>NC_040082.1:1212121-1515151 GCF_003369695.1 Bos indicus x Bos taurus
AGTGGCAGGAAGAGCAAAAGATGCGGCAGGAAGAAGACGCAATATGTGAGGCTGAAGAACGGAAAGATAAGGAGTTACAGGAGCAAAATCGCTTGAGAGAAATAATGAAGAGAAGAGAAGAGAAGCTACACAAGCAAACCAAACCTTACGAGCTTCCTCCTAGGATTAAGACGTTTCCTTAGGAAAGAAAATGACCCTGCAACTGAGGTCCATATGCCAGAATTCGTTGCATGAAAGAGACCAAGAAAGCTACAGATTAGGAAAAAAGTTCTTAATTAAATGTTATTTCTTAGAAAGGAGTTTATCCTGGTGCAGGTTCTTTAATAGTCATAGCTTAGTCCTAAAAGAACAGTTAGCACTTGATCACATTCGAGTGACGTGTTTTCCTAGTTAAATGTTTTCAAGAATGTGGCTAGAGCTAATTGACTCTTATCTCATGATCATACACATAATGATTCTCAGAGTATTGAAATTCACTGAAGAGTTAGATAGACACGATTATTGCATACAATCATATATTGCATATAATGATTATGCAAATTATTAATGAGTCACAAATAAGAACTATTTCTTAAAATGGGATGAACATCAATCAGTACTCCTATAATGACTGTAACACTAATAAAACATGTAAGGCTCCTGCTTGGGTTTGTATTTCATAGTCAATCTATGCCAAGTCAAACCACGTGTCAGAAGCTTGTGTTATATGCATATTAAGTCGCTTCATTTGTGTCAGACTCTGCAACCCTATGGACCATAGCCCGCCAGCCACCTCTGTCTATGGGATTCTCCAGGCAAGAATACTGGAGTAGGTTGCCATGCCCTCCTGTAGGGGATCTTCCCGACCCAGGGATGGAACCCACGTCTCTTATGTCTCCTGCACTGTCAGGCAGGCTCTTTACCACTACTGCCACCTGGGGAGCTTGAATGCAATCAGGATAACATAATCTCTAAGAGATACTACGGGAGCCTTCTGCGTGATGGTGATTTTACTTTGCCAGGTGAGGCTATGAGAATGGACTTGCATGGTCCTAGAAGCACTAACTGGAGGGATTCATCCCGTCAGGAGTCATTTCTAAATGTCATTTCACTTCTTCCTACCACAGTTTTGCACAAGTGACTTAGTCATGCTCAAAAGACAGATGTTTTATCAGGATGTCAAACTCAAATGGCTTCCAGGTCAGAAAGGTCACATATTTAGTGACTGACTATAGAATATCTACTCCATCTAAGAAACTTGCCACCACCTCACTGGACTCTGCAACATGTTGTAGGATCATCTGTTCTTTAAAAAAGATGCCCTCAATCTTTTTAAAAATAAGTTACTAAATTTCAAAATGTTGGCAGCCAATTAAAAAAAAATCACTTTCCTTTGGGGTAAATTTGACACATGGGTCATAAGTCTGTGACCTGCATTATGTGAATTTATAAAATCATTCTTTAAGGTAACAGTAACGTGTGGTAGAAATGGATGCGGGGAAGGGTGTTCCTCTTTTGATTTCCTTCAAAGTGGATTCAAACTTATGTTGCTCCTCATCCTTCTCTCCTCACACAGAGAATATGTAAGTTCTTAGAAATAATATCTCCCAAGGCACCTTTCCAAATACTCTCATCAAGCTTTGCTTTTCTCACGTGAGGAAGAAATCTCTTCAGTCCCTTCCCTGGAGGCCAGCCAGCCCTCTTCCCGGAATCCTGTCCCATCGAAACTCTTCCTCCGACGTTTGCTGTCTCCCCAGAAGTCTCTCGGGCTTCCCAGGCGGCACTGGCAATAAAGAGTCTGCCTGCCAGTACACGAGACACGGCTCAGTCCCTGCGTCGGGAAGAACCCCTGGAGGAGAGCACGGCAGCCCACTCCAGTGTTCTTGCCTGGGAAATCCCACGGACAGAGGAGCCTGGCGGGCTGCAGTCCACGGGGTCATAAGGACTCGGACACGACTGCGCTGCTGAGCACGCGCACTCACTGAGGTTGCTCGCTGCTACCGATGAAGGCCTCGGTTTTCCACGACCCTGCTATCCGCACTGTGCTCAGCGTTACCGAGCTCTAAGTGCCATTTAGAGTTCTAATCTTTCCTCTGGGTTCTAAAGAGATGGAGTCACTGGGCTGGAAATTGTGGGGAAAGGATTCTGGAGATCCAATGGCTACCTGTAAGAATTTTATAAAATCCTGCCCTATCACAATCACCTTTGAGAAGCCCAGAGCCAGCAATTTCTGCGCCACTCTTGTGTTCTGAAGCAAGAGCGAACCTGCCTTCTGAACTGCAGGCTTGGGTGTTTCTTTCCTGTTCTGCTCATCTCTTCCCACTTGTTCTCCTGCTTTCTGACATCCACGGTTGTCTTAGTATTCCAGGGTGCTTTTTACCTACTCTCCTTATGGATTCATATCTTTTAAGAAAATCCTTTTTCTATCACAGTGGTGGAAATTTGGAAAGGAACTTAAAAAGAATATACATATACACTTGCATAAATAAATGAAGAATATATAAATTTAAGAATATGTAAATAAAGGTATAAGAAGGATTGGGATTAATCACCCAGATAGATAGGTAAATACCTATATTCTTAAATTATTCTCTAAATTTTTTATACTTAAGTTATTCCTTAAAATTCAGCAGCACACATCTCATGGTTTTCCTCCTGCGTCCTGGAATATGAGGACAGACTGGAGCTTGTAGCTCTGGGTTCACCTTCTGGCAACGCCTCCTGGCAGCTGTGAAACACTGAGCACATGACTGAACCTAATTAAGCTTCAGTTATTTACTAAAAAAATTAATTTACAACTTAATTCATGCAAAGAGTAGTATCATTCAGAAGCTAATCAGGAAGACATAGACCTCTTAGTCACTTTGAACAGAGAGAATTTAACGTAAGGCACTGTTTTAAATGGTGTTACAGAACTAAGAAAGTGAAGGCAACATAAAATGACACAGAAATAGGAGACTACTACCAGCTCCAGAGCCAGAGGACCAGAGGAGAGGGCTGGATGACCAACTCTCGAAGCGTGAGGGGACACAAGGCAGGGCTCAGCCCTCTGAGGGGAGCCCAGCCTGCTCTGGCCGCTCCCTCTGAGGGGGACAGGGAATTAGCTCTGGGGACCCACAGGGGTGAAAAGGACACTGGGCTAACTGTTGGCCACTGATCCAGGCTGCCAGGAGGAGCAGGACAAGGGTGAGCCCCTCCTTCTACTCCCTAGAGCCCTCCCTGAGCGCACCCGGCTCCAGCATCAGAGAGCAGAGGGAAGGACGAGAGGAGCCGGAGGGCATGAGCTAAATGGTGGGAAAAACGTGTGTAACTCAATGCCAAGAGCCAGTTGGGCCAACAATGAAATTATTCCTTGCTTCTCTTTGGCATGTCAGGTCCTCTTTTTTGGTGTTTTTTTTTTTTCCTCCTAGTTTTCCCTTTTAAGTTAAGGTAAGTTACTTAAAAAGAAACTTTTGCTACATTTATTCTTTACCAAGATTGCTGATGCTGTGTGCTTAGTCGCTCAGTTGTGTCTGACTTTTTGTGACACCATGGACTGTAGACAACCAGGCTCCTATGTCCATGGGATTTCCCAGGCAAGAATACTGGAGTAGGGTGCCATTGCCTTCTCCAAAGATTGCTGGGAGAAATATCAAAAACCTTAGATATGCAAATGATACCACTCTAACAGAAAGTGAAAGAGGCGAGTAAAACAGCTGGCTTAAAACTCAACATGGCATCCAGTCCCATCACTTCATGGCAAATAGAAGGGGAAGAACTGGAAACAGTGACATATTTTCTTTTCTTGGGTTCCTAAAACAATGCGGATGGTGACTATAGCCATGAAATTAAAAGATGCTTGCTCTTTGGAAGAGAAGCTATGACAAACCTATTTCAGTCCAGTCGCTCAGTCATGTCCAACTCTTTGCGACCCCATAGACCACAGCACACCAGGCCTCCCTGTCCATCACCAACTTCCAGAGTCCACCCAAACTCATGTCCATTGAGTTGGTGATGCCATCCAGCCATCTCATCCTCTGTCACCCCCTTCTCCCACCTTCAATCTTTCCCAGCATCAGGGTCTTTTCCAATGAGTCAGGTCTTCGCATCAGGTGGCCAAAGTATTGGAGTTTCAGCTTCAACATTAGTGCTTCCAATGAATATTCAGGACTGATCTCCTTTAGGATGGACTGGTTGCATCTCCTTGCAGTCCAAGGGACTCTCAAGGGTCTTTTCCAACACCACAGTTCAAAAGCATCAATTCTTTGGCGCTCAGCTTTCTTTATAGTCCAACTCTCATATCCATACATGACTACTGGAAAAACCATACCTTTGAACTAGACGGACCTTTGTTGGCAAAGTAATGTCTCTGCTTTTCAATATGCTATCTAGGTTGGTCATAACTTTCCTTCCAAGGAGTAGGCATCTTTTAATTTCATGGCTGTGGTCACCACCTGCAGTGATTTTGAAGCCCGGAAAAATAAAGTCAGCCACTGTTTCCACTGTTTCCCCATCTATTTCCCATGAAGTGATGCGACTGGAGGCCATGATCTTAATTTTCTGAATGTTGAGTTTTAAGCCAACTTTTTCACTCTCCTCTTTCACTTTCAAGAGGCTCTTTAGTTCTTCTTCACTTTCTGCCATAAGGGTGGTGTCATCTGCATATCTGAGGTTATTGATATTTCTCCCGGCAATCTTGATGACAAACCTAGACAGCATATTAAAAAGCAGAGACATCACTTTGCCAACACAGGTCCATACAGTCAAGCTATGGTTTTTCTGGTAGTCATGTATGGATGTGAGAGTTGGATCATAAAGAAGGCTGAGCACTGAAGAATGGATGCCTTTGAATGGTGGTGTTGGAGAAGACTCTTTAGAGACCCTTGGACTGCAAGGACACCCAACAAGTCAATCCTAAAGGAAATCAACCCCAAATACTCATTGGAAGAGCTGATGCTGAAGCTGAAGCTCCAATACTTTGGCCACCTGATACAAAGAGCCAACTCATTAAAAAAGAGTCTGGTGCTAGGAAAGATTGAGAGCAGAAGGAGAAGGGGGTGACAAAGGATAAGATGGTTGGATGGCATCATTGACACAATGGACATGAGTTTGAGCAAGCTGTGGGAGGTAGTGAAGGACAGGGAGGCCTGGCATCCTGCAATTCATGGGTTGGCAAAGAGTCAGACATGACTTAATGACTGAATAACATCATCTTTATTACACACCTTTAGTTCTTTCAATAAGTACTTCATTTAAACAAATTTAACTATGCAGGTCAGGAAGCAAGTTAGAACTGGACATGGAACAACAGACTGGTTCCAAATAGGAAAAGGAGTACATCAAGGCTGTATATTGTCATCCTGCTTATTTAACTTCTATGCAGAGTACATCGTGAGAAATGCTGGGCTGGAGGAGCACAAGCTGGAATCAAGATTGCTGGGAGAAATATCAATAACCTCAGATATGCAGATGACACCACGTTTATGGCAGAAAGTGAAGAAGAACTAAAGAGCCTGTTGATGAAAGTTAGAGGACAGTGAAAAAACTGGCTTAAAAGTCAACGTTCAGAAAACTAAGATCATGGCACCTGGTCCCATCACTTCATGGCAAATAGATGGGGAAACAGTGGAAAGTGTCAGACTTTATTTTTGGGGGCTCCAAAATCACTGCAGATGGTGATTGCAGCCATGAAATTAAAAGACGCTTACTCCTTGAGAAGAGCAACTTCCTTGGTGGCTCATATGGTAAAAGTGTCTGCCTACAGTGTGAGAGACCTGGGTTCGATCCCTGGGTTGGGAAGATCCCCTGGAGAAGAAAATGGCAACCCACTCCAGTACTCTTGCCTGGGAAATCCCCTGGATGGAGAAAGCTGGTAGGCTACAATCCATGGGGTCACAAAGAGTCGGACACAACTGAGCGACTTCACTTCACTTTCTTTCTTTACTCCTTGGAAGAAAAGTTATGACCAACATAAATAGCATATTGAAAAGCAGAAACATTACTTCGCCAACAAAGGTCCGTCTAGTTAAGGCTATGGTTTTTCCAGTGGTCATGTATGGATGTGAGAGTTGGACTGTGAAGAAAGCTGAGCACCAAAGAATTGATGTTTTTGAACTGTGGTGTTAGAAAAGACTCTTGAGAGTCCCTTGGACTGCAAGGAGATGCAACCAGTCCATTCTAAAGGAGATCAGCCCTGGGATTTCTTTGGAAGGAATGATGCTAAAGCTGAAACTCCAGTACTTTGGCCACCTCATGCGAAGAGTTGACTCATTGGAAAAGACTGTGATGCTGGGAGGGATTGGGGGCAGGAGGAGAAGGGGATGACAGAGGATGAGATGGCTGGATGGCATCACTGACTCGATGGACATGAGTCTGAGTGAACTCCGGGAGTTGGTGATGGACAGGGAGGCCTGGCGTGCTGCGATTCATGGGGTCGCAAAGAGTCGGACACGACTGAGCGACTGAATTGAACTGAACTGACTGAACCAGTTCTTTGTAATTTGCTCAATATTAACTCTGTCTCTGCATTCACAAAGGGTTCTGTGAGTTTCAGGATGGGTTTTAGAGCAGGTGGATTATTCCAGCTCCTCTTGTGTTGCTCAGTCTTAGGGTTTATTTTCCTAGTCTTCCCACTTTGAGAAAGAGGAAGAAAACAAGAAAGGTACTCCACTCTACTTCCCTTTACATCTCTTACAACTCTCATTTATCTCTGAGGCTACCATTTGGAAGTGTTAACCTATCTTAGCTCAGAATTTCCATTTTAGCCTCTTTCCTATGCTGCTCTATACTCTTTGCAGACTTTTATTTTGAAAGAACAAATTTAAGTCTTCCTGCATTCATTTATTATGAATTCTCTAAAGGATTTCTCTTAGCAACCACCAAAGCAACTTCTTTATCACACAAACTACCCATAGGCCTTTTACCTTATAGAGAATGAAATATTTATAGGAATGTTAGCTAGTTTCACCAGGGTGTTTGAAATTAAAAGACATATTGGGGAGGAGACAGAAAAGAGGAATAGTAAACTTTCAGTAACAGAAACATAAAAATAAGCACTTCTTTTAGTGCATTTAAAAAAGGAAAATAAAAAGATTTACAGGGTTTTTAGGGCATGACAGAAAGTTTAAGGAAGAAAATATGCAGAACAAATATTTAATTTCACTAATGTCACTAATTTTGACATTAGTGAGTGGTTGTTTGGGAAAGAGGGGTATATAGAGGTAATTTAATAATAATTTAGAAGGAAATTGACAGCAACAATTTGGAAAACTCTGTAGTATGTTTACAATTACCATTCAAGTAATGGATTCTTCTGGTTTTACCAGAAAAAAATCCTCTCTGGGACATATGACTGTAATTGTCCACTAGGTGATTTTGAATGACCTTCCTAATTAAAATAATTATCATATCAAAAAATTCAAAGGACACAGAGATCAGAAGGATGATGGACTTGGAGGGTGTGGGGCTCACCTCCCCTCACAAGCACGTCAAAAATGCATCTGCATGTGGAACCGTTCTCACAGAACACTGTCTGGAAAAGGGCAGAAGATCTCCTCCTATACAACCAAAGCTGCAAGACAGATCTCCATGAATCCAGGTAGAACAGAAAATAAAATAGGGTCAGGACGGGACTGGTGTCCCCTGGGAAGGATCTGTAAGGGAGAGAAGGTTCACACGGGCAGACCCTCGACCTGGGAAGTACCCTATCCTGCTGGGAAATCCTCTGGGCAGATGGAGGGTCTGGAGAAACCTAGACTCTGTTCTCAGTGTGCCCACGCAGGACAGAGGGAAACTGGCGTCTTGACACATTTCCCAGATCCCAAGAGGAGAAACCCCTGGACTGGGAAATGCAGCCCCGCGTGCTGCACGTTGCAGCTTGGCATGAAATCAGAGTGGAGAAGCCGTCTACTTGCAGACAGACCAGAGCCCCTAAGTATGATCCTGGCCAGACCATGGAGACCACAGTCAGCTCACACATGGGAGTGACTGAGTGAACGGGGCAGGCTTCTCAGCCTGCACACCAGTAGCATCAACAGGACATGCAGCAGTTAAGCTCTGAGTCTCAGGCAGGTAGACCTGGGCAGAGGACTCAATCTAGGAGCCTGAGAGCAGCCCAGAGGGCCTGGAGTGTGGTCCTCGGGCGGTGTGGAGACCCCTGCAGTGGACACAGCAGCAGGCATGGGGTGGCGGGCAGCTGCAGCAGATGCTGTCAGCACATGCAGCCGGGGCACCACAGAAACACAACCTCTAGGTGCCAAGTCTTGGCTGGACCCACCCTGGGCAGGAGTGTGCAACATTTCCTTCCCCAGTAGGAGCCCTCGAGCTCTGCCCACTCTGTGCTGATCCAGGATGGACAGATTCTGGGCAAGGTCTGCCCCAAAGCAGTCCAGCTCCCTGACAGTGGCACAGCCACTGCAGCTCCTGTGGCCGCAGCTCAGCACGAGGTCTGGGACGAACACGCCAGAAAGAGAGATGCAGCCTCGGGCTGTCTGGGTGGAACCGTGGACACCCACACAGGTGGCTCAGATATTCACTGACCACATGGGCCTCACAGGCTTTAGTGGTCACCTCCTGTGGGGCAGGGTGTGCTGTCAAGGGTACCCCACTTCCAGTGTCAGATCTAGACACCCAACCACACCCCCTATCATGGAGATAATGGCCAGGGCGCTCTGGGGAAAGGTGTTGCTGGTATCCGTACAGAAACCGGCCCTTGAGCCCAAAATACTGGACTCACACAGTCTACACAGGGATGTTCCCATATAAACCATCCATTCAGGACTTCAGTAGATAAATGTTTCTCTTAATTGATAGAGGCAGAGGAACTGAAATAAAATTAAAAAGCAGCGGAACTACACCAAATTAAAAGAATAAGAGAAATCCCCTGAAAGAACAACTAACCTCATCAGTCTATTAGATCCTTAGTTCAAAAAGAAGGTACTAAAAATGCTAAATGAATTAAGGAAAATTATTGATGGAAATGCAAGTAAATATAACAGAAGTAGAACTATGAAGGAACCAATCAAAATGAGACAATTCAGTTGTTAAGATAAAAACCAATTTAGAAGCAATGAATAGCAGACTAAATGACACAGAAGGATAAGTGACCTAGAAGACAGAATAATGGAAAGTACCTAGTCAGAACAGCAGACAGACAGATGAAAAGGAGAATAACGTAAGAGTTCTGTGGGGTAGTGTAAAACATGCCAACCTACACATAACGTGTTTTCAGAAGGAGAAGAGAGACAGAGGAGAACTGAAAATACATTTAAAGAAATTATGGCAGGCCAGAAGGGAGTGGCAAAATATATTCAAAGTCTTGAAAGAGAAAAACTTGCAACCTAGGATACTCTACTCAGAAAGATTACCATTTAGAATAGAAGGAGGGTAAATAATTAGCAAAGGCCAAAAACTCTGGGCCCACACAGTCTACACAGGGCTTCCCATCGAAACCAAAGTGATTCAGCAATACTAGTCCCACCCTAAGAGAAATAAGGTTCTCTGTACAGAAAAGAAACAAGAATCTATAGAGAAGGGAAAATCAGAATAGGAGAGGCAAATATGTAAAAGGATTGAAGACCACTTAAAACACCAGTAAAAAAATCTTTAAAAACCATCAAAAATTGTAAATGCAATTATAAGTACAATTAATAGATACAATAAATAGTAAGCATGAAGAACTACAATAAAAGACATATATATACACACCTATAATTACATATATATAAGCACTTTGCTATACACCTGAAATTAACACAGCAGTGTAAGTCAACTATAGTTCAGTTAAAAATAAGTGCTTAACATGAATTAAAAAGACAAAGAAAAATCTCAAATTAACAATCTAACTTACCACCTAAAAGAATGAGAAGAACAACCAAAACTTAAATTCAGCAGAAAGGAGAAAATATTAAGGATTAGAAAGAAAATAAAATATAGATAGAAAACAATAAGAAATACCAATAAAACTAAGAGCTGATTTTTTTAAGTATAGATAAAATTTATACTTTAGTTATAAAATGAAGACATTTATTTTTATATAAATAATATTTATATAATAATATATATTATTATTTATAAATTAAATATTTCTATTAACTATTCACTGTATTTATAATGTAAATGATAACATAAATAAATTAATAAATAATTATATTGTGATATAAATATATTTGTTTATTAATTATTAAATATAAACATTTATTTTGTAAATAAATTTATACAGAATACTATCCAGGTTCACCAAGAAGGAAAGAGAGGGAGAATCCAAATAAACAAAATAAGAAATGAAAGAGCAGAAATAACTAATACCAGAGAAAATTGTAAATCCTAAGAGAATACTATGAACAGTTACAACCAACATATTGGAAAAACTAAAATGAATGGACAAGTTTCAAGAAACATACTGCCTGCCAAAACTGAATTAAAAAATAGATAATTTGAACAGACTGATCACTAGAATTGAAATAGAATCTGTAAAAAATCTTTTTTTTTTGCAAACAAAATCCAGTACTGGATGGCTTTGCCAGATAATTCTACCAAACATACAAAGAAGAATTTATACCTCATCTTCTCAACTATTCCAAAAGACTGAAGAAAAAGGAACACTCTCAAAGGGATTCTTTGAAGCCACCATCACCCTGATACAAAAGCAGATTTTTTCTTACAAAAAAGAAAACTACAGGCCAATACTTTGATGAATATAAGATGCAAAATTCTCAATAAAAATAAGCAAACTGAACGCAATACATAAAAAAGCATCATTGACCATGATCCAGTTAAATTCATTCCAAGGTCACAAGGATGGTTCAATGTACACAAATCAATCAATGTGATTCATTAACAAAAGAAAAGACCAAAACCACATAGTCATCTTAACAGATGAAGAAAAAGCATCTGACAAAAGTCAGTATATTTTCATGATAAAAACTCTCACCAAAATGGGAATAGAAGGAACATTATGTCAACATAACAAAAACGATTTATGACAAACTCACAGCCAACACAACACTAAAAGGTGAAAAGCTGAAAGCCTTCCCTGCTAAATTCAGGAACAATACAAGGATGCCCACTCTCACCACGTCTATTCAACATAGTATTGGAAGTCCTAGCCACAGCAACCAGACAAGAAAAGGAAGAAGGCATCCAAATTGAAAGGAAAGAGGTAACATTACCCTATTTGCAGATGACTTGATACTGTTTAGAGAGAACCCTAAAGTCTCCACACAGATGTTATTAGAACTAATAGATGATGTCAGTAAGGCATTGGGAGACAAGATCAATATACAGAAATCTGTTGTATTTATTTATATTAGCAATGAAATGTCAGAAAGATAAATTTTAAAAAACTCCCATTAAAAGTCACATTTAAAAAATACTTAGGAATAAACTTAACCAAAAGACGTATATGCTGAAAGGAAGCATCACTATGAACAAAGCTAGTGGAAGTGACGGAATTCCAGTTGAGCTATCTCAAATCCTAAAAGATGATGCTGTGAAAGTGCTGCACTCAATATGCCAGCAAATTTCGAAAACTCAGCAGTGGCCACACAGGACTGGAAAAGGTCAGTTTTCATTCTAATCCCAAAGAAAGTCAATGTCAAAGAATGCTCCAACTACCGCACAATTGCACTCATATCTCATGCTAGCAAAGTAACTCTCAAAATTCTCCAAGCCAGGCTTCAACAGTATGTGAACTGAGAACTTCCAGATGTTCAAGCTGAATTTAGAAAAGGCAGAGGAACCAGAGATCAAGTTGCCAACATCTGTTGGATCATAGAAAAAGCAAGAGAGTTCCAGAAAAACATCTATGGCTGCTTTATTGTGTCTCTTTATTTGTGTGCCAAAGCCTTTGACTGTGTGGATCACAACAAACTGGAAAATTCTTCAAGAGATGGGAATACCAAACCACCTGACTCGCTTCTTGAGAAATTTGTATGCAGGTCAAGAAGCAGCAGTTAGAACCAGGCATGGAAGAATGGACTGGTTCCAAACTGCGAAAGGAGTACGACAAGGCTGTATACTGTCACCCTGCCGATTCTCCAGGCGAGAATACTGGAGTGGATGGCCGTGCCCTTCTCCAGGGGATCTGCCAGCCCAGGGACTGAACCCGGTCTCTTGTGTCTCCTGCACTGGAGGCAGGTTGTTCGCCACTAGCACCACCAGCTAATAAGGGCCTGCTGTATAGCACGGGGAACGCTACTCAGTACTCTGTACTGACCTATTTGGGAAAGGAATCTAAAAAAGAGTGCAAATATGTATATGTATGACTGATTCACTCTACTGTACACTTGAAACTAACCCAGCATTGCAAATGAACTATACTTAAAAAAACACAAATGTATCTATATACGAAACAGAAATAGTCTCTCAGACATAGAAAACAAGCTTATGGTTACCAAGTGGGAAAGGGACAGTGGGAGTACGGGTATAACAGACAAAAACTACTATATGTAAAATACATAAGCAACAAGGATTTACTCTTTAGCACAGGGAACTCTGGTCAGGCTCTTCAAGTGATAAGCTATAATGAAGAATAATTAAATATATGTACAAATATGCACACATATATACATATATATATGTAATTGAAACACACTTGGATGTGAGCCTGAAATTAACACAATATTTTAAATCAATTATACTTCAAAAAAAATCCAAAGAAAGTAACAGTGTGTCATCTATAAATTCTTGAATTGCTTAAACTCCTTAATTAGTAAATACAGGCCGTTCTTCCCATATACTATCGCATCCATCTCACTGAGTTCATTCCACAAGCGTCTATAGCAGGGTTTCTACCACAGTCGGACTTTTAACACTGAGGGCTGGAGAACTATTTAATATGGCGGCATTTGGGGCGTTTAAAACATGTTTGGTAGCACCCCTGGTCTGCAAGCTCCAGATAGCAATAGCAGCCCATCCCTCGTCCGCTGTGAGTCCTGACAGCCAAGAGTGCCCCGAGGGGCAACACTGCTCTTGATCGAGACTGAAGGCTCTGTCCTCTCATTAAGCTTGACTTCCCTATTTGCAGCTTAATTTCTTAGTGATGTTTCCAGGTTGCTTCCAGATTTCATCCCACTCCTCGCACATTGAGCGCTTGCTTCTGGTCAGCCAGTGACTCTCAGAATCACCATGGGTCTCATGAAGCCTCTTTATCCCTCCTTACTTCTCCGTTTGCTGAACTGGCAACTTGGAAAAGAGCATCCCTGTTTGTTTCCTATGTGATTAATCAACGATATTCACCATCTTGCCCGCGGGCTAAGTATAAACAAAGACAGGAAGTTATGAAAACCTGCTCTGCCAATGCCTGTGTAGGAAAGACATGCCTAGTAATAAATTCAGCCCACACTGGGTTCTCCAGCCTTAGGCTGGCCACTTGAGACTGAAGTGTTTGTAAGGCTCCTTATACTAATTCTAGCCACTTTCTCTGACATGCAGTGTGTGTTTGGAAACTTAGAGTAAAACTCCTTTTGAATTATCATCTTCTATAACACAGATTCATATACTTACAGTTTTGTGAATTTCGTTGATGATTTGGTTACTTTCGAGCTACATGCATTTTTCATGGTGGCATAGATTCCAAGGATACTTTGGCTTTAGTGGTACTCACTCTCACGTTTTCCTCCAATCGTTCGAGCTAAGGGAGCAGTTTTTAGTGGTACTCACTCTCACGTTTTCCTCCAATCGTTCGAGCTAAGGGAGCAGTTTACATAATACCTAGTGCCTAGTTTTTTGTTGTTGTTGTTGTTGTTTAATTCCTGCTTCATTGCAAAGCCAAAATAAACACAAATAAATGAATTTCCAAAGCATTTTTTAGTTGGAAGATCATTGTGGTATCCACCTTTCCAGTGAATTTTCCCAAGTTGACTCTGTTTTGGAAAAGGAGATCCCCTTTTATGAATTAATGAACAGGACAGATGCTAAACATTTTAGAATCACAAGTGCAACTTTTAAAATACACAGTCATCCTATTAGAAATCCAGTGATGCTTCAACTGTCTACTTTCAAGTTTCTTTTTCAGGACATTCATAACTTTATTTCATTGGAAAACTGAATTTGAATAAGTGCTAAGTTCTCAGGAAGACTGACCATAGATAGCTCCTGGTAGACTCACTTCAGTCAAAAGTCAAAGAAAGAAAAATGCAACTCTCAGAAATAGTCTTTCAGTTAACTTAAACAACTATCAATCATTCCCCTGACCTGGTTGTGGGAGGAGGGTGAAAAGAAAATTAAAACCTAATTATTCTTAATTACCAAATAATGTTTGAAGTCCCTTGAAGAAGAGCTTGAAAGTCAATCATTTAATACCACCCTGGGGGAGCCCTTTCTTACGAGAATAGGGAGATGACGAGAGGAATAAGATAGCTCCTTAGATGTCAGTCCTTGAAGAGTTCTTAGAATAAATCATCTAATGCTTTCATTTTACAGATGAGAATATCGAGCACTTCCAATTCACCAAGCGAAACATGAAATATTCATTTATTCAATACAGCTAAACTGTGACTTAGGTATAGTTATTTCTGCTGAATCACAGGGAAACAGAGACTTTTAGAAGTTAAGTAAACCAGGGCTGCCCAGGTGCTGCAGTGGTAAAGAATCCACCTGCCAAGGCAGGAGACATGGATTCAATCCCTAGGTCGAGCAGATTCCCTGGAGTAGGAAACGGCAACCCACTCCATTATTTTTGCCTGGAAAATTCCATGGACAGAGGAGGCTGATGGGCTGCAGTCCGTGGGGTCACAAAGAGAAGGACATGATCCAGCAGCTGAGGGTGCACGGTGTGTTACAATGTCAGGTAAGGAACAATGCAGGCCTGTGGTTCTTACCCACCACACTAAGGTCCCTCAGAGACTTGCAACATAGTAGCAATCGGGAATGGAACTCAGGGCCCTAGCTTGGCATTCTGCTAACAATACCATGATGCCACTCTGAGACTCTCTCTGTCCAAACATGTAATGCCATTTATGAACATACAGTAACAACACAGGGGGTATCCCTGGTGGCTCAGCTGGTAAAGAATCTGCCAGAAATCCAGGAGACCTGCATTTGATCCCTGGGTTGGGAAGATATCCTGGAGAAGGGAATAGCTACCCACTCCAGTATTCTGGCCTGGAAAATTCCACGGGCAGTCCATGGGGTCTCAAAGAGTCAGACACAACTGAGCGACTTAACATTTCCACGTTCAACAATACCAAAGTGAAAATGGAAGTATATGAAGTTGAATTGATAGTGCAGTTTTAGATGAGCACTCAAAAGAATTGAAAAGTTCTTAACAAGTCTGACAACTTATGAAATGTGAAATCGTGATTGATTTTAGAGATCATTCAGGAGTGCATAATAAGATGCTCCTCTCTGTCCATTCCACTGCACAGCGAGGCCTCTGATGGTTTGGTAAGAGTGAGTTATGCCCGGGAAGCAGAGGTGTAGCCAGTGAGGAAAGTTTTGGTTGTGCCACTTCTGAGTCTTGCAGGGTCGCCCAGTTCAGGCAAAGGGAGGCCATTTCCTGCTCCTTGAGTCTGTGTCACTGACACACTGTATCTGTCGACTAGACAGCATTTGAACCTTGGAGAAAATCAGGTTTAAAGAGGGTGTTGGTAACAGTTGCACTTAGATATGAGGCCCCCCAGATTTAAAAGGCACATCTAGGATTTTAACTTAGCTTTCCAAACTCCTATTCTTAGGTCTGTAACCTTTCTGCATGAATGTAACTCATAATTTTTAACACCCCCTTACCTCCCTTGTGGCTCAGCTGGTAAAGAATCCGCCTGTAATGTGGGAGAGGTGGGTTTGATCCCTGGGTTGGGAAGATCCCCTGGAGAAGGGAAAGGCTTCCAACTCCAGTGTTCTGGCCTGGAGAATACCATGGACTGTACAGATGAGCCAGTGCTTAGAGAGCCAATGAACTCGTTCAAGATAAACAGCTCGCAAGTAGACCTTTTTGAAGCGCCCTTGTCTAACTCCCAGGCATGCCCTCCTGAGCGCTGTGCTACAGTGAGTATGCAATTGTATCAGCATGTTTAGCTAAGATTGAAAATGGTAACAGTCACGAGGATGATGAACAGAATGAGACTAAACTTCTTAAGAGCAAAGAATGTGTGTTACTCAATTGTGTATTGCTCAGAACTTAAAACAGCGTCCAGTCCACAGCAAGTCCTCAACATCCTGTTTCTGCAATAATGGAATGAATGGGTGAATGAATGACCTTAGAAAGTACTCAAGATATTTGTACAAAAATAGAAACTCGGTTTTAAAGGAGCGGGTTCCTTTTGTTGTGCTGTGGTTGTAAAGGTGAGCCTACTCTCATGGGGATTACCATCTGCTCACTGCTTTAATAGCTATTATAGGTTCAAAAGGCTTGCGTATCATACATAACATATGCAAAATAAAGCGTACTTTAGCCTCATTGTAACTGGCATAAAAGCCAGTGTTTATAATACTGGAGTCAGGGCAGGGGTGGGGAAAATGTTATGAGAAAGAAGACACATCTGGGTTATCTAGAAAACAATGCTACTCACAGGTTACCTGACCTCAGCTTCATTAACAGAGTCTGCTATGCTTTTTCTTTACATATAAATTATTTTGTGAGCATACTAAAACCTTTAGAAAATGAATTTTTATAGGGATTGTAAGTAATGGCATATTTTGGCATATATTTTTTATATTGATATACTAAATCCCATCCATCTCTAGTTCTCATTTGTCATTTGACTTTCCAACCCAAAAGCTTCCTAATCAAAAGCAAAGGCTAGAAGACACATACATTAATTACACACTCCAACATGATCCCTCGGTCATGAGACTTACGTCCCTCAGTTCAGTTCAGTTCAGTCGCTCAGTCGTGTCCAACTCTTTGCAACCCCATGAATCGCAGCATGCCAGGACTCCCTGTCCATCACCAACTCCTGGAGTTCACTCAGACTCACGTCCATCGAGTCGGTGATGCCATCCAGCCATCTCATCCTCTGTTGTCCCCTTCTCCTCTGGCCCCCAATCCGTCCCAGCATCAGAGTCTTTTCCAATGAGTCAACTCTTCACATGAGGTGGCCAAAGTACTGGAGTTTCAGCTTTAGTATCATTCCTTCCAAAGAAATCTCAGGGCTGATCTCCTTCAGAATGGACTGGTTGGCTCTCCTTGCAGTCCAAGGGACTCTCAAGAGTCTTCTCCAACACCACAGTTCAAAAGCATCCATTCTTTGGCGCTGAGCTTTCTTCACAGTCCAACTCTCACATCCATACATGCCCACTGGAAAAACCATAGCCTTGGCTAGCTGGACCTTTGTTGGCAAAGTAATGTCTCTGCTTTTGAATATGCTGTCTAGGTTGGTCATAACTTTCCTTCCAAGGAGTAAGAGTCTTTTAATTTCATGGCTGCAGTCACCATCTGCAGTGATTTGGGAGCCCAAAAAAATAAAGTCTGACACTGTTTCCACTGTTTCCCCATCTATTTCCCATGAAGTGATGGGACCAGATGCCATGATGTTTGTTTTCTGAATGTTGAGTTTTAAGCCAACTTTTTCACTCTCCACTTTCACTTTCATCAAGAGGCTTTTGAGTTCCTCTTCACTTTCTGCCATAAGGGTGGTGTCATCTGCATATCTGAGGTTATTGATATTTCTCCCAGCAATCTTGATTCCAGCTTGTGCATCTTCCAGCCCAGTGTTTCTCATGATGTACTCTGCATATAAGTTAAATAAGCAGGGTGACAATATACAGCCTTGACGTACTCCTTTTCCTATTTAGAACCAGTCTGTTGTTCCATGTCCAGTTCTAACTATTGCTTCCTGACCTGCATACAGATTTCTCAAGAGGCAGGTCAGGTGGTCTGGTATTCCCCTCTCTTTCAGAATTTCCACAGTTTATTGTCATCCACACAGTCAAAGGCTTTGGCATAGTCAGTAAAGCAGAAATAGATGTTTTTCTGGAACTCTCTTACTTTTTCAATGATCCAGTGGATGTTGGCAATTTGTATGTCCCTAGAGAAGAGGAAAGAAGGATCTCGAGAAAGAGAAGGCCCAACCCTATTTCAAGCAGAGACTGTAGGCTCCCAAGAGAGTTAGATGGGATAGAGTTAAGGGTGCTTGATCGAGGGGTGGCAGTGGTTATAAGGGTTATAAGGCAGTGGTTGTAAGCATCCTGAGAGATGAAGAGCCCACACACACCAGGTCAGGGGCATGAACTCCTGCATGGCTCCAGGACTGTTCAGCCAGCAAGATGGAGGGGAGGTTACACAGTCATCTCTAAGGACACATGCAGGCATGCGCTGAGTGGGAAAGCAGGCATCTGGAGTTAGCACACCAAGTCCAAATCGCTAGAGACGATTAATCAACCTCAGGCACGTTAATGCAGGAAGCGCACCTTTTCATCCACCTACAGTGGAAGCCGCGGAGGATCCAGAGGACACTGGGGAGATCTGAGGACCCAGTCTTCCCTCTGTGGCTTTACATAGGTCATACCTCTCTATCCTCCACATCAAATAGCATCTTAGAAAAGAGAACTGGAGATGGGGGCAACTGTAATTCAGAGCAATTATCAAAAAGAAACCAATTAACATTTAAATACTCTCTTGATTTCCAAGATTTGGAGAATTTTAAAATCACGTTGAAATAAAGTAGGGATTCAAGAGATACCTGGAATAATAGGCAAGTTTGTCCTTGGAGTACAAAAGGAAGCATGGCAGAGGCTAACAGAGTTTCGCCAAGAGAACATGCTGGTCACAGCAAACACCCTTTTCCAACAACACAAGAGATGACTCTACACATGGACAGCACCAGATGGTCAATACCGAAATCAGATTGATTATATTCTCCTTCTGTATTCTGTATTCAATCTTTCCCAGCATCAGGGTCTTTGTCAATAAGTCAGCATCAAGCATAAGCTGAAGCTGCATACTTGTTCCCCTGATGCCAAGAGCTGACCCTGAAAAGGCCCTGATGCTGAGAAAGATTGAAGGCAGGAGAAGGGGAAGAGGATGAGATGGTTGGATGGCATCACCAACTCGATGGACATGAGTTTGAGCAGGCTCAGGAGTTGGTGATGGACAGGGAGGCCTGGTGTGCTGCAGTCTATGGGGTCACAAGAGTCAGACACGACTGAGTGACTGAGCTGAACTGAGAGATCTCTTCAAGAAAGTTAGAAATACCAAGGGAATGTTTCATCTAAAGATGGTCAAAATAAAGGACAGAAATGGCAAGGATCTAACAGAAGCAGAAAAGATTAAGAAGAGGTGGCAGGAACACACAGAAGAACTGTAAAAAAAGGTCTTAATAACCTGGATAATGATGATGGTGTGGTCACTCATTTAGAGCCAGACATCATAGACTATGAAGTCAAGTGGACCTTAGGAAGCATTACTATAAACAAAGCTAGTGGAGGTGATGGAATTCCAGTTGAGCTGTTTCAAATCCTGAAAGATGATGCTACGAAAGTGCTGCACTCAATATGCCAGCAAATTAGGAAAACTCAGCAGTGATCACAGAACTGGAAAAGGTCAGTTTTCATTCCAAACCCAAAGAAAGGCAATGCCAGAGGATGCTCAAATTACCATACAGTTGCTAGCTCATTACATTCTAGCAGGGTAATGCTCAAAATCCTTCAAGATAGGCTTCAATAGTACGGAAACTAAGAACTTCCAGATGTTCAAGCTGGATTTAGAAAAGGTAGAAGAACCAGAGATCAAATTGCCAACATTCCTTGGATCATAGAAAAAGCAAGGGAATTCCAGAAAAACATGTAATTCTGCATCATTGGCTATGTTAAAGCCTTTGACTGTTTGAATCACAACAAACTGTGGAAAATTCTTAGATGGGAATACCAGATCACCTTACCTGCCTCCTGAGAAACCTGTATGCAGGTCAAGAAGCAACAGTTAGAATCAGACATGAAACAACAGACTGGTTCAAAACTGAGTAAGGAGTATATCAAGGATGCACATTGTCACCCTGCTTATTTAACATCTATGCAGAGTACATCATGTGAAATGCTGACTTGAATGACTCACAAGCTTTAATCAAGATTGTTGGGAGAAACATCAACAACCTCAGATGTGCAAATAATACCACTCCAGCTGTTGCGGTATGGATGTGAGAGCTGGACCTAAAGAAGGCTGAGCACTGAAGAATTCCCTGTCACTCAAGTGGTAAAGAATCTGCCTGCAAGGCAGGAGACCAGGGTTTGATCCCTAGGTTGTAAAGTTCCTCTTGGAGAAAGGAATGGCAATCCACTCCAGTGTTCTTGCCTGAAGAATTCTATAAACAGGGAAGCCTGGTGGGCTACAGTCCATGGAGTCACAAAGAGTCAGACACGACTGAGAGACTAACACACAATTGCGGTGTTGGAGAAGACTCTTGAGAGTCCCTTGGACTGCAGGGAGATCCAACCAGTTCATCCCAAAGGAGATCGGTCCTGAATATTCATTGGAAGGACTGATGCTGAAGGTGAAGCTCCAATAATTTGGCCACCTGATGCTAAGAGCCTACTCATTTGAAAAGACCCTGATGCTGAGAAAGATTGAAGGCAGGAGGAGAAGGGCTTAACAGAGGATGAGGTGGTTGGATGGCATCTTCGACTCAATGGACATGAGTTCGGATAAGCTCTGGGAGTTGGTGATGGACAGGGAGGCCTGACAGACTGCAGTCCATGGGTTTGCAAACAGTTGGACACGACTCAGCAACTGAACAGCAATGAGCTTTTTCTTTGCCCTGTCCCAAGATAACCAGTAGAGGAGACTTAATGAAACAGATACAAGTGGATTTATACAGCCTCAAAAACTAAACTTTTAAATTAAATGTTGTATAAAACAAAATTTATATCCTGTAGCACTGATATGAAATAGACACTTCAACACATAGATATTGATGGAGCGGTAGTCTAAACAGCTCTTCATCATCCTGATATATGCCTTCATTTATTCACTCATTGAACTAACATTTATTGACTTCCTGCTGAGTTCCAGAAACTCTATTAGGCACTGGGGATATATCAATGAAACAATGAACATGACAGAAAAGATAGCATTCTACACATTAAAAATAATAATAATGTGTGTGTCTGTGTGCATAAAATCAACAACACAATATAATTTCAGATAGGGGTAAGTGAAGGATAAAAATAAAGCAGGAGTAAGGAGGAAAGGACTGTTTTAGGAAGGGTTAATAGGGATGATCCTTCTAGGGATTTCAGCAAAATTGGAATGAGGTACAAACAAGAGATGAACAATACAATAATGGAAATGAAATATACACTGGAAAAAGTCAGTAATAGAATAACTGAGGCGGAAGGATGAATAAGTGAGCTGGAAGACAGAATGGTGGAGGTCACTGCCATGGAACAGAATAATAAAAAAAAAAAAAAAGGATGAAAAGAAATAAGGACAGTCTCAGAGACCCCTGGGAAAACATTCAATGAACCAACATTTATATTATAGGAGTTTTCGAAGGAAAAGTCTTCCCTCATGGCTTAGACCACAATCTGAGAATCTGCCTGCAATGCGGGAGACCTGGGTTTGATCCCTGGGATGGGGAGAGCCCTTGGAAAAGGGAACAGCTACCCACTCCAGTATTCTTGCCTGGAGAATCCTATGGACAGAGGAGCCTGGCGGACTGCAGTCCATGGGGTTGCAGAGAGTCAGACACGACTGAGCAACTAACACTTTCAAGACTCTAGAAGGAAAAGAGAAAGAGAAAGAACCTGAGAAAATATTTGGAGATCGTGGGAATCCTTCCCTCACATGGGAAAGGAGGCAGTCACCTAAGTCCAGGAAGCACAGAAAGTCCCAGGCAGGACGTATCCAAGGAGGGACATGCCGAGACACGTAGTAATCAAAATGATAAATTCTAAAGATAAATTAAAAAATATTAAAAGCAACAAATAATATACAAGGGAACCCCCAAAAGGTTTTCAGCTGATTTCTCAGCAGAAACTCTGCAGGCTGGAAGGCAAAGGCATCATATATTTAAAGTGATGGAAGGGAACCTACAACCAAGAATACTCTACTCAGCAAGGCTCTAACTGAGATTCAGTGGAGAAATCAAAAAGTTTATAGGCAAGCAAAAGCTAAGAAAATCCAGCACCACCAGATCAGCTTTGCTACAAATGTTAAAAGAACTTCTCTAGGCAGAAAACAGAAGGCCACAACTAGACCAATGGGAGGAAACCATCCACACACAAATATGATATCAAAACCAGCAAGTATAAGAAGTTCAGTTCAGTTCAGTCACTCAGTCATATCTGACTCTCCCACCCCACAGACTGCAGCATGCCAGGCCTCCCTGTCCATCACCAACTCCCAGAGTTTACTCAAACTCATGTCCATGGAGTCGGTGATGCCAGCCAACCACCTCATCCTCTGTCATCCCCTTCTCCTCCCACCTTCAATCTTCCTCAGCATCAGGGTCTTGTCCAAGAAGAGACGAGGACAAATGCAAGATTTTGGAAATGCATTTGGAATGAAAAGACCACCAACTTAAAACAGTCTTGTTTATTTGCAGACCACTATTTCAAAACTTCATGGGAACCACAAACTGAAAATCTACAATAGACAGACACACAAAGAGAAAGAGGAATCCAAACGCAACACTAAGTTTAGTCACCAAATCACACGAGAACAGATGAAAAAGGGAAGGTAAAAATGCCTGCAAAAACAAACACAAAACAAGAAGATGACAATAAGAACATACATATCACTAGTTATGTTAAGCATAAGTGGACTAAACGCTCCAACCAAAAGATATATACTGACTGAATGGATACAGAAACAAAAGACCCGTATACATGCTGTCCGTAAGAGATCGCCTTCAGACCCAGGGACACATACGCACTTAAAGGGAAAGGATGGAAAACAGTATTTCATGCAAATGGAAATTGCAAGAAAGCTGGAGTAGCAATACTCCTAGAGGAAATAGGCTTTAAAAGAAAGACTATTACACAGGACAAAGAAGGCGCTACACAGTGATCAAGGGGTCAATCCAAGAAGAAGATGTAACGTCTGCAAATGTTTATGGACCCAACATATGAGCACCTCAATATTAAGACAATGCATATAATACAGAGAGAGACAAATATATGACATCACTTTTAAGAGGAATCTAAAAAAAATTATACAAATGAACTTATTTACAAACAGAAAGACTTACACGCTTAGAAAACAAAATTATGGTTACCAAAAGGGAAAGGCAGAGTGAGGGATAAATTGGGAGTTTGGGGTTGACCTGCACACACTACTATATTTAAAATAAAGAGCCAAACTAATGCAACAGTTTAAAGCAACTGTACTTCAATAATTAAAAAAAAATAGATAACCAACAGGGACCTACTGTATAGAACAGGAAACTCTGCTCAATATGCTAATAACCTAAATGGGAAAAGAATTTGAAACAGAATCACTCTGCTGTACACCTGAACACAACAATTTAATCAATTATATCTCAATATAAAGTAAAAATTTTAGGAAAAGATGCTAGTCATCAGTGGCCAAATGAAGGATCCTTTAAATTGGAAAAACTTCTAAACTGGAAAATTTTAAAGAACTCCCTTTATAAATGGCTGTTTTACCAGTCCCTAGGGAAAGACCAAATCAAAAGGTGGCTATAAAGAAAAGCCCAACCTTAAGAACACCCTTAGCCTAAAACAAATAAACAAAATTTTAAAAACAACAAAAAAATTATTGAGTCCTCTATCTCCCTTGGCTTTCAATAAAAATGATGGAACCAAGAAGACAAAGCCTTTAGGTTTAAGCATTTGAGACTTGGAGTTAATTTGTTACTACAGAATAACAGCCTATCCTGTGTGATAGAAGTGAGTTTAGTCATCCATGGGGCTGGAAAAGAGATGATCCCAGAGGGATAAGAAGGAGATAATGGGTGAATGGGGACCAGATGAGGTAGAAGTATGTGAGCTATGGTTCCAGACTTGGACTTTCTATGGGCGTGATGGGAAACTAGGGGATGATGGGAAACTAGGGGGTGATGGGAAACTAGGGGGTGATGGGAAACTAGGGGGTGATGGGAAACTAGGGGATGATGGAAACTAGGGGGTGATGGGAAACTAGGGGATGATGGAAACTAGGGGGTGATGGGAAACTAGGGGGTGATGGGAAACTAGGGGATGATGGAAACTAGGGGATGATGGGAAACTAGGGGATGATGGAAACTAGGGGGTGATGGGAAACTAGGGGGTGATGGAAACTAGGGGGTGATGGAAAACTAGGGGATGATGGAAACTAGGGGATGATGGAAACTAGGGGGTGATGGGAAACTAGGGGATGATGGAAACTAGGGGATGATGGGAAACTAGGGGATGATGGGAAACTAGGGGATGATGGAAACTAGGGGATGATGGGAAACTAGGGGATGATGGGAAACTAGGGGGTGATGGAAACTAGGGGGTGATGGAAACTAGGGGATGATGGAACACGCAGCACTCTTAGCCTAATCTGTGGTGCTTTGAAACTTATGTTAAAAACGTGATGACATCTTTCTTTTGAATTGATACTCTATGTGCCAGAAGTTTAATATGCTTTGATTAGAACTTAACAAATGATACAACTGTGATTTAGGAGCTGAAAGGGGTTCACCTTTATACCTTGAATACTTTATAACACAAAACAAGAATGGATCTAAGTATCTTTCCATTGGAAACATTCAGGAATTTATGGAAAGTATGAAACTAACTTGTCAAAAGTAAAATTAAAAGAAACTTTAATAAAAACTTATTAAAATTTACTCAGCTGTGTTAAAATTTTGTTAGCAAAGGGTGCTCTATAAATAAAAATATGCATAGCTTTATGCTACAGAAAGATACTCTTGTTCTGTTCAGAAAAAAGTTTGGCCACTTTATTTTTATTTTGAATCTGATACAGCAGCCTTGATATTTTTTTTTTCTCAATAAAAAGCATATGCTCAACATGTCAGTGGCCACGATTGCTTCAGCCCCAGCAGAGATGTGGAAATTGGAGTAAGGGCCCTGCGGAGCTCTTACAGTGTATCCGTGTAGGTGTTTCGGCAGTTCCCATTCGTTTGTAGCTGCCGTATCAGCGGCAAGGAAAATAGGTTTGATTAGATTTGGCAGCAGTTTTCCTCTTATAATATTTTCAAGAGATGGGATTGTTCAGGGTTGAATTCCCAGTTACTTCCTGCTGTAAGAAAAAGTATAAAACAATGTTTCCGGCATCAAATGTAATTAGTTCTTCTATTGACTTGTGTTTTTAATGTTAAAATCATATTCCTCTGTGGGAGGAATTGACAGATACCATTCTTTCTCATGTATGCATGAATATCCTTGAAAACTGAGTATGTTTTGACAACTTCTTTCTGTGTCTCTGAGATCAAAGCACTAAGGAGGTGGGACACAAGATGTAACAAGAATAATATTTTGAACGTTTTCAACTAATACAGACTGTGGATTTCATTCTCCCCTACATACCATGTTCCTTTGTCATCATTTAAATAGCATGGCACTCAAAGAGAAGAGGGAACGCTCTCGTCTATACCAGCATTATTCACAATGGCAGAAAGGTGAAGGCAGCCCAGCTGTCTATTGATGATGAGTAACTGAGGCTTAATCATCTGGTGGAAGAGCGTTCAGGATTGAAAAGGGAAGGGATTCTGTCAGATGCTACAGCACGGATGAACCTTGAAGACGTTATGCTAAGTGAACAAGTCAGACGCGAAGACAAATGCTGTATGATTTCACATATGTGAGACCAAAAAAATTAATTAGATTCATAGGAACAGCAGAATGGTGTTTGCCAAGGCCGGAGGGGAGGGAAAGATAGGGAGCTGTTGTTTCCTGTGTACAGAGATTTCGTTTTGTAAGATGAAAAAATCCCTGAGATTTGTTGAACAACAGTGCATATACTTAACATTCCTGTACTGTATGCTTATAATGATAAAGATGGTAAATTCTGGGCTCTGTGTATAAATGACTGTAGCCCACCAGGCTCCTCCGTCCATGGGATTCTCCAGGAAAGAATACCGGGGTGGGTTGCCATTCCCTTCTCCAGGCGGTCTTCCCGACCCAGGGATTAAACCCAGGTCTCCTGCATTGCAGGCGGGTTCTTTACCCTTTTAGTTACCCAGGAAGCCCCTCTGGACTCCAAATGTCTACCGCTATATACAACGTGCTGAATATCAAATCAAGAAGGAGAAAGAAAGGGGATGCCTCTTACTGATAGAAAAAGGAAGAAAGTCGACATTACACCACCAACCCCTGGAAAAGGTGGAAAAGAAAAAGAGAAGCATTGATATGAAAAGAGGTCAATCCAGGTGTTCTTGTTTCTTCTGTGGGGATGTGTCCTGACATGAACGTGTGGGAGGGGTACGGAAAGAGCCCTGAGTGCCAGGGCGAGCTGCCCTGGGCTGGACAGGAAGGATGCGGGCCCTCAGGAAGACTCCTCATCCTCTTTATCCAGGGTGACCCAGAGATGCCATTGCAGCTTCTGCAAGGAAGGGGCTGGATGGATGCCTCCTTCCTGTTTCCTGTGTGGGGCTGGCGAGGGACGGAAGGGTTCCTATAGGCTGGGAGGCTTTCACAAAGGATGCTAGCCTGATGTCCCAAGAAACCGTATCTGCAGATGTCACCTGAGAAGCAGGGCAGCACCATGATGAGGGAGTCTGTGCATTCTGAAGTCAGTCTACCTTGGTTTTTATTTTCGGTTTCTCTACTTTCTGGCTATGCAAATCTGAAAAAGTTAATTAACTGCTCTGTACTTAAGATGTAACAATAGTAATGCCCACCTCACCCTGAGGATTAAATGGTTTCGAATTCATGAAAATGCTAACACAGCGCTTGACACACAGTCCTCAAACTTGTCAGTGATATTATTGGAAAGGGATTGGGAAGAGAGGGCTCAAACATGTATTTGTCAACACTGCCTAAAGAAACTAAGTCACTCACCCTCACATGGAAATTCTAAAGCTTCCATCTTTTGCCACCTAAGTGCATACAGGCTAGGGAAAACTAGCCTGTATGCACTAGTTTAGTGCATACTAGTTTAGTGCATAAAAAAGATTAGTTATGAAAAAATAAGAAGTTAATTTTTTTGTACATTGAGTGTAGTGTGAAAAAATTTTTGATTCCGTCATTTTTAGGGGCCTCAAGTGTTCCTTGTCTGAGTCCCATCTCACATCCATACATGACCACTGGAAAAACCATAGCCTTGACTGGACGGACCTTTGTTGGCAAAATAATGTCTCTGCTTTTTAATATGCTGAATACTGCTACTGCTGCTGCTAAGTCGCTTCAGTCGTGTCCGACTCTGTGCGACCCCATAGACGGCAGCCCACCAGGCTCCCCCGTCCCTGGGATTCTCCAGGCAAGAACACTGGAGTGGGTTGCCATTTCCTTCTCCAATGCATGAAAATGAAAAGTGAAAGTGAAGTCGCTCAGTCGTATCCGACTCTTACCGACCCCATGGATTGCAGCCTACCAGGCTCCTCCATCCATGGGATTTTCCAGGCAAGAGTACTAGAGTGGGGTGCCATTGCCTTCTCCAAATATGCTGTCTAGGTTGGTCATAACTTTTCTTTCAAGGAGTAAGTGTCTTTTAATTTCAAGGCTGCAGTCACCATCTGCAGTGATTTTGGAGCCCCAAAAATAAAGTCTGCCACTGTTTCCACTGTTTCCCCATCTATTCACCATGAAGTGATGGGACCAGATGCCATGATCTTAGTTTTCTGAATGTGGAGCTTTAAGCTAACTTTTTCACTCTCCTCTTTCACTTTCATCAAGAGGCTTTTTAGTTCCTCTTCACTTCCTGCCATAAGGGTGGTGTCATCTGCATTTCTGAGGTTATTGATATTTCTCCCGGCAATCTTGATTCCAGCTTGTGCTTCTTCCAGCCCAGCATTTCTCATGATGTACTCTGCATGTAAGTTAAATAAGCAGGGTGACAATATACAGCCTTGACATACTCCTTTTCCTATTTGGAACCAGTCTGTTGTTCCATGTCCAGTTCTAACTGTTGCTTCCTGACCTGCATACAGGTTTCTCAAGAGGCAGGTCAGGTGGTCTGGTATGCCCATCTCTTTAAGAATTGTCCACAGGTTGTGGTGGTCCACACAGTTAAAGGCTTTGGTGTAGTCAATAGAGCAGAGGTAGAAGTGTTTCTGGAACGCACTTGCTTTTTCGACTTGCATTGCACTGACTTGCCTGCCAGAGGCCTAACGCACATGCGTGTTGTCAGTCACATCCTCAAGCTCCGTGTGTATGCACTCTTGCAAACCCCTTTGCTTACTCCTCAGGCCAACAGTTGCAGACCTGGGCCACCCTCCCCAGGCTTGAAGCATGATATAATTGGGGAAGGGGTCTGGGCTTCAGGGGGCCACAGCCCTTTAGTCCAATCGACTCCTTGGCCCGTAGAGAAGACCTTGGCCTGAGGACCACAGCAGCGGTTGCTCGTGCAGCCTAAAGTGCGGGGTCTTCTTGCCTCGTTTATAAATGGCAGCGTGCACCAGAAATTGATTCCAAATCCTTTAGTTACAACCAGAGAGCAAAAGCCTGAAAGAGAAAGTGCACAGTAGGGGCTGAAAGATATTCAACAGACAGAGGAATGAAAAGTGACAGAGAAGGTTATCTCTCAAACCTTTCTTAAAATCAGGCACTTTGAGAAGAATGGACCTCTTCCAGAAAAGGAAACCTCACTCCAGCATCAGCACCTCAGACTGTGAATGTGGTGACTGGAGATGCGTCATTTTCCATTGATTCTGAGGAGCACACCTTACGTTTTGGCATCATGAAGTTAGACTGTCTCCTCTAGTTGACGGTTCTTCAGAGTGGCCGTCAACCAAGCCCAGTTGTGAGCCGGCTGTCAGCGCCTGTACACGCATAAGCAGGTCGTAGCTGCTCACCACCGACTGTTCATGTGGGCGTTGCTGGCTCTGTGTAAACTGGCTTTCACTGCTAGTTAAAATCTCTTCAGAAAGATTCCGCTATGATTTGGCACTGAAACAAGTTAGCCTTGTATGCAGGAAGACACAGGGACAGAACAGCAGGGAATAAACTGGATGTTAATGAAACACATGTTCATTATTGGAGGAATATCTACAACTTCCTGTTTGCAAAGTAAGGACAAAGTGAGTTATAGCTCTTAACAGGAAGACATGCACCAGTAGAAGCAAGGGTAACATTTTGTTACTTAGTTTATTGCTAGCTGTTGCTACAGTAAGGTTGCATGACATTGTCTCAAAACTCAGTGGTTTAAAACAACTCATTTGAATCCGCCACAGGTGATATTTGGCAAAACTAATACAATTATGTAAAGTTTAAAAAATAAAAAATTAAATTAAAAAAAAATAAAAAATAAAACAACTCATTTGTCATGCGCTTGTAGCCGAAGGTCATCTGGGGTTCAGCTGGCCCAGAGGGGACTGACTTAGATGTCTCAGTTTCTCAAGTTTCTGCTCTACTTGTTATGAGATTATAACAAGAGTTTATTTATCCATTTCCCTATTGATCATCGCTTCTAGTTTTGGCAATAGACATTATCGTACAAGACGTTTTATGGACAAACGTTTCATTTCTCCCGCTGGATAGCTAGTAGTATATTTGTGTGCTCAGCCGCTTCAGTTGTATCCAACTCTGTGCGACCTATGGACTGTAGCCCGCCAGGCTCCTCTGTCCATGGGATTCTCCAGATAAGAATACTGGAGTGGGCTGCCATGCCCTCCTCCAGGGGATCTTCCCGACCCAGGGATCGAACCCATATCTCTGGCGTCTCCTGCAGTGGAGGTGGATTCTTTACCCACAGAGCCACCTGGGAAGCCCGTATATTGTCTAGGTCAAAGATAACTAAAAGTTGAACTGTGTACAAAAAACGTGAAGATTTTCCTGGTTGGTGTGCCGTTTCACACCTACCCAGCAGTGTATAAAGGCTCCGTTTGCTACATATCCTCACCAAAATTTGGATGAATCAGTCATCCCATCGTTTCCCCTGCAGCGTTTTTGATGAGAAGGCAGCTATCGTTTTTACAGTTATTCCTTTGTATAGAATGTGTCTTTCTCCCCTTGATTTAAGATTGTCTCTTTCTTTTCGGCTTTCAGTAACTTGACTCTGATATGCCTAGGTATCAATTTCTTTATTCTACTTGGAGCCTGTTACTTGGCATTTGTTAAACTTTGTGATCTGTGGATGGATATTTTTTGTTAATTTTTTTTTTTTAGTTTTTAGCCATAAAACATGCTTTCTGCCTCATACTTTTATTTCTCTCGATTCCTCACTTCCAAAGCAGGGGCTGTGGGTTTGATCTCTGGTCTGGGAGCTAACACCCCACGGAAGACAGACATAAGGTGAATCCGTGAGCCCTGCGTAAAGGTCCGTTCTGATCACACACTCCCTCCTCCCACCTACCCCTCACTCCCTTCCCGCTCCACACACCACGGAGAGTCAGTTTAGAGATCCTGTCAGCTCCCCTTGACAGGCCCAAGCTGCACATGGAATATTTCCAGTTGACTGTTTTCAAAGGCTTTTGGATTACATTAAGAAATAGAGGTTCCTAGAATATACAAAATTCAACTCGGTTTTGAATTCATTAGCTCAAATCCCTATGTGTTCCTATTGTAATTCTTCCCTCCGGCATAAATAATTCCTCTGCTTTCAACAAGTCTTTGTAGCAAGTCTGCAGCTCACAAGCTTTAGATATCCTCTGATATCAGTTTTAAATCTCCTGAGCCGTAAATGGTCCCTGGCAGCTCTCTGCCAAGCAATCGTTTTAGCTTCTGACAATCTGTGGATAGCTGAAGCTACTGATCAAAACAAGAATATGGGGCATCCTTAGTTATCCCAGAAAATCCTGTGGGGAAAATGAGTGTTCTGTCCCAAGGCCACCATAGATTAGTGGATTTTATCTAGCTGAGGGTAATGGTAAAGAGGGCCATTCATACTGAGGCAAAACTGTCAAAAATATTTTAACGCTTAGATTTATTTCTCTACCTTAGTAGAGTAGTGTAAGTAGGCTTTCTAATTCTGCTCACAATCTAAGAGATTTATTACTTGCAATTTTCTCTGGTACTGAAGTACCAAGACCAATCCTTTTCTATTCACACGGGGGCCTCAAACCTACGTAAGAAGCCAGGCTGTGGGTATATGTCTTTATACCCACGAAGGCAGTCTGTGGAGAAGGTGTCAAACGCACAAGGTGAGTCATCTTCTGTTTCTTTATCAAAAGGTTGCAGAATTTAAAGACCGTGGATGTCATCTGCTAGATTGTAGTGAACAGATCCTCTGGTGGGTGGGAAATATTCCATGAGCAGCTTGGGGGAGCCTAAGAGATCTCTAGACAGACTTTCAATTGTGTGAGGCAGGGAGGGGGTGAAGGAAAAAAGTGTGAGCGGTGGGGAGTGTGTTGATCTGGGACAGGGCTATCCCTTTAAGCAAATCCTCTGCCTGGGAGCTAGGAGGGCAAGGAAGATTCAGTTACAAGACCAAAGCGTGTGTGGGTTGTGGGCTGGGGACAGTGCTTCTCAATCAACTTTCCATTGGATTTCGCACCTTGACCACACCCTCACCTTCTTCTCTCCAGGCCTCTCTCCATCACACTGCCTGTGGGCTGCCTCCCTGCCCACCCCTTGGCCACCCTGCCATCTTTATATTTCCAACAAGGAACACAGCAAACTGTAAGAGATGACTTTAATTTCAGCATCTACATCTGCTAGAGGCTTAACATACACCTCACAGTTGTCTCTCTTTTTCAGCTATCCTCCCCAAATCTTCACCCCTAGCATGCTTCTTCCTTGCTTTCTGACTCTGCTCTGCTTGGTTATATGATCTCTTCCCCTTCTCGCTATTTCTTTTTCTTGAGTGAAAAGAGCAGGATGGAAGGGAGCGGAGAACGTGAGAGATGAGTAAGAAAACGTGTCTGATACAGATTCCATGTAGGATTGACCTTGTGTCTGTCTAAATGATTCCTTGATCTAAAAGAATTGCCCTCTGAAGTGTTTTAATTCTTTCAAGAGGGATCTAGGGATGTGAGCCATAAAGCTTATTCAATTTGGGGGATTTTTATGAAGAAAAATACAAGACTGGAAATTCAAATCAAGTACACAATGTGTCAAAGCATAAAGTGAGTCATCTTATTTTTCCTTTACAACAAAACATTGCAAATTTTAAAGACATTCGAAGTTATCTGCCAGCTGACAGTGAACAGAGCCTATAGTGGGTTTTCCCATATTTGGGAAACCATTCTCTTTTCCTTCTGGTCACGGGCATTTGGATTTTCTTTTGCAAAATTATCTTTGCTCCACTGTTCGTGGTTTTGGTGCAACTGTCAATCAAGGTACCCTGACCTCCCTCAGGGACAAGTTTCATTCACTTCAGGCCATCTGGCCATCTGAACTTTGGGTCTTGAGTTAATGGATAGAAGAGTAAAAATCACAGCCTTTTAGAGATGTTGCTTGTCATCAGCAGCATGTTGATAAAACTGTCACTCACTGCTGCCATCCAACTCCCCTGAGCTGCCCTGCCAGACCCAGCTCTCTTCAGTCCTCTTAATAATTACAGTACCATCGCAAACCCTTCTAATAAGCTCAGTTTTAGTTAAATCACCCAGGCTTTGTTTTTATGGTTTGCAACCAAAGAAAACCAACTCATACCAGTGTCCCAAGTTAGTGAGGTGGTAGGTGATTTTAAGAGAAACTAGCTACTCCAAAATATTCCTCCACTTTCCTAAGAGTAGAAACATTATTTTATTATTTAAGTTCTGAAAGAGCTGTTTAAGTAGAAGTTGATACTTTCTAACACTGCAACAATATCTAAAAGACTTAGGAAGCAATTTCAAGCACTTGTAACAGATGTGGAGAAAGTGATGGATCACTAAAGCAAGGCGGGTGTTCTTAAATCCAGAAGGGTTTAGATAAGGGATTACCAGCTGAAATATCTATAGAGAACAAGCAATGATGCAAATGAGCCATCTTATATACACTCGCTTCTGGGAACAAACAATCTCGCCCATGTTACTTTGGCTTCTCCTGTCTTTCTTTCTGGTTTCCACCTTGGGTACAGACATGTGTCCAGAGACATGCTGCTGGATTCTAAAGAAAACACCAATGCCAGTGTAGTGAGAAATGGCAACTGAAGCTCGCTTTCCTTTTCAGAGAAGTAATAGGGTCATCAAGACTCAGGAAATGGTGAACATACACCCTTTACACGGGGCAACATTCCTGAGTTTTTTAAGTAGGAAGAATTATCAGTATAGTTCTTTAATGTACAGTCACCTGCTTATTATATATTGGTAACTAACTTGATTTAAAAAGAAATGGGTCAGGCCAAGAAAACAAGTATGCATTCTATTCCTGGGTTATACTGCTGCTGCTGCTGCTAAGTCACTTCAGTCATGTCCGACTCTGTGTGACCCCACAGACGGCAGCCCACCAGGCTCCTCTGTCCCTGGGATTCTCCAGGCAAGAACATTGGAGTGGGTTGCCATTTCCTTCTCTGCTGGGCTATCCTAGGGCTGCTGTAATCCACACAGGCTTAAGGAGTGTAAACACTTACTGGGCTTCCCAGATGGCTCAGTGGTGAAGAATCCACCTGCCAATGCAGGAGACCTGGGTTCTATCCCCAAGTTGGGGGCAGATCATCTGAGGAAGGAAATGGCTACTCACGCCAGTGTCTTAGCCTGGGAATTCCTGTGGACAGAGGGCCTGGTGGACTGCAGTCCATGGGGTCAGACATGTCTTAGTGAGTAAACAGCAGCAACAAAACACTTACTGAACACAATATTTAAGTGAACAAAATATTTTTAGAAATTAAGCTCATCAACTAGAACAAGCTGCCACAGTCATGGAATACATCCTTGAGGGTGTCCTGATGGATCCTGCAGGCCCACCAAGTGATGGCGAATAAGCAGAGAGAGGAAATTTTCTGCTAGCAGCTCTGGGGGTGCATTCTGATGCATTTCTTCAGGCCAGGCTGGTGAACTATATCTGAGTCAGTAAGTGGTTTGATCATCTCATTATATATCCTAGAAATAATTTTAAAAATATATATATTGACACTCTAAATTTATGAAGTTACTCATCCCAGATCTTGGAATTCCCAAAAGTTAAAAAAGGATGTTGTGTCCACGCCAAGTGGACACTACATTTTACTACATGGGTTGCCTAGAAAAATGAACCACTGTCTTGCCAGTGAGACTCTTCAAAGAAGCGAGTAAGATTGACATCAGTGTTCAGATGTTAGTTAAACTACAGTGGCTTTGGACGGGTAGTTTCCAGAATACATCAGCCTCGTTTACACCCAACAGCGGCAAGAGATAGCATATATTTTTCTACTGTGACACGGGGCTCCTAGACGCTAAGACAGTAAATGGTTTTTGACATACACTGCTTTGAGGGAAAGGATTGTAAGTGGGAAGTGAAATAACAGAGTGGATTTCTGTATCCTGATGATTATAAGGACAGAAAAGCAATCCAATTTTACTTAGCCCCTAGATTAAAATAATTGAGAAAACAAAATAATACAGCAGGAAATCAACCAGTATGATACACAGTGACCTTCTCAAAAGATATGTCCCATAGGTTTAAGTATGTCTAAGAAAGTAGAAGATTCTGCTAATTCTTGGAGATTTTTATTCTGATAGATACCACTGCAAAATTTACTGGTTTTAAGTGGTTCATTTTTTGTACCCCAGGCATCCTGCATGCCTACATTTAAAATAAACCCAATTGATTTGGATTTCAGAAATACGCAAAATGAAAGTGGAAGAATTTGCTAGTTTGACTTTTCCTGCTCACTGATGCACTGGGCAGTGTGTGTATCGCATTTGTTTCTCATCACGATTAACTCTATGCTCTCAGGCTTCTATTCTTATTTAGTCACCCAGTTGTGCCTGACTCTTTTGTGACTCCATGGATTGAGATTTTCCAGGCAAGAATACTGAGGTAGGTTGACATTTTCTTACTCCAGGGGATCTTCCTGACCGAGGGATCAAACCTGCGTCTCCTGCATCTCCTGAACTGCAGGTGGATTCTTTTAGTTCAGTTCAGTTCAGTCGCTCAGTCGTGTCCAACTCTTTGTGACCCCATGAACCATAGCACACCAGGCCTCCCTGTCCATCACCAACTCCCGGAATTCACCCAGACTCACGTCCATCGAGTCAGTGATGCCATGCAGCCATCTCACCCTCTGTCGTCCCCTTCTCCTCCTGCCTTCAATATTTCCCAGCATCAGGGTCTTTTCAAATGAGTCAGCTCTTTGCATCAAGTGGCCAGAGTATTGGAGTTTCAGCTTCAACATCAGTCCTTCCAATGAATATTCAGGACTGATTTCCTTTAGGATGGACTGGTTGGATCTCCATGCAGTCCAAGGGACTCTCAAGAGTCTTCTCCAACACTACAGTTCAATAGCATCAATTCTTCAGCACTCAGCTTTCTTCACAGTCCAACTCTCACATCCATACATGACCACAGGAAAAACCATAGCCTTGACTAGACGGACTTTTGTTGACAAAGTAATGTCTCTGCTTTTTAATATGCTGTCTAGGTTGGTCATAACTTTCCTTCCAATGAGTAAGTATCTTTTAATTTCATGGCTGCAATCACCATCTGCAGTGATTTTGGGGATTCTTTACCGCTAGGTAAATAGGTGACCAGGGAAGGCTTTTATTACTTAGGTAAAATATACCAGCTCTAGGAAAATAGATCTGATTTCTTATTAATACAGAAAAATAATGTTGTATATGTGAGCATATAGTGGTAATATGGCAAGTAATATGCTCACTGTCTCATTTAAATTTTAATTCTCACATCAAAATGTCAGCTAAATCATGGTATGTTACTTCTATTTTTACATTTGAGAAATTAAATTATTGGCTCAAAATTGCACATTTTATAAGTAGAACAATCTAGACTTGATCTTAAGTCTGTCCGATTCTAAATTGTACATCTGACCTGAAGCAGAATGACTGAGAGATGACAGATGAGAGGAGAATAGTTCTAAACAGGTGGTCAGTATTTAACATAGATCACAGCACAGGGTTAAGGGAAGCAGGTCATAGGCACATAAAGCAATTCCCCTTTGTAGAGATGCATGCCAGGGACTTGAGGTCAGGGCTAGTGTGTGTGTGTGTGTGTGTGTGTATGTGTACCTGCTTCCACTCCCACCAAGTTCACAACTCAGTGGTTTTTACAAAAGGCTGTCTGGTAAATATGCACCGATTAAACATTAGTGTCGCTGAATGTAGGGAGTTTGGGAAGAGGCTGACACTTGATTGGGAGTGCACACGTAACTCATCAGTGGCTTTAGAGCATCTAGAGAGGCAGGTCCGGGGGCAGCCATCTGGTCAGAGGAAGGAGTCTGTTTCAAACCTGCACTTGCATGGAAAGAACACGGTTGACTGCATTGACCTGGACTGATATAGGGGCTGCTGGAAATCAAGAAGGGTGCGCATGTTCCAAGCCCATTGTCCCTCGCTAGTGACCAAAAAGGAAGAGCAATGGGAGAACGACAGGGCGTGAGGGGTAGGGTGGACGGCCTCACGACAGCATGGAGACAGCTTTCGGATGAGCAATAAGGAGGTCAGACTGAAGCTGGAAGAAGGATGCAGTGGGTATTGTGAGGGAGATGGACAGGCGTGACAAGGTCTGGACAGACCACTGGTATTGTCTTTGGGGATGCGGTGAAGGAGGAAGCAGAGGACACCATGGTTGGTTGGCAGTGAGGATCACACCGCTGGAGGGTGGCCTGGGGTACTGGGTCTGACAAGGACTCTCACAGAGACAGATAGCAGCCCTGCACAGCACAGAGATCTGAGAAGTGCTGGGGTGAAGACACAGCTAAAGGGAAATCTGGCAAAGCATACATCAGTCCTGAGTGGATGAAGCAGTACCTGTGGGAAGTATGTTATCTTGTTTTCTCAAAGAAATACCCAGAGTTCCAAACAAGAACAAGGAGAGATGAGAAAGCCTTCCTCGGTGATCAGTGCAAAGAAATAGAGGAAAACAATACAATGGGAAAGACTAGAGATCTCTTTAAGAAAATTAGAGATACCAAGGGAACATTTCATGCAAAGATGGGCTCGATAAAGGACAGAAATGGTATGGGCATAACAGAAGCAGAAGACATTAAGAAGAGGTGGCAAGAATACACAGAAGAACTGTACAAAAAATATCTTCATGACCCAGATAATCACAATGGTGTGATCACTCACCTAGAGACAGACATCCTGGAATGCGAAGTCAAGTGGGCTTTAGGAAGCATCACTACAAACAAAGCTAGTGGAGGTGATGGAATTCCAGTTGAGCTATTTCAAATCCTAAAAGATGATGCTGTAAAAGTGCTACACTCAATATGCCAGCAAATTTGGAAAATTCAGCCGTGGCCACAGGACTGGAAAATATCAGTTTTTATTCCAATCCCAAAGAATGTTCAAACTACCACACAATTGCACTCATTTCACACGCTAGCAAAGTAATGCTCAAAATTCGCCAAGCCAAGCTTCAACAGTACGTGAACCGTGAACTTCCAGATGTTCAAACTGGATTTAGAAAAGTCAGGGGAACCAGAGATCAAATTGCCAACGTTCATTGGATTATTGAAAAGGCAAGAGAATTCCAGAAAAACATCTACTTCTGCTTTATTGACTGTCCCAAAGCCTTTAACTGTGTAAAGCACAACAAACTATGGAAAATTCTGAAAGAGATGGGAATACCAGACCACCTGACCTGTCTCCTCAGAAACCTGTATGCAGGTCAAGAAGCAATAGTTAGAACCAAACATGGGAAAACTGACTGGTTCCAAATTGGGAAAGAAGTACATCAAGGCTGTATATTGTCACCCTGCTTATTTAACTTATATGCAGAGTACATCATGCGAAATGCCAAGCTGGATGAAGCACAAGCTGAAATCAAGATTGCTGGGAGAAATATCAATAACCTCAGATACGCACATGACACCACCCTTATGGCAGAAAGTGAAGAGGAACTAAAGAGCCTCTTGATGAAAGTGAAAGAGGAGAGTGAAAAAGCTGGCTTAAAACTCAACATTTGAAAAACCAAGATCATGGCATCTGGTCCCATCACTTCATGGCAAATAGATGGGGAAAAAATGGAAACAGTGAGAGACTTTATTTGGAGGGGGCTCCAAAATCACTGCAGATGATGACTGCAGCTATGAAATTAAAAGATGCTTGCTCCTTGGAAGAAAAGCTATGACCAACCTAGACAGAGTATTAAAAAGCAGATACATTAGTTTGCCAACAAGGGTCCATCTAGTCAAAGCTATGGTTTTTCCAGTAGTCAAGTATAAATGTGAGAGTTGGACTATCAAGAAAGCTGAGCACCAAAGAACTGATGTTTTTGAGCTGTGGTGTTTGAAAGACTCTTGAAAGTCCCTTGGATTGCAAGGAGACCAATCTAGTCCATCCTAAAAGAAATCAGTCCTAAATATTCATTGGAAGGACTGATGCTGAAGCTGAAGCTCCAGTACTTTGGCCACCTGATGCGAAGAACTGACTCATTTGAGAAGACCCTGATGCTGGGAAAGATTGAGGGCAGGAGGAGAAGAGGATGACAGAGGATGAAACGGTTGGATGGCATCACCGACTCAATGGACATGAGTTTGGGTAGACTCTGGGAGTTGGTGATGGACAGGGAGGCTCGGGGTCGCAAAGAGTCGGACATGACTGAGCGACTGAACTGCTACTACTATTGTTCTCAATGAGATTGAGACAGAAAGAACTTAATCTTTTCTTTTCTTTATGCCCCATTATTTTCTTAACAAAATTTATCCTAACCCCCTTCCCCCAAAACAGTGTTTAAATCAATCAGTACAAACATTTCAGATTTTCTGTGAATTCGTTATCTCCCCAAAAGATTAAGGATGTTTTCTGTAATTCAAAAACAAACAAACAAAAAAGCTTATTTTACTAAAGTTTTGAAACAAGTTTGGAGCAAAGTTAAGAAACAGGAGGTGAGACGCTCTTAAGGGTTATTCTCATTTGCATGTCACCATTGTTCAGTTTACAAGAATTCAGCTTTACACCTTCCTCAGGAAGTATCTTTATTCCTGCCGACAGTAGAATTAATGGCTGTGCTCAGAAGAAAATCAACTGTCAAAAAAGTTTAATTCTTATAGTAATTGTCTTCCGTTTCTTTGTGCTGTGTAAGCGTTTTTTTTTTTTTTTTTCTTTTCTTTTCTTTTCTGCATTAAATGATGTATTATTCAGGGTTCTTCATGGCAGACCACAGGAGCTGCTAGATTAAGCAGAATGGGATTGATTAAAGGACGTAGGTAGTTCACAGAATTTTTGGAGGGCTAAAGAAACAGTCTTTAGTCTGAGCCTGAAGAAATACACCCCATGTTGACTTTGCTGTATGACTGAGGGAACTCAAAGCGGGGGTCGATCACAGCCTAGAAGTGTGGGATGGGGAGGGTGGTGGGAGGGAGGTTCCGGTGGGAGGAGACATGAATACACCTATGGCTGAGTCATGCTCATGTTTGGTAGAAACCAACACAATACTATTAAGCAATTAGCCTTCAGTTTAAAAGAAATTAGTTAATTAAAAAAATACAGTTAATTAAAAAGAAGGTCTTTTCCAACGAGTCAGTTCTTCGCATCAGGTGGCCAAAGGATTGGAGTTTCAGCTTCAGCATTGGTCCTTCCAATGAATATTCAGGACTGAATTCCTTTAAGATTGACAGTCCAACGGACTCTCAAGAGTTCCCAACACCACAGTTCAAAAGCATCAATTCTTCGGCGATGAGCCTTCTTTATGGTCCGAACTGCAGGGTGGGCACTGAGACGCTGCTGCTTCTGCCACACCAGAGCCACTGCTGTTACTGCCAACACCAGAGCCACGCAGCTTCTGTTGCTGTTTTATCATTTGTTTGCATACTTATTTATTCATGACCCACAGAGCTATGTGGGTACGTAGATATAGCCTTTCCGTTACGTGGACATTCTGAGACTATCATGTCTTATATTTTTTACAACCTCAGTAAGCATGCAGCTCACAACCAAACCTAACCAAGGTAAGTGGTATGTGGTATTGGAGCTCAGGGATGTGAAGTGACCTATGCTGTCTCATCTGGAGCGAGAAGCAGGGCCAGCCGTGACTGTGGCAGGAGCTGCAGCTTCCGCTCCAGTCTCCAACCCCAGCTTCCCCGGGCACCCCAGGACCTGAAGGCAACCTTCCCGGGACATCTGGGGTCCGTGACTCACAGAAGGCACTGTGTTAGAAGGCGGCATGCCAGCTTTATGCCACAATAGCTTTGAAATAAGGATTAAGAACAATACACACCCATTCCTTCTCAAGGGAGAATATAGCCTTATTAAAGCCTTATAAAAATAAGGCTTATTTTTAGAATAAGTCATTGTTTACTACAGTAAAATCCATTTCCTGAGGGGTAAAAGTCAAAATAATTAACATAAATCCGAAAGAAAAACAATGTCATGAAAGCTAACCCAGAAGGTGTCGCTTGTTTCAGCCACTTAACCTCCATATCATTAGGCTAAATGAACGATTAATGACCCATCCCAAACAAAATCACAGTTATAACTTTGGTTCACATAAAAGAGTCTATTTTTAACTGACTATACATTTATAGAGTACTTCTTAAGAACATATGGTCTGTATCTTTAAGGAACTTTATCTCTTTGGAGGGAAATAAGACTAACAAAAAAGAAAATCTTAGCAAAGAAGAAGTGATTGTAGTTCAATTACTGGGAGAGCCCGAGTGGTAAGCAACAGGCAAAACTTGACATTATGCGGCATATTTGGGTTGGAAATCGGATTGCAATGTACTGAATTCAGTTTCTCAAAGACTAGCATTTTATCTCTTAGGAAAGCATGTTCATAAAGCAGAGTCATTCAGAGAAGACTTTTTTGAATATTTATGCATTACACTCATGGTACAAATAAATTTCCAAGGTTGGAAAAAAAGGGGGGTAGAAGGAAAGAGAGACCACTCATTTGTTACCCTCACTACGGCTGCCATCTTCATAATGACAGCAGCAACTACCAGAAACCTCAGCAAATACGTTCTTCAAACAGGGACTTTGATCCCAAGTACCATTTATAAGTTATAAGTCTCTACCTGGTGGCCTGACATCATAGGAATGTTTTGTATCTCTAAAGGAAGACACATGGTCCTTGTTCAAAGACATAAAACAGCAATGCAGGTATAAATATGCTCGCTTTTGCAGGTGGGCATTCTTTTGTGTTGGACGTGTGTTGCAAATTGTGTCTAGTAAAGAACATGAATTATACTAAAGAAAAACTGACACGACCTCTTGATTATGCAAAGTCTTTGCATTTTCAAATAACTTTCCACTGACTTAAGTGTCTTTTTATTTCCATTTTTGTCAATTTTCTTAAAGAGATGTCTCTATGTTCTATGAGGACATTTTCATAAGTGCTTATTCTGGCTTCACAGATACTCTAGTGTCTTACTGCTACTATAACAAATTACAAAAAATGTAGTGTCTTGAAACAACACAGATTTATTATGCTACACTTCTGGAAGTCAGAAGACCAAAATCAGTCTCAAGGGGCTAGAATCACTGAATTAGAATATAGATATCTTAAGCAGGGTGGGGGAGATATTCAGCCTACCACAATGGGAACCACCAATTATTTCTGAACTGGGTGGTTTTCTTACAGAAGTTTGTTACATACCTTAGTAACAATTTTAGTGTTAATTTTTTAGTGTCGGCCTAAGTTGCTTAGTTGCTAAGTCATGTCCAACTCTTCACAACCCCGTGGACTGCAGCCCACCAGGCTTCTCTGTCCATAGAGGTTTTCAGGCAAGAAAGCTGGAGCGGGTTGCTATTTCTCACTCCAGGGAATCGTCCCAAAGCAGGGATCAAACCTGCATCTCTTATACCTGCTGCACTGTATGCAGATTCTTTATCACCAGCGCCATCTGCAAAGCCCCTACTCTAGCAGTGGTCATGGGCAGGAAACAAGGGAGAGGTGAGACAAAAGCAAATGAGCAAATGGGGTCTAACTAAACTTAAAAGCTTTCCACAGCAAAGGAAACTATCAAGAAAACAAAAAGATAACCCACAGAATGGTAGAAAATATCTGCAAATGATGGAACTGACAAGTGGTTAATATCCAAAATTCACAAATGGTTCATACAACTCAATATTAAAAAAAAAACAAGTTATTCAATCAAAAATCAGGCAGAAGAGTTGAACATTTTTCCACACAAGACAGACAGATGGCCAACAAGCTCAAGAAAGACGCTCAACATTCTAATTACTAGAGAATGTGAATCAAAGCCACAATGAGGTATCACTGCATACCTATATCAGAATGTCAAAAAGTCTACGAATAATAAGTGCTGGGGAGGATCTGGGGGAAAGGGAACCCTTCCTGCATTGTTGGTGGGAATGTAAATCTATGCAATCACTGCAGAAATCACTATGGAGTTTTCTTAAAAAACTAAAAAGAATCACCACATTATCCAGCAGTTCTACTTCTAGGTTTACATCCAGAAAATACAGAAACACTAAATCAAAAAGATACTCACACCCCAATGTTTATAGCGGCATTGATTATAGTAACTAAAATGTGGAAACCACCCAAGTGCCCATCAACAGACAACTGGCCTAAGAAGATGCGGTGTGGGTGTGGTGTGAGCACGTGCATATTCACACATATACACGTATAGATACTGTGTGCATATATGCATATGGGTGGTGTATGTACACATCTATGTGGATGTGGTGTGTGTATGTACCTGTGTGTACATGTATATGCAGTATAGATACATAGATGTAGTATATGTGTATGTAGACGTGTGTACATATGCACCTGTGTGTGTATATATATGTATGTGTAGTATATATACAGATGCAGTATATGTACATATACGTGTGTAGTATATATATGTATATGTGGGGTATGTGTATATATACACATATATATACATAGATCAGATCAGATCAGTTGATCAGTCATGTCCGACTCTTTGCGACCCCATGAATCGCAGCACGCCAGACCTCCCTGTCCAACACCAACTCGCGGAGTTCACTCAGACTCACGTCCATCGAGTCAGTGATGCCATCCGGCCATCTCATCCTCTGTTGTCCCCTTCTCCTCCTGCCCCCAATCCCTCCCAGCATCAGAGTCCTTTCCAGTGAGTCAACTCTTCGCATGAGGTGGCCAAAGTACTGGAGTTTCAGCTTCAGCATCATTCCTTCCAAAGAAATCCCAGGGCTGATCTCCTTCAGAATGGACTGGTTGGATCTCCTCGCAGTCCAAGGGACTCTCAAGAGTCTTCTCCAACACCACACTTCAAAAGCATCAATTCTTCAGCGCTGAGCCTTCTTCACAGTCCAACTCTCACATCCATACATGACCACAGGAAAAACCATAGCCTTGACTAGACGAATCTTTGTTGGCAAAGTAATGTCTCTGCTTTTGAATATGCTATCTAGGTTGGTCATAACTTTCCTTCCAAGGAGTAAGCGTTTTTATTTTCATGGCTGCAATCACCATCTGCAGTGATTTTGGAGCCCAGAAAAATAAAGTCTGACACTGTTTCCCCATCTATTTGCCATGAAGTGATGGGACTGGATGCCATGATCTTCGTTTTCTGAATGTTGAGCTTTAAGCCAACTTTTTCACTCTCCACTTTCACTTTCGTCAAGAGGCTTTTGAGTTCCTCTTCACTTTCTGCCATAAGGGTGGTGTCATCTGCATATCTGAGGTTATGGATATTTCTCCCGCCAATCTTGAGTCCAGCTTGTGTTTCTTCCAGTCCAGTGTTTCTCATGATGTACTCTGCATATAAGTTAAATAAACAGGGTGACAATATACAGCCTTGACGTACTCCTTTTCCTATTTGGAACCAGTCTGTTGTTCCATGTCCAGTTCTAACTGTTGCTTCCTGACCTGCATACAGGTTTCTCAAGAGGCAGGTCAGGTGGTCTGGTATTCCCATCTCTTTCAGAATTTTCCAAGTTTATTGTGATCCACACAGTCAAAGGCTTTGGCATAGTCAATAAAGCAGAAATAGATGTTTTTGTGGAACTCTCTTGCTTTTTCCATGATCCAGCAGATGTTGGCAATTTGATCTCTGGTTCCTCTGCCTTTTCTAAAACCAGCTTGAACATCTGGAAGTTCACGGTTCACATATTGCTGAAGCCTGGCTTGGAGAATTTTGAGCATTACTTTACTAGCATGTGAGATGAGTGCAATTGTGCAGTAGTTTGAGCATTCTTTGGCATTGCCTTTCTTTGGGACTCGAATGAAAACTGACCTTTTCCAGTCCTGTGGCCACTGCTGAGTTTTCCAAATTTGCTGGCATATTGAGTGCAGCACTTTCACAGCAGCATCTTTCAGGATTTGGAATAGCTCAACTGGAATTCCGTCACCTCCACTAGCTTTGTTCCTAATAATGCTTTCTAAGGCCCACTTGACTTCACATTCCAGGATGTCTGGCTCTAGGTGAGTGATCACACCATCGTGATTATCTGAGTCATGAAGATCTTTTTTGTACAGTGCTTCTGTGTTCTTGCCATCTCTTCTTAATATCTTCTGCTTCTGTTAGGTCCATACCATTTCTGTCCTTTATCGAGCCCATCTTTGCATAAAATGGTCCTTTGGTATCTCTGATTTTCTTGAAGAGATCCCTAGTCTTTCCCATTCTGTTGTTTTCCTCTATTTCTTTGCATTGATCGCTGAAGAAGGCTTTCTTATCTCTTCTTGCTATTCTTTGGAACTCTGCATTCAGATGTTTATATCTTTCCTTTTCTCCTTTGCTTTTCACTTCTCTTCTTTTCACAGCTATTTGTAAGGCCTCCCCAGACAGCCATTTTGCTTTTTTGCATTTCTTTTCCAAGGGGATGGTCTTGATCCCTGTCCCCTGTACAATGTCACGAACCTCATTCCATAGTTCATCAGGCACTCTATCTATCAGATCTAGGCCCTTAAATGTATTTCTCACTTCCACTGTATAATCATAAGGGATTTGATTTAGGTCATACCTGAATGGTCTAGTGGTTTTCCCTACTTTCTTCAATTTCAGTCTGAATTTGGCAATAAGGAGTTCATGGTCTGAGCCACAGTCAGCTCCTGGTCTTGTTTTTGCTGACTGTATAGAGCTTCTCCATCTTTGGCTGATTTCAATCTGATTTCAGTGTTCACCATCTGGTGATGTCCATGTATAGAGTCTTCTCTTTTGTTGTTGGGAGAGGGTGTTTGTTATGACCAGTGCATTTTCTTGGCAAAACTCCATTAGTCTTTGCCCTGCTTCATTCTGTATTCCAAGGCCAAATTTGCCTGTTACTCCAGGTGTTTCTTGACTTCCTACTTTTGCATTCCAGTCCCCTATAATGAAAAGGACATTTTTGGGGGGTGTTAGTTCTAAAAGGTCTTGTAGGTCTTCATAGAACCATTCAACTTCCGTTCAACTTCAGTAGAACCATTCAATATATACATATATACACATATACAAAAATATGAATGTAGTATATATATGTACACATATAGATGTGGTTGTATATATAGATATGTGATTGTGTGTGTATACACACACAATGGAATATTATCTAGCCATTTTCAGCAATGTGGATGGACCTAGAGAGTAGCATGGTTAGTGAAATAAGTCAGAGAAAGACAAATACTGTAAGATCTCACATACAGAATCTTAAAAATAATACAAATGAACCTAACACAAAAGAGAAACTGACTCACAGAGACAGAAACCAAACTCATGGCCACCAAAGGGTGAGGGAGGGGAGGAGGGCCATACTAGGGGTTTGGGAAAAACAGAAAAAAACTCTATGGTTGAATCTATGTCCATACATAAACAGATAAGCAACAAGGACTTATTGTGTAGCACAGGAATTATATCCAATATCTTATCCTATAATGGAATCTGAAAAATAAAAAAACCCGAATCATTATGTTGTATACCTGACTAAAAAACATTGTATATCAACTACACTTTAGTTATAAAAATACAGGGACAGGTACTGATGTTAGCTGAAGCTGGGGAATAAGGTAACTTGAAAATGGTTTTAATAAGATGCTTGGAGATAATTTGTGAATTTCATTTACTAGACTGCACCTGTTCCCTTTTCTGTAAAAACTGACAGTCTGTGGAAATCCCCAGCCTCTCCTATGGTGAACTATGCTCACCCGAGGTGGCAAGTTATTGAGAAGAGAAGAGACTATCAATAATAGTTTTATATTTTTAAAACAATAATTTCCTCTTGGTTCAGACAGAAGCAACATGCTGTGCAAAATTATATATCATGTAGAAACAGCTGAGAAGCCAACATATATCACTATCAATGCTGCTTCTATGAAAGCAAAAATATCACCATATCCAACAATAATTTTTACTTTAATAGAGAGAAAAGGGGACACAAAAGGAAAACCAACTTATTCTTATAAATGGTTGGTTTAACACACAGTGAACAAACTGATGTATAAATTGGCTTTGATGAATGCTTGTGTTAAATGTGGTTATTTATTATGAGTTCCATTACATAAATTGGTTTCAAAATTATAACAAATGTTCTTTATTAATCTTACCTTCTCTGTGGCTAGAGAATGACTCAAGGCAATTATCTGTCATGGACTTCAGCGTCATTAGTGCTGATGTACTGAGGAGGGCAGACAAATTCTAATAATGCACAGACAAGAGAAGCGTGTCTTTTCTTTGCTTCTTACATGAGAGGCATTTTTCTCAGTACAGTTTTCTTCGACTCTAGTGAAACCACTCAAGTCGTTAGATTCTGGTATTTTTGCAGTAACAGCAGCTGTAGATGTAAGAAATATCTTCCATATTATGTTCTTTATGGTATGGCATTTGAGATTTAAGCAGATGGCATAGATTCTGGTCTTAAGGAACTTAGAATTTATCCACGATGGCACCAGTGTGCTCAGGCCACATTCAGCTGCGTGGCAGAGCTCGGAGCGCTTGCTCTGTGCTCCGGTGACAGATCGCAGAGCTGTCCTATTGCTTCCCTCTTCAGCTTGGGATAGATAAATAACCGGAAGATAGTAACCTTCTGGGAAAGAAAAGAAGCTATTTCTTCCAAGATCTCTTTTATGGCCCAATATTCAATAAAAACAGAAGCAAAGAGTTAAAGAGTTAACCCAGCAGATGACCTCGAGCCACCTTTTAGTTGTCAGAGGCCATTTTTTCCTGTTATGAGCATTTTCTGTTCCCTGATTGTCTTTTTCCTCTCCCCTGTAGACATGTTCTTGCCTTTTCAGCCCTTCTTACATTTCTAAGAGAGGAAAAACCAGAAGGAAAGAAGAATAATTCATTCTGCTAACTACGTATCTCTGACTGAAGACTGAAGGTGGGGTTCAGTGGCGCAGCTAAAGAGGTGCCTATAAGTCATGATAATATAAAAGAGTGTAACAAAAATAGGCAGGCAGATTCATAGTCTGGAGAAGTCACAGTCAGTTGGTATGCCTGCATTTTTCATTTTTGGATATATGGTGAGTGCCATATTGAATACACGTGTGAGCCCCCGAGGTGGGAGCTGGGTGCTAAAGGGTGAGGGAACGAGAGAGGGAGAAGTCTACAGTAGCAGACACACTCACTGGCAGGCTGGCGCCTGAAAACGTGCTGCGTCGTGATGCCACTCATTCAAAATTGATATGAGTGCCTATAAAACTTGTAAGTTAGCACTAGTTTCAGCAGTGAGAGGATATCCAGCAAATTAAACGCACGTGAAGCTATCTGATCTGATTTTTTTCTCTCCAGTGCATATTTGTTTAGGTTGCCAAGTGCTTGTCTGGGGTCTCTTCTGTATTGCGGTGCTGCCGGGTATGTGGCCTCTTCTCCTCAATTCACTTCATGGTGCAAGGTGGTTGTGTCAGCTGCAGATTTCACGCCTGCATCTGAGTCAGCAGAACACGGAACAGGATGCAGAAGGGCGGGCTCCCTGACACTTTAGAAATGTTTGCTGGAAGCGTTAGCCGTAGGAGAGGCCAGGAAATGGAGCCTTGGTTCCAGCAGCTTACATGCCCAGCTAACAACTGTGTGTTCTGCTACTGCTCGGGATGTAGCAGTAGAATGTCATAAGGAGCATCACTCCTGCACTTAATAATAGCAGCAGCCATGGCAGAAATGCCAAACAATCCAAAAACTCATAACTTTTCCTGAGCCTAGGAGAGAACCGATCATTACCAATTAACCTAGAACCTGACAAAAGCACATCTAAGAAGAATTAGGACATGAGAACTTGCTCTCCTGGGAGAGATGCTATCACAGGTAGGAATTCAACTTAATATTTTAATAAAGCACTAAAGACCAGCTTTGGGCTGACAAAAGAATGTGAACCCCAGGACACAAACACAGAAGACCTTACACCCATCTCAGGTTTATCTGCCAAGAAGCAGGTACTAACGCAAAAGATCAGCAACAATCCTAAAAATGTCTTCCTTGTGTTGCAGGCTTGAAGCAGCGACAGCACTGGAGGGGAGCACAGACCATTCTCCCCGTGTCTTCTGTGAAATGGAAGGTTTAAATCCTTGGAGGGAGGGAAGCAAAACCTGATGCCCTGAAAGTGAAAGTGTTAGCCGCTCAGTCCTGTCTGATTCTTTGCGATCCGATGGACTGCAGCCCGCCAGGCTCTTCTTCTGTCCATGCAATTCTCCAGGCCAGAATACTGGAGTGGGTTGCCATTTCCTTCTCCAGGGGATCTTCCTGACTCAGGGATCAAACTCAGGTCTCCCACATTGCAGGCGAATTCTTTATCTTCTGAGCCACCAAGGAAGCCTATGATGCTCTTGCTGCTGCTGCTGCAAAGTCGCGTCAGTTGTGTCCAACTCTGTGCGACCCCACGGACGGCAGTCCACCAGGCTCCTCTGTCCCTGGGATTCTCCAGGCAAGAACAACTCACTGATTCTGAGAGAAAGGAACAAAACCTTTTCCATCAGAATAAAGAGTCCAGATCTACGGCTGGGAGTGGGGTAGAATCACCAAGCCCATGACTCAGGAACAGAGTGCCTAAGACTGAGACACACAGGACAACAGGAAATGTCACCCCTTCTGCCAGGCTAGTTGGCATCAAGTAACAAGTGACAGTGCTTGACTGCTTGCAGAGGGGCCAGAACATGCAGAGGTCTTCCACAAGACACAGAACAAAGGGAAGACTTAAGGTTGAAGATGGAGCTGACATTGAAGAAAAGCCCTCTGGTAAACCAGCCCACATGCTAGGCAGAAGTAACACTAGATGATTTGAAGTCTATCTTATACTGAGTGATCATAGCAACTACTCCAAACTCCAGTTAAATTCCTAACAATTAGGACCCTACCACTCCCTCCACACAGACAGAGACACACACCACACTAAGCCTAGCAGAAGAGATATGTCTATTTCCAGCCCTAAACATTTTTATTTTTTTAACTTCAGTCTCTACTGTCCTCCACAAGAAGACAAAGGTTGCCTTGTCTTATTTTTTAATTGGTCATAACAGAGAAATGATTCTCTAAAGTAAAAATAATAACAATGCATTGTGTATTTACAGAATACATAAAAGTAAAATATATGACAATCATAGCACAGAAAATGAAAGGAAGAAATCGACAATATACTGGTATAAAAGCTTTTTAATATTGTGGAGTGGTAATAAATTATTTGATATATATTGTAAATTCTCGGAGAAGGCAATGGCATCCCACTCCAGTACTCTTGCCTGGAAAATCCCATGGATGGAGGAGCCTGGTGGGCTCCAGTCCATGGGGTGGCTAAGAGTCAGACACGACTGAGCGACTTCACTTTCACTTTTCACTTTCATGCATTGGAGAAGGAAATGGCAACCCACTCCAGTGTTCTTGCCTGGAGAATCCCAGGGACAGCGGAGCCTGATGGGCTGCTGTCATGGGGTCGCACAGAGTTGGACAGAACTGAAGCGACTTAGCAGCAGCAGCAGCAGCAGTAAATTCTAGGGCAACCACCAAAATATTAAAAAGAGGTATAAAGATTAGCTAATTGTGATAAAATAGGAACATTAAAAATTTTTAAAAAGGCACAAAAGGAAGGAAGGAAAAAGAACAAAGAATAGATGTAACAAAAAACAGCTTAATGGATAGTAGTCTTTAATCCAAACATATCAGTAATTACATTAAATGTAAACTGCCTAAAAACATGAATTAAAAGTTAAAAAATTGTTACAACAGTAAAAAAGCAAGTTAGAATTCTATGCTATCTATGGTAAATCAATTTTAGTTATAAAAAATAAAAGCAAAAATGAAGAAAAGATATTACCATGTAAATATTAATCAAAAGAAAGCTAAAGTAATTGTATTAACAGCAGCAGGAGTGCCTGGCCTCACATCTCTGGATTTGCCCTGGTGTCTCTTAGTTTATAGTCTATGGGAACTTGAATAGAATTTGTATCCTACTCTTGTGTGAAAACTGTATAAATCTTAATTACGCCCAATTGGTTCATAATGCTTTTCAGATGCTATATTCTTTCTACTTTTCAGATGCTATATTCTTCTACTTCTCTGTACACTCATGCTATTAATTTCTGAGAGTTTGATATTGAAACTCCAACTAAAAATCTTAATTTATCGACTTAAAACAAACAATTGCCATATACAGTGGAACTATATGTAACTTTGTTCTGTATTTTCCAAGTCTCCTGTGAATGTGTTATACTATTTTCATAAGTTAAAAAATAAATAATATTAAAAGATATTTTAAATAGCTTAAAAAGTATTACCCAGAACAAAGAGATACATAATATAATGACAAAGAGGTCAATACTTCAAGAACTGCATATATGCCTAATAACAAAGCTACAAAATATATGAGGCAAAATCTGATGAAGTTGAAAGGAGAAAAAGACAAATCCAGAACTATAGTTGAATACATCAGTACTTTTCTTTTTGCAGTTGCTAGAACAAGTAGACAGGAAGTCAGTAAGGATATAGGAGATCTGAAGAACACTACTAACCAACTTCACCTAGCTGATATTTCTAGAGCGTTTTACCCAATTATAGCAGAATACACATTTTTTTTACAAGCGCACATGGAACATTCCTCAAAATAGACCATGTTCTGCACGGAAAATTTTAAAAAGTGAAATTAGTCAAAGTATGTTCCGAACTACAAAACAGAATTAACTCGAAATCAACGAGAAAACCATCCAGAAAATCACAAGATATGTGGAGACTGAACAACTCACCTTTGAATATTAGATATCCCACTGTTATTGAAAGAGAGAAAATGTGATATCAGGGGCAACAAACAACCTTTTCTAGATACAGTCATAGAAATGCAGTAATTGACAGAGTGGCTCCATGTTAGATCGCTGAAACAAAAACATTTAATGCCATTGTTATGGGCTGAATTTGTATCTCACAAATTCATATGTTGAAGTCACTTAATTTGGAGATGGGGCCTTTGGGAGGCAACTGGGTTTGGATGAGGTCATGAGTGTGGGGCCCACAGGGTGGGCTTAAAAAGGGGGAAGAAAGACCGGAGCTCTCTCCCCATTGTATGAGGACCCAGTGGGAAGGCAGTTGGAAGCAAGCAAGCCAGGAAGCAGGTTCTCACCGAGAACTGAGTCTGCTGGCGCTTTACCCTTGGATTTCCCAGCCTCCAGAATGGGAGAAATAAATGCTGCTGTTTAAGTCCCCGGGTCTACGGCACTTTGTTAAAGCAGCCTGGATTAACTAAGATGGAAGTTCCTATTACTGAGATGAAGAGAATGGCCACTTAAGTTTTATTCAGTCCATCACACCATGTCCGTGTATTCTTTTAAAAAGGTGCTGGAGTTCTTAACTTTGTCTTGCTCTTTCTGTTCACTGGCTCATTTATCAAGATTTTGACTCCTTCATGTATGCACCACCATAAACAAATGAAAAGATAAGCCACAGAATGGGAGAAAATATTTGCAAATAAAGTGATCAGAAAGGTATTAATCTCCAAAATGTGCAAACAGCTCATGCAGTTCTATGTCAGAAAAACCAGACTACGCAGTCAAAAAAATGGGCAGAAGATGCAAACAGACATTTCTCCAAATACAGGCCAAAAGCACATGGAAAGATTCTCAACATCACTGCTTACCAGAGAAATGCAGATCGAGACAATGAGAGATCACTTCCCACACTGGTCGGAAGGGCCATCATCAGAAAGTCTACAAGTAATAAATGCTTGAGAGGATGCGGAGAAAAGGGAACCCTCTTACTCTGTTTGTGGGAATAGAAATGGGTACAGCCACAAAGGAGAATAGTGTGGAGGTTCCTCAGAAAACTAGAAATAGAACTATCACATGATCCAGCAATCCCACATTTGGGCATATTATCCGGACAAAACGATAAGCTGAAAAGCCACATGTGCCCCAGTGTTCACCACAGCTCTATTTACTTACAACAGCAAGACACGCGGGCCACCTAAGTGCCCGTCAGCGCATGCTGCTCAGCATGCCGGCTCCTCGCGTTTCCGTCCTCCACCCACCAGCACTTGGACATTTGCTTTCCGACTGTGCCCCTGCCCAGGCTCCTCAGAGTCCGCCCCAGTAATCCCCGTGCTTCTGTGACAAGTGCAGCACCATCTGCACACTTTCATCTTGACTTAATGTTTAAATATCTTGATCAAGACATGCTCTTCCTCAGAAAAAAACAATTCCTTCTAATTACACCAAGTCAATAGATTCTACGTTTACCAAGAAAATATACTATGTACAATATCCTTAAATATGCTTGAGCACATAGTTTTAATTTTTTCCCAAAACCTCTAACCAAAATCATTTCATTCTTATTATTTAACGTGAGATCTGAGCGTTCTCCAGCACACACACCTCTTTTCCAATTGATGCTATTACTTATTTGTCACTGAGTAATATTTTTTTGTTCCAATTGGATGATAAGCTGTATAAAGGCATGGATAGTCACATTTTTTCCTGCTCATTTTATTCCCAGTATCTCAATATACTCAATTATCCCCAGTATTCCCACACTGGTGCAGTAAGGATTGGTTTCATGAATGAATGAATGCAGGATCCATCCCTCGGATGTTTCTCTTCACACACACACACACACACACTTAATCGTATGGGAATCTCAGACTTCTTTGCTAACAGACATGCCCCAGGCTTTCTCTAGCAGGATTTGAGACAGTTACCACGGTTAGCTCATCATATCCATCAGATATGCCCATGCTTATTAGCTTCAGGCATACTTGAAAGCTTTGGAACTGTGGTGCTGGAGAAGACTCTTGAGAGTCCCTTGGACATCCAGGAAATCAAACCAGTCCATCCTAAAGGAAATCAATCCTGAATATTCATTGGAAGGACTGATGCTGAAGCTGAAGCTCCAATACTTTGGCCACCTGATGTGAAGAGCTGACTCATTGGAAAAGACCCTGATGTTGCAAAGATTGGGGGCAGGAGGAGAAGGGGATGACAGAGGATGAGATGGTTGGATGGCATCATGAGTTTGAGTAAACTCCGGGAGTTGGTGATGGACAGGGAGGCCTGGCGTGCTGCAGTCTGTGCTGTTGCAGAGAGTCAGACGTGACTGAGCGACTGAACAACAACAACATACTTACAGGCAATGCAGCAAGGAAGAAAAAAGCCATTCCTGCCATGATAGTTTATGGCAAAACAGAGGGATAAAAAAAAAAAAAGCACCTAGTGCTACATATACACCAGCTAGTAAACAAACCAAAGGTCTAAAGTGCTGTGCATCACCGTGACAGCAGTGTCTTGAAGATATTCCACGGGCTCTAACTCCTGTCAGAGGCAATGAATGCCCATGGTGTGTGTTGCAGTAACAGCGCTGGGCAGAACTGTGGCCAGTTCTTTAAGACTGTTACCATGCAAATAACTGCTGAATCCTCCCGAAGGTGAGCATTGCCAGTCTTCAAAACCTCTGCTCTAGTCAAAGTCATGGCCTGTGTACTATCACAAAGAACATTATTCCTAAAATATTGCATGATCAAAACACTGGATTTTAAGAGGAATTCAGGGTCCAGCAGATTAGACAGAAGTTTGCTCATAACCAGCTTTTTGTATCCACAGAGTTACTTTGTTTGCCCCAGGGGGTAGGGGTGAGGCACTCACAGGGAAGGTCTCAGTACTCCCTGGGCCATTTACTACCCATTATTTGGTCTTGTCCATGTCAACATTTTCCTTAGAGGCAAAAAAAAAAAAAAAAAGACATGCTGGGGTGTAAAAAGAATGTGAGAGAGATAACATCGGACATGTTGGATTCAGCTCAGAATCTCTGTGCAAGATATGTGATCTGGGGCAGGGCTGCAGTGCTAATTCAAGGTTGGCCCATCCCCAGAGAGCAGGAGGAGAAGGCAATGGCACCCCATTCTAGTACTTTTGCCTGGAAAATCCCATGAATGGAGGAGCCTGGAGGGCTGCAGTCCATGGGTTTGCTGAGGGTCGGACACGACTGAGCAACTTCACTTTCACTTTCATGCATTGGAGAAGGAAATGGCAACCCACTCTAGTGTTCTTGCCTGGAGAATCCCAGGGACGGTGGAGCCTGGTGGGCTGCCGTCTATGGGGTCCCACAGAGTGGGACACGGCTGAAGCGACTTAGCATAGCATAGCAGAGGGCAGGAATAAAGAGTCACTCTGAAAAGCATACGAGGTGGCAGGCTACGATGTCCTCCAAACCTTCTCAAGTGCAGGGCTCAGAGAAAACACTTTTAGCCAAAAATCCTATCATTTCTCCTACTAGGCAGTCCTCTCCTGCAGAAATGGCAATCTACTCCAGCACTCTTGCCTGAAAAATTCCATTGACAGAGGGTCTGGTGGGCTGCAGTCCATGGCATCGCAAAGATTTGAACATGACTGAGCAACTTTCACTTTCAGTTTCTCCTGGAGAAGGATGACATCGTTTAAACCCGACAGTTCTCTTCTTACCTCCTGATGTTTAACAGAGATACAATGGCGTGAAATGTGGAAGTAGCCAGGAAAGCAAGGAAGAGACTAAGCAGTTTAAGACATCAGATCAGATCAGTCGCTCAGTTGTATCCGACTCTTTGCGACCCCATGAATCACAGCACGCCAGGCCTCCCTGTCCATCACCAACTCCTGGAGTTCACTCAGACTCACGTCCATCGAGTCAGTGATGCCATCCAGCCATCTCATCCTCTGTCGTCCCCTTCTCCTCCTGCCCCCAATCTCTCCCAGCATCAGAGTCTTTTCCAATGAGTCAACTCTTCACATGAGGTGGCCAAAGTATTGGAGCTTCAGCATCAGTCCTTCCAAAGAAATCCCAGGGCTGATCTCCTTCAGAATGGACTGGTTGGATCTCCTTGCAGTCCAAGGGACTCTCAAGAGTCTTCTCCAACACCACACTTCAAAAGCATCAATTCTTCGGCACTCAGCCTTCTTCACAGTCCAATTCTCACATCCATACATGACCATAGCCTTGACTAGACGGACCTTTGTTGGCAAAGTAATGTCTCTGCTTTTGAATATGCCATCTAGGATGGTCATAACTTTCCTTCCAAGGAATAAGCGTCTTTTAATTTCATGGCTGCAGTCACCATCTGTAGTGATTTTGGAGCCCAGAAAAAATAAAGTCAGCCACTGTTTCCTCATCTATTTCCCATGAAGTGATGGCACCGGATGCCATGATCTTCGTTTTCTGAATGTTGAGCTTTAAGCCAACTTTTTCACGCTCCTCTTTCACCTTCATCAAGAGGCTTTTTAGTTCCTCTTCACTTTCTGCCATAAGGGGGGTGTCATCTGCATATCTGAGGTTATTGATATTTCTCCCGGCAATCTTGATTCCAGCTTGTGTTTCTTCCAGTCCAGCTTTTCTCATGATGTACTCTGCATATAAGTTAAATAAGCAGGGTGACAATATACAGCCTTGGCAAACTACTTTTCCTATTTGGAACCAGTCTGTTGTTCCATGTCCAGTTCTAACTGTTGCTTCCTGACCTGCAAACAAATTTCTCAAGAGGCAGATCAGGTGGTCTGGTATTCTCATCTCTTTCAGAATTTTCCACAGTTCATTGTGATGCACACAGTCAAAAGCTTTGGCATAGTCAATAAAGCAGAAATAGATGCTTTTCTGGAACTCTCTTGCTTTTTCCATGATCCAGCGGATGTTGGCAATTTGATCTCTGGTTCCTCTGCCTTTTCTAAAACCAGCTTGAACATCTGGAAGTTCACGGTTCACATATTGCTGAACCCTGGCTTGGAGAATTTTGAGCATTACTTTACTAGCGTGTGAGATGAGTGCAATTGTGCGGTAGTTTGAGCATTCTTTGGCATTGCCTTTCTTTGGGATTGGAATGAAAACTGACCTTTTCCAGTCCTGTGGCCACTGCTGAGTTTTCCAAATTTGCTGGCATATTGAGTGCAGCACTTTCACAGCATCATCTTTCAGGATTTGGAATAGCTCAACTGGAATTCCATCACCTCCACTAGCTTTGTTCCTAGTAATGCTTTCTAATGCCCACTTGACTTCACATTCCAGGATGTCTGGCTCTAGGTGAGTGGTCACACCATCGTGATTATCTGAGTCATGAAGCTCTTTTTTGTACAGTTCTTCTGTGTATTCTTGCCATCTCTTCTTAATATCTTCTGCTTCTGTTAGGTCCATACCATTTCTGTCCTTTATTGAGCCCATCTTTGCATGAAGTGTTCCTTTGGTATCTCTGATTTTCTTGAAGAGATCCCTAGTCTTTCCCATTCTGTTGTTTTCCTCTATTTCTTTGCATTGATCATTGAGGAAGGCTTTCTTATGTCTCCTTGCTATTCTTTGGAACTCTGCATTCAGATGCTTATATCTTTCCTTTTCTCCTTTGCTTTTCACTTCTCTTCTTTTCACAGCTATTTGTAAGGCCTCCCCAGACAGCCATTTTGCTTTTTTGCATTTTTTTTCCATGGGCATAGTCTTGACCCTATCTCCTGTACAATGTCACGAACCTCATTCCATAGTTCATCAGGCACTCTATCTATCAGATCTAGGCCCTTAAATGTATTTCTCACTTCCACTGTATAATCATAAGGGATTTGATTTAGGTCATACCTGAATGGTCTAGTGGTTTTCCGTACTTTCTTCAATTTAAGTCTGAATTTGGCAATAAGGAGTTCATGGTCTGAGCCACAGCCAACTCCTGGTCTTGTTTTTGCTGACTGTATAGAGCTTCTCCATCTTTGGCTGAAACTTCAGCTTCTTCAGCATTACTGGTTGGGGGATAGACTTGGATTACTGTGATATTGAATGGTTTGCCTTGGAAACGAACAGAGATAATTCTGTCATTTTTGAGATTGCATCCAAGTACTGCATTTTGTACGCTTTTGTTGACCATGATGGCTGCTCCATTTCTTCTGAAGGATTCCTGCCGGCAGTAGTAGATATAATGGTCATCTGAGTTAAATTCACCCATTCCAGTCCATTTCAGTTCGCTGATTCCTAGATAGAATGTCGACATTGACTCTTGCCATCTCTTGTTTGACCACTTCCAATTTGCCTTGATTCATGGACATGACATTCCAGGTTCCTATGCAATATTGCTGTTTACAGCATCGGACCTTGCTTTCATCACCAGTCACATCCACGGCTGGGTATTCTTTTTGCTTTGGCTCCATCCCTTCATTCTTTCTGGAGTTATTTCTCCACTGATCTCCAGTAGCATATTGGGCACCTACTGACCTGGGGAGTTCCTCTTTCAGTATCCTATCATTTTGCCTTTTCATACTGTTCATGGGGTTCTCAAGGCAAGAATACTGAAGTGGTTTGCCATTCCCTTCTCCAGTGGACCACATTCTGTCAGTTTAAGACATAGAAAGCTCAGTTGTCTACGGGAACAGCCAGGGAAGAGCAGTCATCTCTTATTTCTTAATGTTTCCCCAAGGACAGCAGATGAGATTCTGCAGGTCAGTCCATCTCTCACAGGATGAATCTGTCTCTGAAGTATACAAGTGTACCAGAGTTGTCAGTGGTTTTGGGGGCAGGATCATCTTAGCAGAGACTTATTCCATGCTGGATTTGGACAGGTCTGACCTGCGCTTTATCCTATCGGCATTTTATCATGAATTTCACTGTGGCAATGGAAAGGATGAGCCTGAACCTTCCAGCAGTGACAGCCAGTGGCCCATTTATTCCTACTGTCACTCTTCCTGAGCTCCAGGAAAAGCAGGGTAATCTCCATCCCTGACAGATACTAGCATTTTGCAAAGAGTCTGATTCTTGCCCAATTTATAGTACATCCAGTCCTTTGAAAGACTTATTTTAATGCAAGGTCATGTTTGTGTGCAACTGATGTTGAATTTTTATGGCAGCTGAGCTTCATTTCAGAATCCAATGCCATTGTTAAAACAAACTTCACTTTTATTTCAGCACAAAGTTTGCATCCAGAGTTATCAAGTGCCTTGAGTTTGTTTCCAAAGAGAGTGTTTTCAAACTCATTATCCTGTGACCAGGGACTCTGAGCGTTCTTTTCAGTCACATATCGGTCTGGTCTCTGATGGTGTTAAGAAAAACACATGATGCATCAAACTGGATCTCACCCTCTGGCAGGTCTTGACCATCTTTTTCTTTTTCTTAATGTTTTTGATGTTAAACAGTCTTCTGCTTTGGGATTTTTTTCCATCCCCTCCTTTACAGCTCTCTCCATCAAAATTAAGCTCACGCTACACTTTGTCTCATTCAGTATGACAATAGCCATCCCAAATCACTGCCATCCTTGAATCCCTTGCTGATCTTCACTGCATAGGCCATCCTCTGCTTTTGCCTGCCCCATCCATACTGCCCATGCACTACTTCAACTATTACTGCCTGGAAGTCCCGGCTCTTATTTTTATGTTCCCTTAATAAAACTATTGTTTACACGGTCTTCTCCCACTTTGTGTAAGATCCTCCTTCTGTGAAAGTAAAAGCCAAGTAGGGAGGTGAAGAAGGCTACCTGGACTTGCAACTTGTGACTGAGAGATGCGGTGACGCTTGCCCGTATGTTCAGTGCTTGGAACCAGAAGACAATGGTCAAAGCCTATCTCAGAGGAGGTTCCAAAAGTTAAATTTGCGATGGGCCAGGCAAAAGTCCCTCAGAGCAAAGGAATCTGACCTAGAGGTCCAAGAAGATGCTGAGCAGTTAGAGTGTAAAAGGGATCAGTTGAAAATCTGATCCAAAAATGGGAACCCAAGGAGAATGAGCAGAGTGTGGGCTGTAGGTTGTGGCTGGGTTTTCATAAGCATATGGAAGGATGACTTCCTAATTCTTATGGATATTTTCATTGATTAATGAAGACCATCTGTAAAATGAAAGGCAGTGGAGTTTTTAACCTACCCTTTCCACTTTAATAGTGAGATAAATGAAATCACTTTGGACTGGTGGGTTTAATCCAGATCTGTAAATATTTAAAGAGGAGGAGGAAGATGAAGAAAAAGAGCATGGCTTTCCCTGCCTTGCCCCCCACGCCCACCCCCAGGCTTAGGAGGAATCCTATAGGCATATGGAAACAAGAAGCATAATTAAAGGAACGTTGCTCTAAGCTATCCAGTCTCTCGTGATTCTTTTCTGTCTCTGTTTTGAACACGATTGTTGATTGATTTGCTGGTGACGTTGCTGTTCTGCTGGCGTGGGGATCGAGGAGAAAAGGAGAGGGTGCGAGACAGCTGAGAGAAAAGAGAAAATGAGGCAGAAAGAGGAGACCACTGAAGACTTCTGAGACAGCTGAGATCTTGCAACCTAATGGCTCTGTGCCAGACTTTTCTTTTGAGCATCCTTACTCACCCTCCAAAGGCAGAGCAGGGCAGCCTATGACTTCTGATGGTGTACACGGGCTGCGTTCCGACCTCTGAATAGACTATCTTTTCAGTGGGACCTTTTCATGACATTCTGAGGATATGTCTAATGATTCCTCAGATGCTTTGCTGCATTCCAAACCACTCTTGTTTGGGGGCAGGGAGGCATATATCTCATTCTCTGAAAAGCAGAACCAGATTGGTTTGTCCTCTGGCAGCTGTTGACACCTGTATGGTAACCCATCAGGCGATGCCGAAAGAGGCTCCCTCCCACCTGCTCCATCCCAGGGAAGTGCTGGGATCACAGAAGGCCTCCAGCCGACTGTGTGCTTGATCTGCAGACCTAAAGAGGGACTAAGCCAGATGCGCTTTCCTTCTGTACAGGGACATATTTGCCAGTCACCTTAACCGAAAAGTGAAAAAACGAAGCAGCAGTCATTTTCACATCCAGTATTCCTTATCTACTTTAATTAAAATGGATATCTATCTAAATTATTCAAAGAAGGTAGCTCTTTGATCATGACTGCTTATTGCCAAAGACTGAAGACAGCAGAACTCAGCCTCCTCAAGTCCTAATTAAAGGTGATACCTTGCATTAGCATGTAACTACTTACTGTGTGTGTTGCTTCACTAGTAAAAAGTAGTTTCATTGCTCTTATTTTTCTTGCTTAAAGAGATTGCTCCCGCACAAGCAAACCCATCTCTCCCTTCCCAGAAAAGGCTAGTGGATCTTGTTGCAGTCTGGAGGGTTCCTGAGGCATACACACGGCAGTAATTACTTAGAAACAAAACAGAAACCGCTTCAGAATTCCCCAAGCATTTTAAAACTCTTTCTCATTCTAGTCTTTGCTGAAGACTGATTATTTGAAATTTGACATCACCCACTAATTTCTAAAACAGCTGTATGCCTCTTGCTAGATTTATTATTGTTGCGCAGTCGCTAAGTCATGTCCAACTCTTTGTGACCCCATGGACTGCAACACTCCAGGCTTCCCTCTCCTTCACTCACCCCCTGAGTTTGCTCAAACTCAGATCCATTGAGTCTGTGATGCCATCCAACCATCTCATCCTCTCCGCCCTCTTCTCCTCCTGCCCTCAATCTTTCCCATTACCAAGTTCTTTTCAAATGAGTTGGATCTTCACATCAGGTGGCTAAAGTATTTGAGCTTCAGCATCAGTCCTTCCAATGAATATTCAGGTTTGATTTTCTTTCAGGTGGACTGGTTTGATCTCCTTGCAGTCCAAGGGACTCTCAAGAGTCTTCACCGGCACCACAATTTGAAAGCATCAATTCTTCAGCATTCAGCCTTTTTTATGATTCAACTCTCACATCCATACATGAGTACTGGAAAAACTACAGCTTTGACTATATGGATCTTTGTCGGCAAAGTGATGTCTCTGTTTTGAATATGCTGTCTAGTTTTGTCATAGCTTTCATTCTAAGGAGCAAGTGTCTAATTTTGTGGCTGCAGTCACCATCTGTGGTGATTTTGGAGCCCAAGAAAAGAAAATCTGCCAGTGCTTTTACTTTTCCCCCATCTCTTTGCCATGAAGTGATGGGATAGAATGCCATGATCTTAGTTTTTTGACTGTTGAGTTTTAAGCCAGCTTTTTCACTCTCCTCTTTCACCCTGATCAAGAGGCTCTTTAATTCCTCTTTGCTTTCTGCCATTAGTGTGATATCATCTACATATCTGATGTTGTTGATATTTTCCCCAGCAATCTTGATTCCAGCTTGTGATTCATCCAGCTCAGCATTTCTCAGGATATATTCTGCATATAAGTTAAATAAGCAGGGTGACAATATATAGCCTTGATGTACTCCTTTCCCAATTTTGAACCAGTCTGTTGTTCCATGTCCAGTTCTAACTGTTGTTTCTTGATCTGCATACAGGTCTCTAAGGAGACAGATAAGATGGTCTGGTATTCCCATCTCTTGAAGAATTTTCCAGTTTTTTGTGATCCACGCAGTCAAAGGCTTTCACATAATGAAGCAGAATTAGCTGTTTTTCTGGAATTTCCTTGTTTTATCTATGATCCAATGGATATTGGAAACTTGGTCTCTGATTCCTCTGCCTTTTTTAAATCCAGCTGGTACATCTGGAAGTTCTAAGTTCACATACTGTTGAAGGCTAGTTTGAAGGATTTTGAGAAATAACTTGTTAGCTTGTGAAATTAGCACAATTGTACAGAAGTGCTGGGAAAGATTGAAGGCAGGAGATAAAGGGCAGGATAGAGGATGAGATGGTTTGATGGTATCACCAACTCAATGGCCATGAGTTTGAGCAAGCTCTGGGAGTTGGTGATGGACAGGGAAGCCTGAAGTGCTGCAGTCCATGGGGTCGCAGAGAGTCAGATACAACTGAGCGACTGAACTGAATTTGAGCATTCTTTGGTATTGCCCTTCTTTGGGATTGGAATGAAAACTGACTTTTTCCAGTTCTGTGGCCACTGTTGAATCTTCCAAGTTTGCTGGCATATTGAGTGAAGCACTTTAAGAACATCATCTTTTCAGGTTTTAAATAGCTCAATGAGAATCCCATCACCTCCACTAGCTTTGTTCATACTAATGCTTTCTAAGGCCCATTTGACTTCCCACTCTAGGATGTCTGGCTCTAGGTGAGTGACCACATCATCGTGGTTATCAGGTCATTAATAGCTTTTCTATATAGTTCTTCTGTGTATTCTTGCCACCTCTTCTTAATCTCCCCTGGAAAAGGGAATGGCAGACCACTCCAGTGAACCCCAATGAACAGTATGAAGCAGAAGTAGATGTCTTTTTTTTTTTTTTCCCTAGAATTCCCTTGCTTTCTCTAGGATCCAAAGAATGTTGGCAATTTGATCTCTGGTTCCTTTCTTGCTATCTAGGCGCCACTGAAATTTGTAATTTCTTTCTGAAATAGCAAGTAAGTGGGCGGGAAACAACTTCTGAAAGAATGACATACCTCAGAGACACAACATAAGCCAACTAGAATCAAATGGATCCAGGATAGCAGACAAGCTAATTTCACCAGACCTTGATCCTCAGTCAGCAAGCTCAATGAAACACTCAGAGGTGCCAGGACAGTTCCAAGGCACTGTCAAAAGACCAAAAAGTAGGCAGTGGCTCAATTCCTGGAAATCTGCACCCCTTCCCCAAACTAGTTGGAACAATCCTTCCACTCATTAGCCAATGAAATTACCCAACCCATAAAAACTTCAAAAGATTGAAGGCAGGAGGAAAAGGAGACAGCAGAGGACAAGATGGTTGGAGGGCATCACTGACTCAATGTGCATGAGTCTGAGCAAGCTCTGGGAGACGGTGAAGAACAGGGAAGCCTGGCGTGCTGCAGTCCACGGGGTCACAAAGAGTCAGACAAGGCTGAGTGACTGAACAACAGCAACAGCCTTCATGGCAATGTATGGCAAAAACCACTACGATATTGTAAAGTGATTAGCCTCCAATTAAAATAAATAAATTAATTAAAAACATATTTAAAACAGTAGAAGGCAACAAACAGCAAAAAAAGAGCTAGCCAGGCCACATTCACAGCCCCACTTGTCCTCTGCAATGGCCCACACTCTGTCTGTGGCGGGTGCTTCCCTCCGAATCTGAATCCTCTTCTTACCTTTCAATTTGTCTCTCACTGAATTCTTTCTTGATTAAGACATCAAGAAGCTGAGTTTCATTAAGTCTGGAAACCAGGTACTATGGGTTTCGGCTGGGTTCGAGTCCCAGGCATGTTAGAGTCCCAAACTAGATTTTGGATGGGTTTGAATCCTGGGACATGGGTTCAAGTCCAAATCTGAGGTAAATCCTAACGAATCATTATTTGAGGATTTAAAAAGAGAAAAAAAGTTAAGACTGATTCAGATTTTTTTTATTACTCCCTTACAATTACAAACAAGGAGATCAGCTATCCCACAGCATGATGTAACCTCATGGGAACTGTGATTTGAAAAGGTGTATCCAAGGGAAGATGACAGTTGTGAGAAGCAGGAGTTTCTCTAGAAGCTCTTGAAATAGAATCCCATGGTGAGTCAAAGTTCCTGAGATATTACTGAATTATGCAAAGGACTCAGAGAGCAAGAAGTTTTTGTCTCCTTTGTATGCTTTTGTTTGGCCTTGATCTTCCACACACACACACCACACCCACCTCCAAACCTAGACATCAACAGTTCTTTCAGTTCAGTCGCTCAGTCATGTCCGACTCTTTGCAACCCCGTGGAATGCAGCATGCCAGGCCTCCCTGTCCATCACCAACTCCCAGAGCTTGCTGAAACTCATGTCCATCGAGTCGGTGATGCCATCCAAACATCTCATCCTCTGTCGTCCCCTTCTCCTCCTGCCTTCAATCTTGCCCAGCGCCAGGGTCTTTTCCAATGAGTCAGTTCTTCACATCAGGTGGCCAAAGTATTGGAGTTTCAGCTTCAACATCAGTCCTTCCAATGAATATTCAGGACTGATTTCCTTTAGGATTGACTGGTTGGATCTCCTTGCAGTCCAAAGGACTCAAGAGTCTTCTCCAACACCACAATTCAAAAGCATCGATTCTTTGGTGCTCAACTTTCTTTTTTTGTTGCTGTTTGTTTTATTTATTTTTTAAGTTTATTTTTATATTGAAGAATAATTGTTTTACAGAATTTTGTTGTTTTCTGTAAACCTCAACATAAATCAGCCATAGGTATACCTATAACCCCTCCCTTCTGAACCTCCCTCTTATTCCCTCTCCACCCTGGAGGTTGATGCAGAGCCCCTGTTTGAGTTTCCTGAGCCATAGCACAAATTCCCCTGACTATCTGTTTTACATATGGTAATAGAAGTCTCCATGCTACTGTTTCTATACGTCTCACCCTCGCTTCCCCTCTCCCCATATCCAGAAGTCTATTTTCTATGTCTGTTTCTCCATTGCTGCCCTGTAATTAAATTCTTCAGTACCATTTTTCTAGATGTTGGCAATTTGATCTCTGATTCCTCTGCCTTTTCTAAAACCAGCTTGAACATCTGGAAGTTCACAGTTCACATACTGCTGAAGCCTGGCTTGGAGAATTTTGAACATCACTTTACTAGCGTGTGAGATGAGTGCAATTGTGCAATAGTCTGAGCAGTCTTTGGCATTGCCTTTCTTTGGGATTGGAATGAAAACTGACCTTTTCCAGTCCTGTGGCCACTGCTGAGTTTTCCAAATTTGCTGGCATATTGAGTGTAGCACTTTCACAGCATCATCTTCCAGGATTTGAAATAGCTCAACTGGAATTCCATCACCTCCACTAGCTTTGTTTATAGTGATGCTTCCTAAGGCCCACTTGACCTCACATTGCAGGGTGTCTGGTTCTAATCAAGTGATCACACAATCTGTGGTTATCTGGGTCATGAAGATCTTTCTTGTATAGTTCTGTGTATTCTTGCCACCTCTTTTTAATATCTTCTGCTTCTGTTAGGTCCATACCATTTCTGTCCTTTATTATGCCCATTTTTGCATGAAATGTTCCCTTGGTATCTCTAATTTTCTTGAAGAGACCTCTAGTCTTTCCCATTCTATTATTTTCCTCTGTTTCTTTGCATTGATCACTTAGAAAGGCTTTCTTATCACTCCTTGATATTCTTTGGAACTCTGCCTTCAGATGGGTATATCTTTCCTTTTCTCCTTTGCCTTTAGTGTCTCTTCTTTTCTCAGCCATTTGTAAGGCCTCCTCAGACAATCATTTTGCCTTTTTGCATTTCTTTTTCTTAGGGATGGTCTTGATCACTGCCTCCTGTACAGTGTCATGAATATCCATTCATAGTTCTTCAAGCACTCTGTCTATCAGATCTAATCCTTTGAATCTATTTGTCACTTCCACTATATAATCGTAAGAGATTTGATTTAGGTCATACCTAAATGGTCTAGTGGTTTTCCCTACTTTGTTCAATTTCAGTTTGAGTTTGGCAATAAGGAATTCATAATCTGATCCACAGTCAACTCCCGGTCTTGTTTTTGCTGACTGTATAGAGCTTCTCCAACTTTAGCTCCAGAGAATATAATCAACCTGATTTCGGGACTGACCATCTGGTGGTGTCTATATGTAGAGTCATCTATTGTGCTATTGGAAGAGGGTGTTTGTTATGACCAGGGCGTTCTCTTGGTGAAACTCTGTTAGCCTTTGCCCTGCTTCATTCTGTACCCCAAGGTCAAATTTGCCTGGTACTCTGAGTGTCTTTTGACTTCCTATTTTTGCATTCTAGTCTCCTGTGATGCAAAAGACATCTTTTTTGGGTGTTAGTTCTAGAAGGTTTGGTAGGTCTTCATAGAACCATTCAACTTCAGCTTCTTCAGCATTACTGGTCGGGGCATAGACTTGGATTACTGTGATATCGAATGGTTTGCCTTGGAAACAAACAGAGATCGTTCTGTCGTTTTTGAGATTGCATCCAAGTACTGCATTTCGGACTCTTGTTGACTATGATGGCTACTCCATTTCTTCTAATGGATTCTTGCCCTCAGTAGTAGATATAATGGTCATCTGAGTTAAATTCACCCTTTCCAGCCCATTTTAGTTCACTGATTCCTAAAATGTCGATGTTCACTCTTGCCATCTCCTGTTTGACCACTTCCAATTTGCCTTGATTCATGGACCTAACATTCCAGGTTCCTATGCAATATTGCTCTTTACAACATTGGACTTTCCTTCCATCACCAGTCACATCAACAACTGGGTATTGTTTTTGCTTTGGCACCATCTCTTCATTCTTTCTGGAGTTATTTCTCCACTCTTCTCAAGTAGCATATTGGGCATCTACAGACCTGGGGAGTTCATCTTTCTGTGTCATATCTTTTTGCCTTTTCATATTGTTCATGGGTTTCTCAAAGCAAGAATACTGAAGTGGTTTGCCATTCCCTTCTCCAGTGGACCACGTTTTGTCAGACCTCTCCACATGACCCATCTTGGGTGGCCCTATATGGCATGGCTCATAGTTTCATTGAGTTAGGCAAGGCTGTGGTCCATGTGATCAATTTGATTAGTTTTCTGTGATTGTGGTTTTCATTCTGTCTGCCCTCTGAAGGATAAGGATAAAATCCTTATGGAAGCTTCCTGATGGGAGAAACTTACTGTGGGGGAAACTGTGAGGAAACTGTGGGGGAAATGGTTCTTTACTTCTTCCCATCATTGTGCTAAGTTGTGTCCAACTCTGTGTGACCCTATGGACTGTAGCCTCTCTGTCCCTGGGATTCTCCAGGCAAGAACACTGGAGTGGGTTGCCATTTTCTCCTCCAGGTGATTTTCCCTTCCAGGGACTGAACCTGTGCCTCTTGTCTCCTGCATTGGCAGGCGGGTTCTTTACCACGAGCACCACCTGGCAAGCCCCCCTGCCCATCATTACTCCTTTTCGTATGATAACAGCCTCTACCCTCTGGAAATAGGGAGTGACCATGAACCAGGACAGAGCAACATCCTTCAGGACAGAATGGTCAGCACAGGACATGTTATCAAAGTAAGCCAAATTGTGGTGCTCCCTGGGAATGTTTTAAATTGTAGCTGCCAGAGAAGTGCTCATTTCTTTCCAAATGTGCAGCTAAAAGTGAGCCAAGAATAGTAGAAAAGTATGCTCCTTCTGCTTAGATGAGCTGAAGATAAAAGAGCCACAAAGCAGAGAAAAACATCATAATTGTAACTGAGGTCGGAATTTCAGTTCTTTCAAAGGTCAGCTGCCCCCTCCTCTTTCCATTGTCCAATCCTATGAGCCAGTACAATTCTCCTTTGTTTAAGAAGTTAGTTTTTGCCACTTGCAACCAAAGTTCAGTTCAGTTCAGTTCAGTTCAGTTTCTCAGTCGTGTCTGACTTTTTGTGACTCCATAGTTTGCAGCAAGCCGGGCTTCCCTGTTCATCACCAACTCCCGGAGCTTGCTTAAGCTCATGTCCATTGAGTTGGTGATGCCATCTCATCCTCTGTCATCCCCTTCTCCTGCCTTCAATCTTTCCCAGCATGAGGGTCTTTACAAATGAGTCAGTTCTTCACAAAAGGTAACCAAAGTATTGGAGTTTCAGCTTCATCAGTCCTTCCAATGAACATTCAGGATTAATTTCCTTTAGGATGGACTGGTTTGATCTCCTTGCTGTCCAAGGGACTTCAAGAGTCTTCTCCAACATCACAATTCAAAAACACCAATTCTTCGGTGCTCAGCTCTCTTTATAGTCCAACTCTCACATCCATACGTGACTACTAGAATAACCATAGCTTTGATGAGACAGACCTTTGTTAGCAAAGTAATGTCTCTGCTTTGTAATATGCTGTCTAGGTTGGTGATAGCTTTTCTTCCAAGGAGCAATCATCTTTTAACTTCATGGTTGCAGTCACTATCTGCAGTAATTTTGGAGCCCAAGAAAATAAAATCTGTCGTGGTTTCCATTGTTTCCCCATCTATTTACCATGAAGTGATGGGACTGGATGCCATGATCTTAGTTTTCTCAATGTTGACTTTATGCAAACTTTTTTCGCTCTCCTCTTTCACTTTCATGAAGAGGCTCTTTAGTTCTTCACTTTCTGCCATAAGGGTGGTGTCATCTGCGTATCTGAGGTTATTGATATTTCTCCTGGAAATTTTGATTCCAGCTTGTGCTTCACCCAGCCCAGCATTTTGCATGATGTACTCTGCATATAAGTTAAATAAGCAGGGTGACAATATATAGCCTTGACATACTCCTTTCCCAATTTGGAATCGGTCTGTTGTTCCATGTCCGGTTCTAACTGTTGCTTCTCGACCTGCATACAGATTTCTCAGGAGGTATCTCAGGTGGTCTGGTATTCCCATCTCTTTAAGAATTTTCTAGTTTGTTATGATCTACACAGTCAAAGGCTTCAGTGTAGTCAATAAAGCAGAAGTAGATGTTTTTCTGGAACTCTCATGCTTTTTCGATGGTCCAGCATATGTTGGCAATTTGGTTCCTCTGCCTTTTCTAATCCAGATGAACTGGTGAAAGTTTACAATTCACGTGCTGTTGAAAGCTTGCTTGGAGAATTTTGAGCATTACTTTGCTAGTGTGTTAGATGAGTGTTATTGTGCGGTAGATTGAACATTTTTTGGCATTTGGGATTGGAATGAAAACTGACCTTTTCCAGTCCTATGGCTACTGCTGAGTTTTCCAAATTTGCTGGCATATTAAGTGCAGCACTTTTACAGCATCACCTTTTTGGATTTGAAACACCTGAGCTTTACTGTCTTCTTTTCCTTCTGTATGTCTCTGTTCCACTCTTAACCAATGTTTCCTACAATTCCTAAATAATCAACTCACCCTTGGGTTCTGGTCTTACAATTTACTTCTAGGAGAATACAACCTAAAATAAGACTCGAGTACCACAGATAAATAATTTCTAGTCCAGAGAATGTGTTTTGAGTTTTTCAAGATAGACACACTTGAACTTATACTCCATAATCAAGGTATTTTCAGAATATAAAGGGACAAGAAATTGTTTTATATCAGAAGTAAGCCCTTATTCCTATGGCCAAATGATTTTTGACAGAGAATATCAAGACAATTTGGTTAAAAGAATGATCTTTCCAGCAAGTGATACTTGGTCTACTAGATATCTATATGAGGAAGGATAGAAGAAAAGGAAAGAAATTGTCTTCCTACCACATACAGAAATTTATTCAACATGGGTCATAGATGTATGCGGAAGAATGAAAACTATAAAAACTTTTAGAAGGGAACAAAATTGTAAATCTTTGAGATTTCAGGTTAAGAATTGGCTTCTTAAATATAGCACTAACCTCATGCGAAGAGTTGACTCACTGGAAAAGACCCTGATGCTGGAAGGGATTGGGAGCAGGAGGAAAAGGGGACAACAGAGGATGAGATGGCTGGATGGCATCACTGACTCGATGGACATGAGTTTGAGTGAGTTGGTGATGGACAGGGAGGCCTGGCGTGCTGCAATTTATGGGGTCGCAAAGAGTTGGACACGACTGAGCGACTGAACTGAGCTGAACTGAACTGAACATCATAAAAAATAAAATTAAAAATAGATAAATTAGACAATCAAAATTTTTTAAAAAGAAACTTGTGCTTTAAAGAACATCATCAAGAAAGTGAAAAGACAGTCTACAGAATGGGAGAAAATATTTGAATATCATATATCTGATAAACTTTTATTCAGAGTTTATAAATAATTTTTCAACCCCCAAATAAGAAAATAAATAAACTCTGCTTAAAAATGGGCAAAGGATTTCATAGCTATTTCCCCAAAACTATATACAAATGTCCAATAAGCATGTGAAAAGATACTCAAAATTCCAACCAATGTTCAGGGCAGCATTATTTATAATTGTCAAGATGCAGAAACAATCTAACTGCCCATCAATAGATGATAAAGAAGATGTGATACACACACACACAGAAGAATACCACTCAACCATAAAAAATAATGAAATTTTGCCGTTTGCAATAAAGATATTATGTTAAGTGAAATGGTCAGACAGAGAAAGACAAATACCATATGATATCACTTATATGTGGAATCTAAAACTAAAACAAACCAGTGAATTCAACAAAAAAAGAAAGGGACCCATAGATACAAAGAACAAGATAGTGGTTATTAATGGGGAATGGGAAAGCAGGACGGCACGACAGCCGTAGGGGACTGAGATGTGTAAGCTACTGTGTATAAAATAAATACGCTACAGGGATCTACTCATAACACAGGGAATATAGGCGACACTTTATAACTGTAAGTGGAGTGTAACTTTTAAAAATTATGACTCACTGTACTATACATCTGAAACATAATACTGTGCACCAACTGTATCTCAATAAAATATTCCCCAAATCATTACTCACTAGGGAACTGCAAATCAAAACAACGAGACACCTCTTCAAACCCAACAGTATGTCTAAAATTAAGAAGATGAACAATAAGTATGTTGATGAGGATGTGGAGAAATTAAACCCCTATTCATTGTTGGTAGAAATGTAAAATGGCTTGTCGTTTTCCACCAAATTGAAACACAGAGTTATATGCCCCAAGAATTCCATTTTCAGGTATCTACCTAGAAAAATTGTACAGTCCACGCAAAAGCTTGCACACGCGTGTACACAAATGGCGCATAGAACCATTATCCATAATATTAAACAAATGGGAACGACCTACCTGTCTACCGACTGATAAGCAGATAAACAAAATGTGACGTAGGGAGCGTTACTTGTTACATGAAAGGAACAGAGTACTGACATCTGCCACGATACGGATAAATTTTGAAACACAGTACATGTAAGAATTTGGACACAAAAGATACATCTTTTATGACGTGATTTATACGAAACGTGCAGAACTGAGTCAGAAAGCACAATACTGGTTGTCAGGGACCAGGGGTAGGAAATGCGAGAGCTGCTAACGGGGTTTCTTGCGGGGAGAAGAAGATGTTTTGGAATTAGGTAGTGGTATGGCCACACAACTCTGTGAATAGACTCAAAACCACTGAACTGTACAGTTTTCAAGGGGAGACTTTATTGTGTGTGAATCACACATCAACAAAGTTGTTATTAAAAAATAACAACAACCAAAGAAGTAGCTTGGGCTTTATAATCCCAAAAGCAAATTTTAAGATAGAGTTTTTTCTGTTTTCCTTTTTTAAAATTCATTGGTTTATTTTTTAACACAGCAAGTTCATAAGAGGAAAAATATTGTTAAGACAGAGCTCTGAGAATTTGTAAAGAAACTGTCTAGATAAATAATTAGCAGCTGATCAATTTTGTTTTTAAATGAGAGAAGCTGTATGAGTAGATTAAATTTCCTGCAGAGACTTCAAAGTAATTCCACAAGGAAAGAGGATCCTAGGTCTGCAGTCATCCTACAGGACCAGAACTAATCTGAGCATGGGAGCGGGCGTGCTCAGTCGTGTCAAGCTAAGACAGCCCGGCTTCAAGTCCTACTACGCCATTTAGGCTTTATAGACACAACAGAGCTGCTGTCCAGCAACCTGCTTGCCCTCGAGGGGTGCCCCAGGCAGCGTGATCTGGGTGTGACATCCTCTCCACTTTAGCCACCTGGATGACCGGCAGACAAATGGCCGCTCCCTCCCTTTCCACTCCATGCAAATTCCTCGCCGCGGGTAGACTCCATTAAAACGAGGGAAAGCTTCTTGGAAGAGAAACATGTAGGAGCTGCTCTGGCCTCCCTACCAGCAGCTCTGTTAATGGGCGTACCTTGTGCCATGTTGTGCAAAATGTGTGCTTTCTCTTTTTTGAGTAAACTCGATCAGCCTGACTTGTACCAAAGGGCCTGATGCTTTCAATCTGCTAAGGCTGGGCATCTGGGTCACGTGGGAGACGGAAGCACCATCAGAGCAGCTCTCAGGCACGGCGGGCAACGCCCCAGGAAATGGGATCGCAGGCGAGAGTCCAGTCCACTTCTGAACCCGCCCCTGTTTCTTGGTGCTACTTGCGGGGTAGGCCGCTCTCACCTGGAGGGCCAATGTCCTCCCTGACTCGGCTTGCCATGCTATCAGTCAAAAAGCGAAGCGCAGTCCCTACTGCCCCTGCTCTAATGCGTCAGGCCTGAGGGGAGGGGACAGTGACACGTGCTGACAAGTAGAAAACGGAAAGCCCCTTTTTCCCCTTATGTCCAGCATACGAGGAGTGGTTTTGCCTTTCTAGCTCCTAGCCACCCCTCTCCAAGGGAAGACTGATTTACTCATTTTTGCTTTCGCTGAGGTTGTGAGTCAGGAGTGAGAGCTACTATTCTGGCTTTGTCATCTCTTTTTATTTAATGCTCCATCAACTGTCAGACAACAGAAACAAATCTACATATTATTGTGAGTATCAGGAAACTGGAGATTATGAATCCGGGAGGAGGTGATGAGGAATAAGATAAATTAGTTTAACCTATTAAAGCTCAACATTCAGAAAACGAAGATCATGGCATCCGGTCCCATCACTTCATGGCAAATAGATGGGGAAACAGTGGAAACAGTGTCAGACTATTTTTCTGGGCTCCAAAATCACTGCAGATGGTGACTGCAGCCATGAAATTAAAAGACGCTTACTCCTTGGAAGGAAAGTTATGACCAACCTAGACAGCATATTCAAAAGCGGAGACATTACTTTGCCAACAAAGGTTTGTCTAGTCAAGGCTATGGTTTTTCCAGTGGTCATGTATGGCTGTGAGAGTTGGACTGTGAAGAAGGCTGAGTGCCAAAGAATTGATGCTTTTGAGCTGTGGTGCTGGAGAAGACTCTTGAGAGTCCCTTGGACTGTGAGGAGATCCAACCAGTCCATTCTGAAGGAGATCAACCCTGGGATTTCTTTGGAAGGAATGATGCTGAAGCTGAAACTCCAGTACTTTGGCCACCTGATATGAAGAATTGACTCATTGGAAAAGACTCTGATGCCGGGAGGGATTGGGGGCAGGAGGAGAAGTGGACGACAGAGGATGAGATGGCTGGATGGTATCACTGACTCGATGGACATGAGTCTGGGTGAACTCCGGGAGCTGGTGATGGACAGGGAGGCCTGGCGTGCTGCGATTCATGGGGTCGCAAAGAGTCGGACACGACTGAGCGACTGATCTGATCTGATAACTGCACAAAGAAGCACACGGTTTGCAAACTGTGGCTTGGAAAATCCTAACTCCTTTAAAGAATGAATCTGAAATGAACGTTCCATGCTGCATATGGCATTTAGAACCAAGATTAGCCAGTTATGACTACTTGGTGAGATTGTATCTTAATCATATTTATTTATCAACACACAAAAATGTACATACGACCAAAGTTTCTGAGAAATACGCTCTTAGAGTGTTTGGTTCTGTGTGAAACTGTGTTTCATCACAGCACAGCAGTGTTGATGGCATAGGCTGACTTTCCAATATGACTGGAATGCGACTGTGCTGGTCATATTTCACTAAGCTTTTAGCCGCATACGTGACAGCTGCTGGTGAGGGAGAGTTTAGTGAAAGGTTGTTTTCCAGGGATGGGCTTAGGTAATGAAGGTAGAGAGAGTCTGCCTTCGTGTTTTCCGAGCTAGTTTTAGCCTCCCTTTCTACAGAAGCCCTCTGCAATCACGAATGGTTAACGAGCCCAGTTCTTCCTTGACTGAGCATGGTCCACAGCGTGGCCCACTGGCACAGAGAAGCAAGTCAGCTCTGGGCTCTGTTCAGGTTATTAGAAGCATCTCATCTGAGCTTCTACCATATCCTCAAAGTGACCTTTCTTGTGACTTATATTTGAAACAACTTATGAAAACTGTTCCATATGTCAAACTTCATTTCATTCAATTTTCTCCTAGTTGAAAATTGACACTAAAGATGTTTTGTCTTTCAGAGCATTTTCCTTTGTGAATCAAAGGCCTGATGATGTATAATCCTTCCTGAAGGTTTTATGGCAGGGCTTCACAAAGCAAACATTTCCCCCCCTTATTTTATATCACCCTGACAAACAGAAATGCTGAGCCATTTAACTACAGAGCCTGCCTGACACATCCAGAGTCAGATACTCTGGTGGCGTCTAGCTGAAGGGGAAAAATGCGCTGAATTCCCAGAGCTTCTTGACAAGAGAATGACACCAAGGAAACCAGTGAATGATCTGGAGGGCCCAGTGGTGAGCACTACCCTGTACCAGAGTGCTCCCCGTGGCTCTGAGTCCGCACCACTAGCCCTGCAGCATCTCATCCCATGACGGTTCAGGATGAGCAGACAGGCGATGACAGGGAAAGCGGGGGAAAAACAAAGGTCCAGCCACAGCCCTGTACGCCACGAGCCGGTCTCAGCTTCACGGAAACTTTCAGATGCAGAGCTTGCACTGTTAATTCTCTAACTCACAAAAAAGAATCTGCACAGATGCAACTGAATAGCCCTCCCTCAAACTTCAAGGTGTGTGTGACGAATGGTCCCAGGCCCACGTGTGAGTGCACAAAATTACTATGTCCTGTATTGTTTCGAAGCTCCAACACATAATCAAAATGTGTCAACTTACTTTTGTTTAATGCCCTTTCTTCCCTTTAGAATAGTTAATCCCTGTGATAATTTCCAGTCCATTTTACAGTAACTAATGTATGAAAGTCAGTCTTTTGAATAGTTTTTGTTTGCATGCTTTTAATTTTTCTTTTTGTCTTCTGTCAACCATACAGCAGAAGGAAAAAGAAAAAGAAATACACCTAATATGAGGCAGGCACTGGGATTGAGCGGTGGAAACACAGCCAAGGCCACTGCCATCAAGGAGGTGACATTCAAGTTGAGAGCTGGGCAACAACATAAATACATAAAAAGAGGAGATTGTTGTGGGGTTGTATGTGTTCTGAAGAAACTAGTTTACAGAATGATATAGAATAGTCATAGAGATGACAGACTTCCCCAGGATGACCAGGGAAGTTCACTTTGAAGTGATGGTTTTTGATTTGAGATGTGAAGGATGGAAATGATGGAAGGAGGCAGCCATGAAAGATTTGGGTGAAGAACGTTGAGGAAAAAGGGATAACGTGCAAATGTCCTGAGACAGAACTGAGAGCAGACGAGCTTTACAGAAGGAAAGGTTGTGAATCAGGCAGCAGTGAATGAAAGCGGAGCAGACAGAGCTGACACTGGGGGAATGTTCAGAGGTCAGATCAAAAATGCATTGTAGGCATATATCTAGAAAGGGAAGAAGTAAAACTGTCTTTACTTACAAACTCTGCGATCCTGTATGTATAATACTCTAAAGCATTCACCCTAAACCCACTGGAGTCCATAACCAAACTCAAGGAGATATAGAATGCAAGATGAGTGGATATTACATTTCTGTATACTAGAAAAAAATCCAAATATTCAATTAAGAAAATTATGTTCAAAGTCACATCAAAAGAATTTAAGTGCTTCTGAAAATTTTGAACAAAAAAGTGTAAAACCTGTGCATTGAAAGCTATAAAATATTTCTGAAGGAAAATTTTGAAGATTTATAGAAATTGAGAAGCATACCATATTAGAGAACAGGAAGACCAAATATTGTAAGATCACATACACCTATTAAAGGCCAATCTATAGGTACAGGTATCGGTCCTGGGTTTCAGCAGACAAGCACCTTTGGCTTCCCAGGTGGCTCAGTAGGTAAAGAATCTGCCTGCAATGTGGGAGACCTGGGTTTGATCTCTGATTGGGAAGATCCCCTGGAGGAAGGCATGGCAACCCCCTCCAGTGTTCTTGCCTGGAGAATCCCATGGACAGAGGAGCCTGGGGGGCTACAGTTCACGGGGTCACAAAGAGTCAGACATGCCTGAGCAACTTTCACAGTACAGTATAGATCTAGAAAGTTGATTAACGATTGTCTGGGGCTGATGGTATGAGCATAAATGGACTAAAAACGTGGATAAGGGAAATTTTAAGGTGAGAAAAATGTTCTAAAACAGGATTATGTGCATAATTATACTGCTATGTAAATTTACTCAAATTTGTCTAAGTGTACATTCATAATGGGCAAATTCTGTGACATGCCAATTTTACCTCTATGAAGCTGTTTAAAAAAAAAGTCACAATGGTTTTATTACCTGAAGTTATAATTATAACATAAATGTTAAGTATTAATTAAATTATTTTCATCAATTTTAGTTGCATTTTCCAAGATTAAATCCCAATTAAACATTTTGTCTTTATTCACCGTGATGTTGATGCCCATGCTATATACGGGTTCACATCAACTGGCCTTTTTCAGCACCAATTATCCTCAAATCATGAAGAAGTTTTATATGTACATATTACTTCATAGTGTGCTGTACCCGTTAGGAATAGTTTAAAATACAAGTAACATAAAACCCAATTTTCAGCACTGTAAGATGAAATAGGCCTTTTTTGTTGGTTTGTTTCATACAACAGGAAGTCTGGAAGAGGGTGGCTAGCAGGTTCAGAGGCTCAGCATGAAGCCAGACCAGGCACTCATCTCAGCTCCCAGCTCACCACGTGAATGTTTAAAAGAGCAATACGAGGGGACAGAGAAGCACAGAAGGAAAGAAAAACTTCCCCAGGTCACTCCACTGGACTTTTCCGTTACGTTTCATTAATCAGATTCGGATGACTTAGCCATCTCTGGCTACAGAGGGGCTGAAGACAAGGATGCGGTTTCCCAGACTAAGATGAAGATGCAAACGGAGCAGAAGATTCAAAGCGTGTCAGCTCAGGCAGAAGACAGGAGTAGTGCTTGTGTTACTTAGAGACCACCAGAGTGGGTGCTACCGGACGAGGGCCAGCTCTCAGGACAGAGCATGCTATCAGTATCGCAGGTAAGAGATGAAGTAAGAAGAACCTCCTTTCCTATCACCTCTGTCTTCAGAAACACTATTACATTGGAAACCAGCGCCCCAGTGTTAGTATCAGTTCAGTTCAGTTCAGTCACTCAGTCGTGTTGGACTCTTTGCGACCCCATGAATCGCAGCACGCCAGGCCTCCCTGTCCATCACCAACTCCTGGAGTTCACTGAGACTCATGTCCATCGAGTCAGTGATGCCATCCAGCCATCTCATCCTCTGTTGTCCCCTTCTCCTCCTGCCCCCGATTCCTCCCACCATCAAAGTCTTTTCCAATGAGTCAACGCTTCACATGAGGTGGCCAAAGTACTGGAGTTTCAGCTTTAGCATCATTCCTTCCAAAGAAATCCCAGGGCTGATCTCCTTCAGAATGGACTGGTTGGATCTCCTTGCAGTTCAAGGGACTCTCAAGAGTCTTCTCCAACACCACAGTTCAAAAGCATCAATTCTTCGGTGCTCAGCTTTCTTCACAGTCCAACTCTCACATCCATACATGACTACTGGAAAAACCATAGCCTTGACTAGATGGACCTTTGTTGGCAAAGTAATGTCTCTGCTTTTGAATATGCTATCTAGGTTGGTCATAACTTTCCTTCCAAGGAGTAAGCGTCTTTTAATTTCATGGCTGCAGTCACCATCTGCAGTGATTTTGGAGCCAAGAAAAATAAAGTCTGACACTGTTTCCCCATCTGTTTCCCATGAAGTGATGGGACCAGATGCCATGATCTTCGTTTTCTGAATATTGAGCTTTAAGCCAACTTTTTCACTCTCCACTTTCACTTTCATCAAGAGGCTTTTGAGTTCCTCTTCACTTTCTGCCATAAGGGTGGTGTCATCTGCATATCTGAGGTTATTGATATTTCTCCCGGCAATCTTGATTCCAGCTTGTGCTTCTTCCAGCCCAGCATTTCTCATGATGTACTCTGCATATAAGTCAAATAAACAGGGTAACAATATACAGCCTTGACGAACTCCTTTTCCTATTTGGAACCAGTCTGTTGTTCCATGTCCAGTTCTAACTGTTGCTTCCTGACCTGCATACAGATTTCTCAAGAGGCAGGTCAGGTGGTCTGGTATTCCCATCTCTTTCAGAATTTTCCACAGTTTATTGTGATCCACACCTTCAAAGGCTTTGGCATAGTCAATAAAGCAGAAATAGATGTTTTTCTGGAACTCTCTTGCTTTTTCGATGATCCAGCGGATGTTGGCAATTTGATCTCTGGTTCCTCTGCCTTTTCTAAAACCAGCTTGAACATCTGGAAGTTCATGGTTCACATATCACTGAAGCCTGGCTTGGAGAATTTTGAGCATTACTTTACTAGCGTGTGAGATGAGTGCCATTGTGCGGTAGTTTGAGCATTCTTTGTCATTGCCTTTCTTTGGGATTGGAATAAAAACTGACCTTTTCCAGTCCTGTGGCCACTGCTGAGTGTTCCAAATTTGCTGGCATATTGAGTGCAGCACTTTCACAGAATCATCTTTCGGGATTTGAAATAGCTCAACTGGAATTCCATCACCTCCACTAGCTTTGTTTGTAGTGATCCTTCCTAAGGCCCACTTGACTTCCCATTCCAGGATGTCTGACTCTAGGTGAGTGATCACACCATCATGATTATCTGGGTCGTGAAGATCTTTTTTGTACAGTTCTTCTGTGTATTCTTGCCACCTCTTCTTAATATCTTCTGCTTCTGTTAGGTCCATACCATTTCTGTCCTTTATCGAGCCCATCTTTGCATGAAATATTCCCTTGGTATCTCTAATTTTCTTGAAGACATGTCTAGTCTTTCCTATTCTGTTGTTTTCCTCTATTTCTTTGCATTGATTGCTGAGGAAGGCTTTCTTATGTCTCCTTGCTATCCTTTGGAACTCTGCATTCAGATGTTTATATCTTTCCTTTTCTGCTTTGCTTTTCTCTTCCCTTCTTTTCACAGCTATTCGTAAGGCCTCCCCAGACAGTCATTTTGCTTTTTTGCATTTCTTTTCCATGGGGATGATCTTGATCCCTGTCTCCTGTACAATGTCACGAACCTCTGTCCATAGTTCATCAGGCACTCTATCTATCAAATCTAGTCCCTTAAATCTATTTCTCACTTCCACTGTATAATCATAAGGGATTTGATTTAGGTCATACCTGAATGGTCTAGTGGTTTTCCCTACTTTCTTCAATTTAAGTCTCAAGTTGGCAATAAGGAGTTCATGGTCTGAGCCACAGTCAGCTCCCAGTCTTGTTTTCACTGACTGTATACAGCTTCTCCATCTCTGGCTGCAAAGAATATAATCAATCTGATTTTGGTGTTGACCATCTGGTGATGTCCATGTGTAGAGTCTTCTCTTGTGTTGTTGGAAGAGGGTGTTTGCTATGACCAGTGCATTCTCTTGGAAAAACTCTATTAGCCTTTGCCCTGCTTCATTCTGTACTCCAAGGCCAAATTTGCGTGTTACTCCAGGTGTTTCTTGACTTCCTACTTTTGCATTCCAGCCCCCTTTAATGAAAAGGATATCTTTTTTGGGTGTTAGTTCTAAAAAGTCTTATAGGTTTTCATAGAACCATGCAACTTCAGCTTCTTCAGCGTTACTGGTTGGGGCATAGGCTTGGATTACTGTGATATTGAATGGTTTGCCTGGAAATGAACAGAGATCATTCTGTCATTTTTGAGATTGCGTCCAAGTACTGCATTTTGGACTCTTTTGTTGACCATGATGGCTACTCCATTTCTTCTAAGGGATTCCTGCCTGCAGTAGTAGATATAATGGTCATCTGAGTTAAATTCACCCATTCCAGTCCATTTGAATTCGCTGATTCCTAGAATGTCGACATTCACTCTTGCCATCTCCTGTTTGACCACTTCCAATTTGCCTTAATTCATGGACCTGACATTCCAGGTTCCTATGCAATATTGCTCTTTATAGCATCAGACCTTGCTTCTATCACCAGTCACATCCACAACTGGGTATTGTTTTTGCTTTGGCTCCATCCCTTGATTCTTTCTGGAATTATTTCTCCACTGATCTCCCGTAGCATATTGGGCACCGACCAACCTGGGGAGTTCCTATTTCAGTATCCTATTTTTTTGCCTTTTCATACTGTTCATGGGGTTCTCAAGGCAAGAATACTGAAGTGGTTTGCCATTCCCTTCTCCAGTGGACCACATTCTGCCAGACCTCTCCGCCCCACAGGGCATGGCTTAGTTTCACTGAGTTAGACAAGGCTGTGGTCCGTGTGATCAGATTGGCTAGTTTTCTGTGAGTATGGTTTCAGTGTGTCTGCCTTCTGATGCCCTCTTGCAACACCTACTGTCTTACTTGGGTTTCTCTTACCTTGGACGTGGGGTATCTCTTCACGGCCACTCCAGCAAAGCGCAGCTGCTGCTCCTTACCTTGGATGAGGGGTATCTCCTCACTGGCCACCCCTCCTGACCTTGAATGTGGAGTAGCTCCTCTCGGCCCTCCTGGGCCCTGCGCAGCCTCTGCTCCTTGAACGTGGGGTTGCTCCTGTCAGCCGCTGCCCCGACCTTTGGTGTGGGGTAACTGCTCTTGGCCACTGCCCCAACCTTGGGCGTGGGGTAGCTCCTCTCAGCCGCTCCTGGGCTGTCGCAGCCTGGCACTCTTGGCCGCTGCCCCTGACCTTGGGTGAGGGGGAGCTCCTCTTGGCCACGCTTCTGCGCGGTCTGTCGCAGCCGGCGTAACACCTTAGTTTTGTATATGAGGCACGTGCAGTCCAGAGAGGGACATGACTTGCCAAAAGTGAAAGTGGCATGTTTGTTGCTCAGTCGTGTCTGGCTCTTTGCAGCCCATGGACTGCAGCCCGCTGGGCTCCTCTCTCCATGGGGATTCTCCAGGAAAGAATACTGCAGTGGGCAGCACCCAGAAAACTTAGCACCACCCAAAGACCCACCCCTGTGCTCCAGGAAAGAATACTGGAGTGGGCAGCACCCAGAAAACCTAGCACTGCCCGAAGACCCACCCCTGTGTCTGAAATCCCAGTTTGAGGTTCTCACTCTCAGGGAACAGTAACTCTGCTCCTTGTTAATCTCTGACTGCTTTCATCCTGTTTTTCACTCCTAAACAGTAAGGGAATGACTTTTTCTAGCTTTTGTAGACTCCCCGAGTTGCAGCCACAGTTTTGAGCACAAATATCCTCAGCAAGTATTTAGCTGAGTCATCGTGTCGTAAAGACAGCAAGAACGCCCCACGAGTTCATGAAATGCATGAAACGCATAGTAGCTAGTTTCAATCTTTATATGGAAATATTCCATGATCTACTGGATGGTGTTCACGGAGACAATTCAAGTCCGGGGGATAGCAGGTCTTGCTGAGAGCCCTGGAAGTCTCCTGATGCTCACAGTTGGAGAGGTCCATTTGCAGAGCATCTTGTGTGTCTGACCTGACTTGCTATTCTTATTCAGGGCAGCCTCAAGTTCAGAGCAAAGGGGCCACTCTGCCTTGGGAAAGAATGAATGTGAGTGAGTCACTCAGGCAAGTCAGCCTACGTACAGTAGCGTGCCTTCATCTTTACAGTCCCTGTGGTCTTGGTACAGCCACGCAACACGGCACCTGGAACTGAAGCCTGTTTCTGTCAAGTGACAGAGAACCGATCATGGAGTTCTTGTAAAGAAAGAACGAGCAATGCAAGCCAAGGCCTAGGAGCCTGGCTTTAAAGAGCAGATGCACTGGGAGAACTGCCTGCGTTTGCAGATGAAACTTGGACCAGCTCGCAGGTCTACTGCAGCAGTTTGGTGAGACAGGAATCTGGTGGGCACAGTGTAGCCAAGGACTCAACACTTTGGCGCCAAGCCAGCATTGAAACCCTGCAATTCAAGTAATCTTCCTGTTTTTGATTCAGAATTCAAACACCCACATTACCTTTCACTGAAATACTCCCTAATAACAGTAACAATTTCATATGTTTCATGAGATAATTACTAAAATCTCATAAGTGTTGGAAACAATGTAAATGGTTTAAGTTCATAAACACCTGAGAGATACCAATATCCCATACCAATCATGCAATTTCTTTGTTGCCGTAAAGCATCATTGATCTGTAATATCAACATTAAAAATGTCATCTCATACTAAAGACAAAAATACAAAGAAAGATCAGGCTCATAGAAACAGAAGACAAGTCAGTACCTCAGGCTAACAATTCACACTTCTATCTGCACACTAACTCAGTCACTGGAACTGGAATCATCAATTGTACAGAGAAGACTAAACATTTCATATATCATCATGAACTGAGCACATTCTTGAAGGAACAGTAAAAAAAAAAAAAAAATGGAGTAGACAGAGACACACAGAATCCTTCTGAATGTCAGGGCTAGGGCTTGCTTTAATTGGGGGGTAATGAAATAGCTCTCTAACTTATTATATTCCATGCTATGTAAATGTTATTTATGCCAAAGCCTTTGAGTGTGTAGATCACAATAAACTGTGAAAGATTTTCAAAGAGATGGGAATACCATACCACCTGACCTGCCTCTTGAGAAATCTGTATGCAGGTCAGGAAGCAACAGTTAGAACTGGACATGGAACAACAGACTGAGTCCAAATAGGAAAAGGAGTACGTCAAGGCTGTATATTGTCACCCTGCTTATTTAACTTATATGCAGACTACATCATGAGGAACGCTGGGCTGGAGGAAGCACAAGCTGGAATCAAGATTGCTGGGAGAAATATCAATAACCTCAGATATGCAGATTACACCACTTTTATGGCAGAAAGTGAAGAAGAACTAAAGAGCCTCTTGATGAAAGTAAAAGAGGAGAGTGAAAAAGTTGGCTTAAAACTCAACATTCAGAAAACTAAGATCATGGCATCTGATCCCATCACTTCATGGCAAATAGATGGGGAAACAATGGAAACAGTGGCTGACTTTATTTTGGGGGGCTCCAACATCACTGCAATTGGTGACTGCAATTAAATGAAATTAAAAGACACTTACTTCTTGGAAAAAAAGCTATGACCAACCTAGAAAGCATATTAAAAAGCAGAGGCATTACTTTGCCAACAAAGGTCTGTCTCATCAAGGCTAATATGGATGTGAGAGTTGGACTATAAAGAAAGCTGAGCACCGAAGAATTGATGCTTTTGAACTGTGGTGTCAGAGAAGACTCTTGAGAGTTCCTTGGACTGCAAGGAGATCCAAGCAGTCCATCCTAAAGGAAATCAGTCCTGAGTGTTCAGTGGAAGGTGAAATTCCAACACTTTGGCCACCTGATGAGAAGAGCTGACTCATTTGAAAAGATCCTGATGCTGGGAAAGATTGAAGGCAGGAGGAGAAGGGGATGACAGAGGATGAGATGGTTGGATGGCATCACCGACTCAATAGACATGAGTTTGAGTAAGCTCCAGGAGTTGATGATGGACAGGGAGGCCTGGCAAGCTGCAGTCCACGGGGTCACAAAGAGTCGGACATGACTGAGCAACTGAACTGAACTGAACTCAATGTAGATGATCCACTGATAGAATCCTATAATCATAACTAAAAGTCATAAGTGTAAAAGTATGAATCCCAGCAGGCACTCTGAAGCTTTCAGGGCATACTAAAAAGCTGCTGTCTTGGTTTATCCCTTGGCTCAGAAAATTATTCAGAGAATTATTCCCAGGAACATTTATTACCACCTATTGAGCACTTCTGGGTGATCACACAGGGTCCTTACTTCAGTCTTTCAACTTGAGAACCACCCTTCCCCTTCTTATGTTGGTGTTTACAGACAGAGAGAGCCAGGTTTATGTCGTCAGCTCTGTGGGTCAGTCATGAACTTTATTGGATGTTGCTACTATCTCTCCCTCAAACTCCTTAGACTTGAGGAGATACTGTAACGTCTAGGGTTCTGCTCGCCTAGATCCCTTCTCTCTCTTACACTGGTAATAACCCTTCCAAGCTTTGAGGAACTTTCTCTCCCCTATTTTTTGTGGCCACGATGGAAATTCCCATGATTATATTTCTCCTCTCTTAAAGAACATCACAGGACGGTGACTGGCACGCTAGTAGAATTATCTCCTGATGCTTTATACAGGGTATTAGAAAGGAGATGCTTGATTTCTCTTTTCCACCAGATCAGGAACTGTGGAGGTATGTTACCAGAGCTGGGAAGCCTGACTACACCAGTTTTTGGCCACATCGAGTGTTTGGGATGACACGGAGCAGCTGGACGTTTTATGCACGACTGATGATAAATGGTAAAACTTCTTTGGGAAATATTTTTCAGTTTTTTTAAAAGTGAAACATATGCCTACAATATGACATTGACATTTCATTCCTGGGTACTTATTCAAGAGAAATAAAAGCCTGTGTGCACATAAAAACTTGTACACAAATATTCACAATATCTTTATTGGTAATACCCTAAAACTAGAAATAATCCAAATGTCCACAAAATGGTGAATGGATGAATTGTGATACATACACACACAGAGAGACACACAGAAACACACGGAATTACTTACTACTCACCCATTGAAAGACCTATTAATATTCAAATGGATAAATCTGAAATATTTATGCTGAGTAAAAGAAGTCAGATATAAAACAGTCATTGTGTGACATTTTCACCAATTCTAGAAAATTCCAGTTATACATTCCATACCAATAAACAGCCAATCTGCCTGTGATGAAAGTCAAAGTAGGCTGGAGAAGCAGGTCTGTAGCGAGTTGTGCCAGTGACAGATAAGGGAGATCAGTAGCAGGAGGGCTGTGCCATCCATCTGCATGAGATGCCAAGGGGCTGGACCTCTCAACCCTTCCTGGAGAACAGCAGGGACGCCCAATACCTTAAAAGCACTGTAGCAGAGACCAAGGCGCTGCAAGGCAGGATTACAGTTTCTTCTGAGGAAGTTAGTCCCTGCAAATTGACAAATGCAATCTCTAGGGCTCTAAAGGAAGGTTAGGAAGCAGGCAGCCCACACGCTCGGGGCCGGTCAAGCAGGTGGGAATGTCACAAGTTTTGAGACTTCTCTCACTTCGCTTTCACTTTGGCTTAAAAATCTAGGTTCCTTCATGTTCCTTCGCTAACAAGTGAGTGTCTTAATGGGCATTCGATCACTTGCTGTGAACCTCAATAATTTCTTGTAGAAGAACAACAGAAACCATACTAACGCTTCCAAGAGAGCAGCGTGGACATTTATTCTGGTGCTGCCCATCGATTCCGTTTCTCAGTATGTGAGCTGCATGGAAGACACTTTTTTCCAAGATAAATGCTCAGAAAAGCTGCACTGATTCACGCAGGCTTCCAGAACAGCAAGCAGAATAGTTACAGACGAAGGAAAACGCTTGTGGAAACAGTGGGCTTGGGGCCTTAGAGAAGTTTCCAGACATGGGGCAAAGGCCACACTAGATAAGACGGTACGCACTTTTGGAAGCCGGTCTTTTCACCTCCACCTCTGCTACATATCTCAGATCTATCCATTCTCTTCACCTTCCAACCCCCTTCAGCTTTTAGCTGGATTAGTGGCAACTGATGCAACTGATTCCACTTTTGTCCGCCAGCATCCATTTGCCACAAAGAAACCAGAGAGCGCTTCCCTGCTGACAGCATTCAAATGGCTTATCAATACATTTGGAATGAAATCTTAACTTCTAATCAGGACTTCTGATGCCCAAACCATTAGACCCGACATTACCCTCCATCTCGGCCCTTATCATTCTTCTCTGAGCTAAGTCTATCCCAACCACAGTGGGCTGCTATCTGTTCCTTGATTACAAGTTCCTACACGAGGGCCCGCTGTCCCCAAGAAACAGGTTTCCTCATATCCTCAGGTAGCTGATTCCTACTTATGAATCAGCATTCAGCTCAAGTATTTGCTCTCGCAGAAGCCTTTGCTGAGCACTCACTGTCCAGTACTCATGGTCACATGACTGCGTAACTGGATTCCCAGCACCCATCACGATCTGAGACTGACCTTTATTTGTTTGCTTATTTTTTGCCCGTTGCCCTTACCAGAATTAAACTGTTTGAGAGCAGGAATCTTGTCCACTTCAATTACCATTGCATCTCCAGCATCTACAACAGTGTCTCTAATTCACTATCAGTTCAGTTCAGTCGCTCAGTTGTGTCTGACTCTTTGCATCCACATGGACAGCAGCACGCCAGGCCTCCCTGTCTATCACCAACTCCTGGAGTTTACCCAAACTCAAGTCCATTGAGTTGGTGATGCCATCCAACCATCTCATCCTCTGTTAAGCCCTTCTCCTCCTGCCCTCAATCTTTCCCAGCATCAGGGTCCTTTCTAATGAGTCAGTTCTTCGCATCAGGTGGCCAAAGTATTGGAGTTTCAGCTTCAACATCAGTCCTTCCAATGAATACTCAGGACTGATCTCCTTTAGGATGGACTAATTATAGAATTCATAAATAAATGAAAAGCACAAAGAAGACTGAATCCCAGCTGCATTAATCATTACCTGGAAGTCCACTTGATGTGGGAATAGCATTTACTTCTTTGCAGCCTCCTTTGCAGAATGATTGCTCCTGACACTCAGTGTCAAACCACTAATGACGCTTAACAGAGTATCCAAAATCAAATATTTCAATGCATGCCCTTAGGCTGCTCTAACGTGTGCTAAGTCACTTCAGTCACGTTCAACTCTTTGAGACCCCATGGACTGTAGCCCACTAGACTCCTCTGTCCATGGGATTCTCCAGGTAAGAATACAGGAATGGGTAGCCATTCCCTTTCTCCAGGAAATCTTCCCAACCCAGAGATTGAACCTGTGTTTCCTACATTGCAGGCTGATTCCTTACAGTCTTAACCACCAGGGAAGCCCAGGCTGACCCACTGCTTTTCATCAAGTGCAAGTGCTGGCTTATCATAATTAAATATCAGTGCTGAAGGAGATCTTTTGTTTGTTTGTTTTAGTTGCTAATCATGTCTAGTCATGTCTTTTGCGACACATGGACTATAGCCCACCAGGCTCCTCTGTCCTTGGGATTTCCCAGGCAAGAATACGGGAGTTGTTTGCCATTTCCTTCTGCAGAGGATCTTCCCAACCCAGGGATCGAGCCCACATTTTCTGCTTGGTGGGCGGACTCTTTACTGCTGAGCTACTTGAGAAAGAGATCTTAGGTATACATACTTGAAATGTGACATTAACAGCAACAAAAATGACATTAGGTAACATTTACTGGTGGCTGGATGGCATCACTCACTCGATGGATGTGAGTCTGAGTGAACTCCAGGAGTTGGTGATGGACTGCCGGGAGCAGGAGCTCCGCCCATGGCAAAGGTCATGAGGAAGGAGGCTCGGCATATGCAAAGGCGGGATCGAGCTCAGGAGTTCCCCTGGAAATTCTCAAGCATCTACCCCCTAAACCAGGGTCTGCCTACTTTCTGCTTTGTGCTCTCACCTACACCTCTGACTTTATGGGGGGCTGTCCCCCACTACCTCTCTCTGAAAAAAGAGTTAACTTACAGCTCCAGTTAATAATTCCTGGGTGTGACAGTGTTTCAACCTACAAACTCCTTTGGAAGTCCTCTCGCCTTCCTGAATAGGTTTTTCCGGCCACATGTGATTGTTCAGAGCTTCCCAACTGTGAGAGGCAGGAGATGTTCTAAACTGTCTAAATACAGATTCCTTTGAGCAGTTAAAAGATTGATTAGAAATTGTATTGGCCAATGTTTGCTGCTAAGTCTCCATATCCCTTACCTGCTGTGTCCCTGGGAGTGTATTGATTAATATAATTGGTGTAAGTAGTAGCTTTAATGTTTGTAACCTTGGACCCTTGAGTTAATTCTTTTTCTTGTTGTAGCCCACCACACCTTTGCCTGTAGGAATGCAACTTTAATGCTTTTGGAGGGTGGCGCCTGACTAATCACCTTTAGAGAAAAATAAGTTTTCTGAAGAAAGGGTCTTAAAATGTTAACAGGCCTCTGGGCCAGAAGGTGATGCAAATCACCTAAACTTTTGCATATGATAAGTTTGCAGGAAGAAAGCCTGGCTTACTGCATGACTCTACCCCTTCCCCCATTATCCTCTATGCATAACTTAAGGTATAAAAACTACTTTGGAAAATAAAGTGTGGGCCTTGTTCATCGAAGCTTGGTCTTCCCATGTCATTCTTTCTCTCACCTTCTGGCTGAATTATTCAGCCTCTTTTCTCCACTGAATTTCCTGCTGAGCTATCCTTATTCTATTACTCTTTATATCCTTAATTAACGTTTAATTAAGCTGTTGTTTCCTGATCGCCGATGCCGTCTCCCCTTCGAATTCCCGGGATCCACCAGGGCTGGACGCCGGCAATGGACAGGGAGGCCTGGTGTGCTGCGATGCATGGGGTCGCAAAGAGTTGGACATGACTGAGCAACTGAACTGAACTGAACTGGGTGTATACCAGAATCCAGTCACTGTACTAAGTGCTTTGTATGGATCATCATATTTAATTCTCATTTCAACTTTGCAAAGTAGATATTAATATTATACTCATTTACAGATGAGAAAATCAATTTAGTAATTTGTCCATGGCCACACACCTAGTAAGAACACAGCTGGTATATGCACAACCCTCAATTTGCAAACTCATCCTTCCACCCAGACAACAGACATCGTATTCATTTTTGAGCCAAAGTGTGGCCTCCCAACTTTTAAAAATACCATGTTCCAGACAGGACCTGCCAACAGAGTGGTATTGGTACCAAGAGAAATCCTCACCCATTCTATTCTTAGAGATGATCTGTTCCAAGTTGCACAGATAAAGAAATAAATGTCCAACCAAGTAAAGTAATTTTTCTGAGGTCACATAGTGTCAGGACAGAACCCAGTGAGTCATTCTGCTCTTTGCAAAGCTCCACAAGAAGTCATCCGGGAATGGTAAACATTCGAGCGAGAGTATTGATTTGGGGTTAGAAAGAGTCACACTCACTGTGAAAGGGTGACCCTGGCCTGGTGTGGTGTGCTGCTCTGCTAAAGATGCCTCGAGTCCCCCGAGCCACTACTGCAGAGCTCCGACTCAGGTGACTTTGTCTTGTTTTCACTGGTACACAGGAAAATAGCACCGCTGAGTAAAGTATAAATATTTACTGAACCCTACATGCCCAGCGCCCTACTAGGTGGTGAGATGAGCTCGAATGAAAGCAGGTGAGATGAAAATTGGTCCCTGATCTCCTGCAAGGCAAAGCGGAATGGTTTTCTCCTGCCAAGCAGAGAAGATAAATGCAGCAAATAGGAAGTGGGGATATTATCCTTCCAGGAACTGGTAATGGCCTTCAGTCACACAGGCAGCTGTGCATAAGCTTTCCAGATGAATCGCTTAAAAACTACTTAGGATGTATCTTCTTTTCCTCTTTTGTTCCTTTATCTTCTATTCTCCTGTTACCTTTTGGAAATCATTAAGGGAAAAGAGCAAATCAAAGCGGGCAGGCTCTATTTGAGTTCAGTTTCACAGTCAGCAAGATGAGCAGGAATGCATTTAGGGTGGAGCTTGTGAGGTACAGCAGGCGACCTCTGCTTTTTCTCCCCTGGAATCTTCAAGGCAGCCCACGCCTACCTGCCAGGGCCTGAGGACGAGACTCCTGAGGGATTCTAGAAGCTGATCTGCAACAGCTGCTGACTACAATGGCAAAGGAGAATTAAATATCTTCTAAAGCTCCAAAGACCAGGAAGCGTTTTCTGCTTACTTCACGCTGTATTTCCAAAACTAACTGTAAAGAAAAATCTTGGCTTCATTTACTGGATCCTTAACAATTATTTGTTGGATGAATGTATAGATCAGTTGTACCTTCATAGGAGCCACCATTAAACCAAAAAGTCCATGAAGTGCGTCTAAACTCTACAGAGGTGTTCTTTTTTTTTGTAAATAATTTCCTCTGCAGCAAATGGCCACATCGCTGTAGAGCACCAGCTTAAAATAAATCCCCATCGAAGTTGATTTCCCTATTCTCTTATATCAGAGGGGAGTAAAATGAAGCCTGAAAAAAATGTTGTAACTCTCTGACTCCAATGAAGAGAAGAGGAAGCCCAGATTGCCCCTTTGTTATTTTTTTAAACTGAATAGACCTGTTTTTCAAATTTATAGCAAGTTGCCAAGGTTGACAGAACGGCTTCTTGCCTTATCCCTGCCAAAGTTTCTAACCCACAGCAGTGTGAGTTACAAGGCAGACAGGAAGAGGACAAAACTGATTATCATTCCTTTGTAACTTGGAAAACTGAAACTCAAAGACAGAGTAATGATTTTTAAACTAGGAGTTTTGTATTGGCTGTCATGACTACCATTGTCTTCTTAAGCCTGAGACCTTTTCTTCATTCAGTCAACAAGCATTTTCTGAACAGCTACCATGGGCCAGGCATTGCATTAGGCTCTCGGGGATGCAGAGATAAATACATCATGGCATTTGGCCTTGAGGAGTTCAAAACCTGGTAAAGAGAAGGACCTAAAAACGACTAATTACAACACATTGTGATAAATACACCGAAGAAATATACTCTTCTAACACAGGACGCTTTTGGAACATAGATTAAAAAGCTGCAAATTCTGCAAGCTGAGCATATTTGTTTTTGAATATATAGAGGGATTTGGAATCTTTCATAAGAAAAACACTTCTGTATCAAAATTGTTGATCTAATTAGGAGTGATTATTAATAATTAGGAATAACCTGGAGCCCCTGAGGGTTGTCAGGTTAATATTAGTGACTTGTATTGGTGACCAAATACCTTGCTCATGGTTAAGCTCTCCATTTTGCCCATGAGGAAGTTGAGGCTGAGAATTTAATAAGGCCTTGTAAACAAATTGTCTTTACATTAAACTTCTTCAGGGGAACTCAAGACATTCAAACTTTGGAAACATACAAAGGGATTAATTTCTGAAACGGTCATGGAAAAGGAGAGCTAAGACAAACCAGAGAGGAGCAGAGGCTGCCACCCACCCAGAGAGCGTGAAGAGTCTGAGGGCAGGGTCAGCAGTTACCGTCAGCCCTGAGGCCAGCTGCGCTGCAAGCACTGGGAGACGGTGCTCCCGCCTATCCCAGCTGCTTCTACAGACCCAGTCTGAAGAGGAGAAGGCAGGAATGGAAAATGAAAGGAAAGGAGCGGCTGGAGTCCACCAACTGCCGTACCCTGGTGTCTTAAAGATCTGTACGAGGGCGTCTTTGTTCCACCTCGGCTCAACCAGCTGGGTCACAGGGTGACCACTCACAGCACAGCTTCCACAGCACTTGGACCAGCGGTGGTTAAATGAGCAACGATAGTTTGATTGGTCATCTCAAGGCCCAGTGAGTCAGTCAGATAAGTGAGGTGCATTCAAGGAATTTCCTAAGTCTTTCTCTTGAGAATCTCTTGGGTTCTTTTGGAAGCATATTACCCAGTGACCTGTGGTTTTTGTTTTTGTTTTTTTGCCATTATGATATTGCAATGTTCTTTTCTATGATTTAGAATAAGCATTAGAGTCTACATTTTCAGTCACATGTTAAAGAAACCTTTTTGAAATTCTCAAAGAGATAATAGTATCAAAACCAATTGTCTCAAGGAGCCGTATGTAAGTGGGATTCAGAATGGCCCTGGGAGTCAGAGGCCTGTCCTGCCACTGCCCAGCTGAGCCACCTTGACTGTTGTCTTCACTCTTTTGTCTCTTAATTTCCTTAACTATGAAATCGGGGTTTGGACTAGCTCAATGTTCTCCAAATACAAACTCATGAAACAGTTGGACATGGGTAATTTAAGAAATTCCCAAGCTATACTGGGTGCTGGTGAGTTCCAAGATGCTGTTTTTTTTCCTAACTCCCTACAAAAGGTAGGATGTACAGCTGGTTTGGAAAACCCTGAAGTTTCTTTCACCTTTGTCAAGCAATGTTTCAATGAGGTAGACAAGCATGAAAAAGGATCTAGGAAGAAAGTATTTTTCAAAGTGTTAAGTCTGCATTCAAGCATAAACAGCGGCAAACAACTTACACAGAATGTCGTGGATATTTCTCTAATAAGTGGTAGGCATGAGAGTTAGTTAGATTTTAGAAGTTTTTTTTTTTTCATTTTAAATGAGGTATTAATAGCTAAAATAATACCTTTTTTGCTCATAGATAAAACAAAAGGCAATGGAGAACAAGGCAATTAAGTGGGGGCTTATGATGAAGAAAGTTTTATAAAGCCAAAGGCATTCCCAACCAATGAAGCAGGTGCCTTGATCAGCAAGCATAGTTAAGAAAGAAAATTGAATTCTTTGAAAACAATCTGGAAAGGAACTTGGAAGCCATATCCAAACAATGCTCTGGGGCTGACATTTCAAAAATGTGTTTGCTCTTTATTCTAATCACTGTGGTGCTTTGATCAAAGCAAAGGCATGACATATGGAGCAGGAGATATGCAGTGAGATGAGGGAGGAGTCAGACACAAGTGGTTGGAAGAGACCCAGAGATTACAATCTGGTTCCCCTTATACATCCAGTCTCAGCTCCCTGAGACTCGGAACAGCTGCCGTTTATGGAGAGCCTCTGCTAGAACAGGCTGCCAAGCTTTCCACAGCCCTCAAAGGAACGTGGGGAAGACTGAGGCCCAGAAGGATACCTGTGTCACACAAGGTCTCAGACCGGCTAAGAGATGGAACTGGGATTCGAACTCAATCTGAACTTTCTGCTGCTTCTGAATTCAATTCCCCACTGACGTTATCCAAATACTATTTCTGTCCTGTTGAAGCCAGAGAGACAAGTGGCAGAATGTTGAGTGTCTTCTCAGTACGTTTCAGAGATTTACAGATGGAGTTTCTCTGGAACAGTTTAGCATCAATAAAGGACTGTTATTGAAGGATGCTCTCTCCTTCTGTCTTTATTATTGTTGCTATTGCTTGTTTTCTCTGATATCCAATACAGTTCCCATTATTTCTGATTGCCTATGCTTTATGAGATTAACACCATGCTGGTAAATAAGAAAACAATATTTTCTTAAAACCTGATCTTTTCTTCAGGCTGTTGTTCGGTTGCTCAGTCACGTCTGACTCTTTGCAGCCCTGTGGACTGCAGCATGCTAGGTTTCCCTGTCCTTTGCCATCTCCCAGAGCTTGCTCAAACTCATGTCCATCAAGTTGGTGATACCATCCAACCATATCATCATCTGTTGTCCCGCTCTCCTCCTGCCTTCAGTCTTTCCCAGCATCAGGTTCTTGTCTAATAAGTCGGTTCTTTGCATCAGGTGGCCAAAGTATTGGAGCTACAGCTTCAGCATCAGTCCTTTCAATGGATATTCAGGACTGATCTCCTTTAGGATTGACTGGTTGTATCTCCTTGCAATCCACGGGGCACTCAAGAGTCTTCTCCAACACCACAGTTCAAAAGCATCAATTCTTTGTTTCTCAGCCTTCTTTATGGTCCAATTCTCACATCTATACTTGAAGTCAAGTGGGCCTCAGGAAGCATCACTACGAACAAAGCTAGTGGAGGTGATGGAATTCCAGTTGAGCTATTTTAAATCCTAAAAGATGATGCTGTGAAAGTGCTGCGCTCAATATGCCAGCAAATTTGGAAAACTCAACAGTGGCCACAGGACTGGAAAAGGTCAGTTTTCATTCCAATCCCAAAGAAAGGCAATGCCAAGGAATGCTCAAACTACCACACAACTGCACTCATCTCACATGCTAGTAAAGTAATGCTCAAAATTCTCCAAGCTGGGCTTCAGCAGTACATGAACTGTAAATTTCCAGATGTTCAAGCTGGTTTTAGAAAAGGCAGAGGAACCAGAGATCAAATTGCCAACACCTGCTGGATCATCCAAAAAGCAAGAGAGTTCCAGAAAAAAGATCTATTTCTGCTTTACTGACTATGCCAAAGCCTTTGACTGTGTGGATCACAACAAACTCTGGAAAATTCTGAAAGAGATGGGAATACAAGACCACCTGGCCTGCCTCTTGAGAAACCTATATGCAGGTCAAGAAGCAACAGTTAGAACTGGACTTTGGGAAAACAGACTGGTTCCAAATAGGAAAAGGAGTATGTCAAGGCTGTATATTGTCACCCTGCTTATTTAACTTACATGCAGAGTACATCATGAGAAATGCTGGGCTGGAGGAAGCACAAGCTGGAATCAAGATTACCAGGAGAAATATCAATAACCTCAGATATACAGATGACACCACCCTTCTGGCAGAAAGTGAAAAAGAACTAAAGATCCTCTTGATGAAAGTGAAAGAGGAGTGTGAAAAAGTTGGCTTAAAGCTCAAGATTCAGAAAACAAAGATCATGACATCTGGTCCCATCACTTCATGGGAAATAGATGGGGAAACAGTGGAAACAGTGTCAGACTTTATTTTTAAGGGTTCCAAAATCACTGCAGATGGTGATTGCAGCCATGACATTAAAAGACACTTGCTCCTTGGAAGAAAAGTTATGACCAACTTAGATAGCATATTAAAAAGCAGAGACACTTTGCCAACAAAGATCCGTCTAGTCAAGGCTATGGTTTTTCCAGTAGTCGTGTATGGATGTGAGAGTTGGACTATAAAGAAAGCTGAGCGCTGAAGAATTGATGCTTTTGAACTGTAATGTTGGAAAAGACTCTTGAGAGTCCCTTGGACTACAAGGAGATCCAACCAGTCTATCCTAAAGGAAATCAGTCCTGAATATTCATTGGAAGTACTGATGTTGAAGCTGAAACTCCAATACTTTGGCCACCTGAGGTAAAGAACTGTTTCATTGGAAAAGACCCTGATCCTGGGAAAGATTGAGGGCAGAAGGAGAAGGGGATGACAGAGGATGAGATGGTTGGATGGCATCACCGACTCAATGGACATGAGTCTGAGTGAACTCTGGGAGTTGGTGATGGACAGGGAGGCCTGGCATGCTGCAGTCCACGGGGTCACAAAGAGTCAGACACGACTGAGGGACTGAACTGAACTGAACTGAAACTTGACAACTAGAAAAACCATAGCTTTGACTAGACGGACCTTTGTCAGCAAAGTAATGTCTCTGTCTTTAAATATGCTGTCTAGGTTGGTCTTAACTTTCCTTCCAAGGAGTAAGCGTCTTTTAATTTAATGGCTGCAGTCACCATCTGCAGTGATTTTGGAGCCCAGGAAAATAAAGTCTGTCACTGTTTCCATCGTTTCCCCATCTATTTCCCATGAAGTGATGGGACCGGATGCCATGATCTTCGATTTTTGAATGTTGAGTGTTAAGCCAGTTTTTTAAATTCTTCTCTTTCACTTTCATCAAGAGGCTCTTTAGTTCCTCTTCCCTTTCTGCCATAAGGGTGGTGTCATCTGCATATCTGAGGTTATTTATATTTCTCCAGGCAATCTTGATTCCAGCTTGGGCTTGAGGCTGTACTATGTGTTAAAATCTGTTGCATTTACACACAGAGTCAACCAATCAAAACTCAGCAATAAGCTACTTGAGCCTGAAATGGTCCTTGCTCACTGAAATACAAACAGCTGAGAGTTACTTTACATGTAAAGCAGACTCATCTTGTGTTTATGAACGGCATGGACTAGAACATCCAATGGCTCAAAGCAGAAAGCTGGTGGGAGGAGAGGAACTGAACCCATTGCTTTTGTCTTTATGTCAACAGCTCCTTTTTCAGGAGGGGAAACAAACCCCTTTAAATAGATCATTGATTCCATAGACTATGGATCAAAATCAGAAAAACCGCAGTTAAAAAATGCATAATATCCATCAATTGAGAATGAATTTGGAATTAGTCCCTGATGCTTGGACCTCCCTGGCAGAGCACTGGAACTACCGTATATTTCTTTTCCCTAGCAGATGAATTCTGGATCTGCTACACCCTATGCTTCATCACACGGGAGTTAAGATTGGCACTGGGCAGAGGAACAGACAGTTGGATGGCACCACTGACTCAATGGACATGAGTTTGGGAAAATTCTGGAAGATGGTGAAGGACAGGGAAGTCTGGCTTGCTGCAGGTCACAGGGCCGCAGAGAGTTGCACACACTGAGCGACTGAGAAGCCGAGGAGCCCGGGCCGGCTGCGGCCACCTTTTCTCAGAGCCTTGGGGCTAGGCTTTGCCTGCCTCTGAAACCCAACCAACGCCTTTCCCAAAGGCTTGTCTCTGGTGTCAAGCGTGATCCTTGGTGCCACCAGGGCCACGGGAGCATGTTGCCCCCTCCACCCCCCACCCCCACCCACCGCACCTCCCCGCCAAGGCCGTGGGACCCGTGCTCTGGAGAAGCCTGCACCCCGCCAGTCTCCGATGCCAGTTCCTTTTATTTCTGTGAAGCTGCTTAATGAGATTCTTCATGCATAAAATTAATTTTTGCCCTCTCCTCTCAGCTTTTACCACTAAAGGATTTACTTACAATTTTGTCAGATTTTATTTATATGTGCAATAAAGGGGACCCAAACCATAATGAAGGCTTTTATGGATAATGATGGGAGATACAGAGGGAAGCGGAGAGAGGGCAGCCGGCCAGGCCCCCTTTGGAGACCAGGATGCATTATGCACGAGGCAGCCCTGCTGAAACCCACGCGAGGCCCTGCCTTCCCAGGGCGGTACCTCAAGTCAGATCCTAGTGTTTTGCTGGGAGAGAGGAGAGGAAGGGCTATGAGTAAACAGTGCTAATAAGCAGGCTTTCAGGGAATTTGGCTGATTTCACACACACTGGATTTTTCTCCAAGCCCTTCATACACGTGTCCTGAGCTGCTGCTTGGAAGCCAGGGGGCTGCAGCCTCGCTTGCCCCCAGGAAGCTCTCTGGAGCTGGAAGGGGAGCAGAGTTGGGTGACCTGCTCCTTGATGATGGCAGGCCCTGCTCACGGAGCACCATCCCTAAGCCGGTGCTGTGGCAGGCCCTGTTTGACATGATGTCACCTCACCTGCAAACAGTCGGGAGGGTGGCTGCTAGAACATTCAGCCCAGGGCGTCCAGATCAAGCCCTAGATGGGGGTCAGGAGACCCGGCCTCTGGTTTTGCTCCCGTTTTTACTACTCGATGCTCTGTGTCCTTGGGCAATCACTGCTCTTTGCTGGCTGTTACCTTCTTCCTTTGAAAAACGTGACGATGATCTCAGGGAGCCCGTAGAGAGCTGGTGTTCCTATTCTGGGACATGCTGTCCGCAAAGCCGACGAGAGAGTGTGTGCAAAGTGCCTGTGTTGACTCGGCAGGGACGGAGCTCAGTTTTTAGACTAAAGCACTTGGAGCTAGGCCACAGCACAGGCAGAGCTGGGATGGCCTCCGGATTTCCTGAGCTGGGGTGACTGCCAAGCTGCCGTGGAACATGAGAGACTTTTCTCTTACCCAATCGTCTCGTACCAACACTAGAAGAATCAGAAAGGTGACAGAAATGAAAGTCGCATCAGATGGCTACGGGCTGACCACTGGCATGAAGAACAGAGCGCGGTGCAGCCCTTTCCAGGATGAGGACCTTGCTGCGGAGCCCCGAGGCCAGGCAGGGACTTCGTTTTCAGGAAAACTTGTTCCTACTGGCAGCTCGTCTGTCCAGTAAGAAAGAGATGTAACTGGGTAACTGGGAACGTGAATCAAGTGAGGAATTTTTGTGACGGTGTGGCCTTCTCCCCTGCCCTGGGTTCTGTCTTTGACACTTCAACAGAGTGATTAGAGCCACAAAACTTTATCCATCCAACCCACACTTGCTGATTCTACTGCTCTAAACAGCTACGTGCTCCAAGCTCATGCTAGACATCAAGGGTAAAAAGGAAAGGAAGACACAGCACGTTTCCTGAATGTGCTCACATTCTCAGTGAGGACTGTGGCAAAGAGGGTGTTGTAGGTTTGGAGCTAAAGAGGAGTGGGCCGTGGAGAAAAGTCTTTACTGGAGTGAAGGCAGGAAAAAGCAATTCTCAAGGAGATAGGTGTTTGAACGGAATCTTGAAGGATGGGTAGAGTCTAGCCAGGTAGTTGGACAAGGGGAAGGTGTTCCCGCAGAGAACACTAGATGCCTCTTCACCGATCATGCCACATCTAATAGGAGAAAGGCATTGATTAAACAGAGTCAGGACAGTCTTCTCTCAGTGGGGTTTTCAGGAGCTGCAGCGTGGAATATCTGAGTCTCTAATGCACATTTTCCCTTTCTAAATGGGCAGCTGTTGTCCATCTCCTTCCTAGGAGACTGACTGAAATCTCTTTCCAGCAATCTCACTGTGAATGTTCTTCAATGAGAAAGGATGTAGCAAGGTTCTCTTTCCAAAAGGCAAAGAGGGAAAAAGGATGGGAGAGAGAAGAATCAGGTCTGGTGAAGCCCCAGCCACACCCAGATGCTTCATATAGTGGGGGACCACGTTCAGTAAAGCCAAGGATCAATTCACAAAGGGAGACTTAGGGGTGGAGAAGGCAGACAAGTTGCTTACCAGGCCAGCAACACTCCCCAAGCAACTCACAGCCCAGATGTTGAGTCAGCAGTGGAAACAGAAAAATGTAAGGAGGAGAGAAAAGGCATCTTTGCTGTCTTCTAAATTGTTAAGAAATAAACACAAGAGACAGGACACTGGTTGCCATGAGCTAATGGCTAGACCAGGCCAAACTGCTATGGTAGCTCGAGCAGCATTTCCAGCACATTTTGGTGATGGGAGGAAGAAGCAGGGTTGCTGACACCTGGACTAGAGATGACGGCGGAGGCGGGGAGGGCGTGGGAAGGCACCTGGCTCTCCTCCTTCAGCTCCAGGGCCAGCCACGAAATGTTCCTTGAGCAGATGGGGGAGGGTAAAAAGCACAGTAGAGTGTCTAGAGTAGCAATCAAGGCTACAAAGTTGGAAGACGTATTTCGGACTTCTTCAGTGACAAATAACATCTTTCTTTTTCCCTCCACGAGCTATCTTATCTTAAGAGTAGAAGCAGAGGTGATGAATGAGGTGAGGCCATGTAAAAGAGATGTGATGGAAATAAGAACAACAAAGCATTGAGCAATTTCTGGTGACTCACACGCAGAGAGAGAATGTTTTCGTGGAGGAGAGCCAGAGATAGCCTCACGGGAAGCATTGTGAGCTTTTCTTTTGCAATCCCATTATGACTTTAATAGCCTTTTCTGATTACTACAGTGATGGAGGTTCTTTGTATGATATTTAGAAAGTACACAAAAGCACACAAAAGAAAATAAAAATCATTCACTATCTTAAAGAAAAGAACTATTAGCATTTTAACTCTTAAAGATCAAAAAATTTTTTAGAGAAAAACAAGAAAGAGGTGGCAAAAAGCTGTGAGAACTTGGAGGGAATTCTGTGGCGGTCCAGGAGGTAGGGTTCTTCATTTCCAAGGCCAGCGCCCAGGTTAGGTCCCTGGTGGGAGATCTATGATCCTGCAACCTGCATGGTGCAGCAAGAGAGTTAAAAGCTATGAGAACTTTGAACTCTCAATAGATAGCAAATAATTTAGTGACATAAAGCATGATTTCTATTAATCATGTATTGAAGCACATAAATTCTTATTAGGAACTTCATGGCTGAAAATAAAAAGAATTGAGACAAGGGTATTTTGACACGACGGTCATTTACATCAAAACATTGATACAGCTTCACAATCAACTGTTGCACAGAGTGGAGGTCCCCACCATCGCAGCCCTGAGTCTCTCTCTCTCTCCTCTATTGTGTCCATCACGCTTTCCCTTTGGGAATGACCCTGACTTGGCAAGGCCCAGGGTAAAGTGAGTATCAGGAAAGGATGAGACTTTCAGGCAGATTAAAGCTTAAAGTAAATACTATTCTCAGCGCCCTTCTTATCCAGGCAGAGATGAGCAGAACTAGAAAGCCTCTCTTTTGAGTCTTACCAGGACAGATTCTTTTCTGGTGACTTCCATGCTCCCCTCTGAGACTCAAGTTGAGGATGCTGTTGCCTGTTGATAAGACAGGCTACCTCCTCCCCTACCATCGTGATCTGCACCTGATAACACAGATTTTTCCACTGGCCCTGGTCCAAGCAGCACCTCCCCTGCCCACTCACAGGTTGACAACTGGATTAAGCTGCGCCCAGATCTGGGCCTTGGGTTGTCTACAGAAAGTTCAGAGAGAAGGATTGCCATTGCTTCCCCTCACTGACTGCCACAAGTTCTAACCAGCTATACCCTCATCAGACTTCATGTCCTAGAGGGTTTCCTGGTAGCGAGGTTACTATAATCCAGGGAAGGACTGGAAACCACAGTGACTCCAGAGTTCCTGGAGAGTGGTAAGTGCAATCAAGCCTGGGAAAGAGTCCCTCTCTCCACAACTGTGTCACCTGAAGACTGTTGTCCATAATATGGGTTCACTGGTAGGAACCTTGTAAGCAAGACCCAACAAAGTAATGTAAGAAGGTTATCAAGAAGTTCAAGATTTTCTCCTTCATGAGGGTATCAATTTTTACAGATTTCTAGCCTATGGCATAGGGAAATCAGATACTGTCTTTTCAATTTCCAGCCAAGTTTGGAAGACAAACTTTGCAAGACAAAAATTTCTTAACTATTCAGGGTTCACACTGTGTTAGAGTGCTGACCCCATAACATGTGCTCATTTGTTCATTATTTATTCATATATACCCATTCATTCATTCCTTTAGTAAATATTTATTGATTGTATGACATGGCCTGCTGGGGCTTCCCAGGTGGCTCAGTGCTAAAAACCTGCCTGCCGATGCAGGAGATGCAAGAGATGTAGGTCCGATCCCTGGGTGGGGAAGATCCCCTGGAGGAGGAAATGGCAACCCACTCCAGTACTCTTGCCTAGGAAGTCCCATGGACAGAGGAGCCTGGTGGGCTGCAGTCCACGGGGTCTCAAAGAGTCAGACATGACTGAGCTCACACACATGATGAATACCCAGCTAGCTACCAAAATTAATAAGGAAAATTGCTTTTTAAAATAAAACTCAAAAGTTAATGGAGAAAACTCTTATGTATCAGTAACAGCAATGATGCTAACTGACCTTCATTGAACACTTATTATGTGTAAAGCATTACTCCCGTGTTTTGTGTGATTTAACTCATCCTTTCCTTATAACAAGCTCATAAGGTATGTAATATTATTGGGTTGACCAAAAAGTTGGTCACGTTTTTCCATAACATCTTATGGAAAAACTCAAATGAATGCTTTGGCCAACCCAATATTATCACCCTTTTAAGATCAGAAAACTGAGGCCCGTAAACATTAACTTGCCCAAGATTACCAGATAAAACAGGGAGATCTCAAGAGCCTATGACCTTGTTAGTATGCTGCTGCTGCTGAGTCACTTCAGTCGTGTCCGACTCTGTGCGACCCCAGAGATGGCAGCCCACCAGGCTCCCCCGTCCCTGGGATTCTCCAGGCAAGAACACTGGAGTGGGTTGCCATTTCCTTCTCCAATGCATGAAAGTGAAAAGTGAAAGTGAAGTCGCTCAGTCGTGTCCGACTCTAAGCGACCCCATGGACCACAGCCTACCAGGCTCCTCTGTCCATGGGATTTTCCAGGCAAGAGTACTGGAGTGGGGTGCCATTGCCTTCTCCATGTTAGTATGCAGTGTGAAGTAAGTTCTGTGAGCACACAGGGAGGACTCATTCCTTTTTAACTCAATGTCCAGGCTTTGTCTCAAGGATTGAGATGAGAATCTTGTGCAGCAGATCCACACCCTTAATCACCGTAGACTTTAACTCCCACTGGCCATGCTGAGGGTACATTCAGGCCTGTGTGTGGGAGGCAAGAAGGCATGATTCCATGCTTGATATTGGGAACAGATGTGTCCCCAAACGACTCTGACTCAGAATTCCGCTTGCCAAGAGAATGAGTCTGAATTGTTTGTCCAATCAACAGATAATATGCTTAAGAAGAAAGCAAGGTTATTCAAGAAGAAGCTTTTCTCCGAGTCATTTCTGGGGATCTGAAATCTTTGACAGAGTGATTCCAATGAATGAACCGGCCCCAAAGCCCGTTAGATGGTGCCCCCAACCCGAACAGGACAGTATCTTACCTATTGCTTTGAAGTCACAGCAAGCCTTAAGGAATTAAAGTAATTTTTAAAAAAGTTTTTTGTAATATCGAATTTTCTAATCCAGAAGCCCAACTTAAAAATTTCAAACAAAATCCACAAAATTCATGTTGGGCACTGGGGTTATCAGATAAAATCGATATTTTCTACAAGGAAGGCAATGTATTTGGGGCTATCTTCTGCTCTCTCTTTCTCTTTAATAGAACACTTCCTCTTGTAGCTTAAGTCTTGATTTATTTATTTTTTCTTTTAGGACCCCTTAAAGATCATCAGTCTACCGTTTTGCTTCCAGCAAAATGCAAATAGTATATACATATATTTAGAATAACTAAGTAAATAATTTATAACCTGAACAGTAAATTATTTATTTACTCCAGGAATACATATTTAGAATATGAACATAAATATTTTACAGTCTGTGCCACCACTAACGAAGAGTGAAATCAGCCTGCTCTCAGCTCTGGTTTGCAATGTACCTTCTCAACAGCATCAAGGACCTCGCGCAACCTCACCCTCTCCACTGTCCGTTACTCGCTGTACCTGCAGGGTCTCCCGAAACAGTCTTTGAAGACTGTTTCAGCCTGCCTGCTTCACACGCCACCTTCTTGCTCTCGCTCACCCCTTCCCCTTCCTTGATCTTTCTCTCATCTGGTAAGGGTCTGATCAACAAATATTTATTGAGCACTGACCATATTTAACGCTTGCTAAGAATTGTGGAGGAATAAAGGGGAGGGAAGTTAACTGCGGGCCTTCTTGGGAGTCGATATTCTGGCTAAGTTAAACACATACTCTGAAAACAAGCAAGCAAACACGAGGAACGACAGAGCACTTTGCATAACTGCTGTGGGCACTTTCGAAAAGGGGTAGCACTTGAGCGAACTGCCTGGACGTGGTTTGGCAGCTGTGGAGATTCGTAAAAACTGAAAATACACACAGGGAAGAGTTTACGATCTCTGAATAAAATGGCTTCTTCTGAATTTTAGAACTACTCGAAAACCTTCCTGCACTTATCATCCAGCAGCAACTGCCATTATTATGCTCAGAAAATAGAATGCAACTGTGGAAAGTCCAGAATGGGAAAATGACGATGACTGAAGCGCCAGGAACAGAACCTTTCAGAATTAAGTATTTGATATTGATATTATTGACTGTAAAGCATAGGAGAGAAGCAGGAAAAAAAAAAAAAAAACACGAAAATTGTATAAAACCTTAAAAATTAGGGACAAATTGAACATAAGGTCATTTCACAAATCCTCGGTACGATAGAACAGCTTTAGAAAAGGCCTCCCCTTTGACACCTGGGTGAGGCAGTGCTAGGCTAACGTACAGATGCCGTTTCCTCAGCAGGTGCTGACACGTGCTCACAGCAGTCCTCCCGACAGCCTCACCAGATGACTGCTGTTGGCATCATCCTAAAGGCGAGGGAATGGGGACTCAGAGTTTAAATGCAAACCCAAATCGCAGAAGCCAGCAAATGACAGACCAGTACATGGCTACTTTTACACTTTCATCTGTTTTTGAAAAAAGTGAGCCATCTATATTTGTTGGGTGGAAATGTCTTCAAGTGTTTATTATTTCCAGTTTATTAGCTATATTTTAAATTTTTTTCTATTTTCTTACATATTTATTTGTCTGCTTGATCTTTCGGTTTCTGTGAGGGGTATGTTAAAAACATCTCTCAGCTAAAGAGTAGACTTGAACATTTCTCTTGAATATTTCCTCTTAAAATTCTGTCACTTTGGGGTTTAAAAATATGAAATGGGATTAATAAGTTAATAAAAAATTTAAATTGTTATATATTCCTGGTGAACTAATTCTTTTATCATTATGAAGTGACTCTCTTTATCTCTATCAATGAGTTTATTATAGGCTATTTTTTTCTGAAATTAATGTGACTCTCTAAAATATCTTTTATTAGTGTTTTTACAATATACTCAGGTCTTTTAGACATTTTTAATGGGAAATGAATTCCCATTATTCCCACCATGTTGCAAATCCAGAATGCCATGGTTTATTTTTATTAAAAGATGACCACTTGGATTATTTTTTATTAGTATTTTTCTGATATTTCCTTTCTAACCTTCTTACATTACTGCTATCCCAATAAAGGTGTTGTAGAATATTTTCTAGTTTGGGTGATTATCAGCTGTAACCTATAACTCTGTGGTTAGCGTGGCAAGAAATGTTTGCAGTGACTATAGGTGCACACACAGGCGCAGTCTGCTTTCCCTTTCCGATGGGTGAAGAACGCTTCTTGTCCATATTTTATTTATGGAGATTTCTAGTGTTTTCTCTGCACTAAACTTAAAACATCTTAAACTATACTGTTAAATTTAGAATTATCTCAAGATCCCTAAGAAGTCAGTGATGCCAAAATAAAAACAAAAATTTGAGCCAAGCAAACAGAGCCAGCCAAAAAAAAAAAAAAGAATCAAAGAAGTGAACTGAGCTGCCCAGAGAACTTGTCCACTCTCTACTTTCAGGTTTTGCCCTCCTGTGCTGGCTCCACTAAGACAGGTCCTTGCCAAGTAGGTCTCCATTTCAGCCAGAATTAGAACTCAACCTGGCACTGCTAAGACTCTCCAGCATGGAGATCTTCAGCCATCATTTCCCACCCCCCTTTTCTTTAACATAATTGCACCCCTTCGGCATTCCATATTTAGTTTGTTTCCTATATGAGATGGAAAACAACAGCAGCCTCACCAGGATGTTGAAGGAACTGTGAAAAAAATTACAGTTTCTGTAAATAGCAGAGAACAAATTACTAGCTTACAGACTGACTCGGAATCAAACTTCAGCTCTCAGTATCTCTCCTGATTCCCCTTCTAGGGAGGGGTTAGATCACTGAGACTCCAAATCCTCAGGACTCATTTTGCAAACAGCTAGAATGCTTTCTAACTCATCTTTCAAGTTAGATGAGTCCTTACCAGGTTTGCAATCATGTCCAAAACGCAGACAATATATTCACTCAAGTGCACACATACCCATGTGTGGCCCACCAACCACAGTAAGCACCGTGGTGGGATATACTGCGCTGTCGTTCAGGCATTAAGAGCGAAGTCTGTGCCCCAACGCCAATTCCAAGGAAGCTGAAGTTGGATGGTTCTCTAGGGACTAACAAGACCTCCTAGAACTAACACCAGAAAAAGATGGATGTTTCAACACAGGGAACTGGAATCCAAAAGTGGGAATTCAAGAGATACCTGGAAAAACAGGCAAGTTTGGCCTTGGAGTACAAAATGAAGCAGGGCAAAGGCTAACAGAGGTTTACCAAAGGTCAACAGAGTTTTACCACTGGTCATAGCAAACACCCTCTTCCAGCAACATGAGACGACTCTACACATGGACATCACCAGATGGTTAACACTGAACTCAGATTGATTATATTCTTTGCAGCTGAAGATGGAGAAGCTCTATACAGGCAGCAAAAACAAGACTGGGAGCTGACTGTGGCTCAGATCATGAACTCCTTATTGCCAAATTCAGACTTCACTTGAAGAAAGTGGGGAAAACCACTGGACCAGTCACTTCAGTTCAGTCGCTCAGCTGTGTCTGACTGTTTGTGAACCCATGAGCTGCAGCACGCCAGGCCTCCCTGTCCATCACCAACTCCTGGAGCTTGCTCAAACTCATGTCCATGGAGTTGGTGATGCCATCCAACCATCTTATCATCTGTCATCCCCTTCTCCTCCTGTCTTCAATCTTTCCCAGCATCAGGATCTTTTCAAATGAGTCAGCTCTTTGCATCAGGTGGCCAAAGTACTGGAGTTTCAGCTTCAGCATCAGTCCTTCCAATGAATATACAGGACCGATTTCCATCCTTGATAGCTCAGATTCAGGTATGACCTAAATCAAACCCCTTACGATTATACAGTGGAAGTGACAAATAGAATCAAGGGACTAGATCAGATAGACAGAGCGCCTGGAGAACTATGGACAGAGGTTCGTAACGTTGTACAGGTGGCCATAATCAAAACCACTCCCAGGAAAAAGAATGCAAAGTGGTTATCTGAGGAAGCCTTACAAATAGCTGAGAAGAGAAGAGAAGTGAAAGGTAAAGGAGAAAAGGAAAGATATACTCCTCTGAATGCAGAGTTCCAAAGAGTAGCAAAGAGAGATGAGAAAGCCTTCCTCAGTGATCAGTGCAAAGAGATAGAGGAAAATAATACAATGGGAAAGACTAGAGATCTCTTCAAGAAAATTAGAGATACATAGGGAACATTTCATGCAAAGATAGGCACAATAAAGGACAGAAATGGTATGGACCTAACAGAAGCAGAGGATATTAAGAAGAGGTGGCAAGAATATTTAGAAGAACTGTACAGAAAAGATCTTCACAACCCAGATAACCACGATGGTTGTGGTGACTCACTTAGAGCCAGACATCCTGGAATGGAAAGTCAACTGGGCCTTAGGAAGCATCACTAAGAACAAAGCTAGTGGAGGTGATGGAATTCCAGTTGAGCTATTTCAAATCCTGAAAGATGATGCTGTGAAAGTGCTGCACTCAATATGCCAGCAAATTGGCAAAACTCAGCAGTGGCCACAGGACTGGAAAAGATCAGTTTTCATTCCAATCCCAAAGAAAGGCAATGCCAAAGAATGCTCAAGCTACCGCATAATTGCACTCATCTCACACGCTAGCAAAGTAATGTGCAAAATTCTCCAAGCTAGGCATCAATAGTACAGGAACCAAGAACTTCCAGATATTCAAGCTGGATTTAGAAAAGGCAGAAGAATCAGAGCTCAAATTGCCAACATCCGCTGGATCAATTAAAAAGCATGAGAATTCCAGAAATACATCTACTTCTGCTTCATTGACTATGCTAAAGCCTTTGACTGTGTGGATTACAACAAACTGTGGAAAATTCTGAAAGAGATGGGAATACCAGACCAACTGACCTGCCTCCTGAGAAATCTGTATGCAGGTCAAGAAGCAACAGTTAGAATCAGACATGGAAAAACTGGTTCTAAATTGGGAAAGGAGTACATCAAGGCTGTATATTGTCACCCTGCTTATTTAACTTACATGCAGAGTACATCAGGTGAAATGCCAGGCTGGATGAAGCACAGGCTGGAATCAAGATTTCTGAGAGAAATATCAATAACCTAAGACATGGAGATGATACCACCCTTATGGCAGAAAGCAAAGAGGAACTCAAGAGTCTCTTCATGAAAGTGAAAGAGGAGACTGAAAAAGCTGGTTTAAAATTCAACGTTCAAAAAACTAAGATCATGGCATCCAGTCCCATCAGTTCATGGCAAATAGATGGGGAGACAATGGAACAGGAAGAGAGTTTATTTTCTTGGGCTCCAAAATCACTGCAGATGGTGACTGCAGGCATGAAAGTAAAAGACATTTGCTCCTTGAAAGAAAAGCTATGATCAACCTAGACAGCATATTAAAAAGCAGAGATATTACATTGCTGACAAAGGTCCGTCTAGTCAAGGCTATGGTTTTTCCAGTGGTCATGTATGGATGTGAGAGTTGGACTATAAAGAAAGCTGAGCGCCGAAGAATTGATGCTTTTGAACTGTGGTGTTGGAGAAGACTCTTGAGAGTCCCTTGGACTGCAAGGAGGTCCAACCAGTCCATCCTAAAAGAAATCAGTCTTGAATATTCATTGGAAGGACTGATGCTGAAGCTGAAGCTCCAATACTTTGGCCACCTCATGTGAAGAGTTGACTCATTGGAAAAGACTCTGATGCTGGGAGAGATTGGGGGCAGGAGGAGAAGGGGACGACAGAGGATGAGATGGCTGGATGGCATCACTGACTCGATGGACGTGAGTCTGAGTGAACTCCGGATGTTGGTGATGGACAGGGAGGCCCAGCATGCTGCCGTCCATGGGGTCGCAAAGAGTCGGACACCACTGAGCAACTGAACTGAACTGATGCAGTGTATCTAAAGAGGATGAAGTCTTCTGATGTACATATAAATCATAATCATAGGAACACTCAGTAGTCTGTTTTCTCAAATTTAATTCACGTTTAATGGCATATGTCGTGTACCATGTGAACTTCTTTTCATTCCTCAGAGGTTTTTTTATTGCTTCTTATCAGAAGGCATCAGAGTCCTTCATCAGGATCAATAGTCAACTTAAGAAGATGGATGGCTGCTCTGAGTTGTTTTAGATGCTGTTCCAGGATTGACTGTTCCGTTTTTATTGTGACTTTTCTTTCTCACGGTTCATTTACGTGTAGCAAGTATAAGCATTGGGGATAAAGTAACTGGTCATTCTATTGCTTCGGAAACAAAAACATTTTCATGCTTTCCTCAGTTGATATTTTATCATTATTATCAGGAATGATTTATATTTCAATAAAAGATAAAAATATCTCTTTAAGTATATGACTCATTATTTTACCCTAATTGTTTTATTTGAAGAAAAGCCACAATCAAAAGATCCACTCATGCAGACAAATCATATCTGTTTGCTTTTTCCTTTTCTCCTCTGGGTCTTAAACTAAAAGGCTGCAAAATGCACTACAGCTCTGTTACATTTTTTAGTCATTTTAACAGGATCTGTTACTGTGAAGAAATGGCATTTTTTTCCATAAAAATATGTGAAAATTATATAGCCATATTATAAAGTGCTATTATTTTAAATGACCATTCTCTAGGAGAGATAACGTGCATAAATAAAACCATTGTTCTAACTCACAAGAAGCTATAATTTAACCTGCATGATTGCTTCATGTAAGAGTTTGGCCAGGAACCTTCATATTTCTTACCCCTAGTTTCCTCATCTTTGAAGTGAGGAATAGAACCGGATGATGTCTAGGTCCCCTCTGGTTCTCGAATGCTGTGATTCTGGTCTCCTTTATTTAGATAATGTTTCCATAATGAAAAACACTGGTGTGATTGTCTCTGCGGGGTTGTACTCTGAGTACCAGATTCCCTTTTGAAAATTCCACACTCTTCCCCTTTTCACGTTTTCTGCTCCGAGGCTGCTGCTGGTGGGTTTCCTTCTCCATGGCTTGAACCAGCCCCCTCTTTCTCTGTGTTGGCCACGACAGGAGGCCACCCGTCGGGTGCCTGGCAGGAAGCAGCAACCCGGGATGCTGGCCATTGAGCAACGCTCAGGGGCACTGGTTTCCTGCTGTCCTCCGCCACCTCCTAGTCTAAGTGCTGGGAGGTTGGGACTGTGCAGAGTGCAAAGAGCATTGGATCCATCAAAAGGCTGAAGGTTCAAATTCTGGCTCTGCTACCAGCCTGTGTGAGCTGGAGGACGTGCATGTAGCCCTCATGAACCACAGTTTTCTCCTTTGTAAAATGAGGGCTGTTGTGAAAATGGATGAGATAAGGTGAATGTTCCTAGCACAGGGTCTGTCACGCTGTGGGTACCCATCAAGCACTAGCTGAACCTAGATCTGATATTGGCACCGTTGATTGAACACCCGAACCGTGAGCATGGCTTTTAGGCCAGAACTTTGTACATTTGTTAAATTCCACTGAAGTGGCTTCCCATGACTGATGTTCGAGTTCTCTGGGACTTGCAACAGGAGGTTCATAAAACAATAATCTATTTCCCAGAGAGACTCACACAGAGCTTGGTCTCCTCTTGGGATTTGTTGACAGAGAGGATGCAATAGACATTGGCTAAGCAATCACCTTGTTTAAGATCATCTGCCAAACCCACGTCTGCTGCCTGTACCTAAAAACATGTCAAGATTGTTCAGTGTAGAATCTGTGAAGGAGAAAGGCTTCAGAAATAAGAAGTGTTGCTAACAGACCGTTTCCTCCTTTGGAAACTCTTTTCTTTTTATTTTTTATTTTGTGTCTCAAGGGGTACAACCATAAAGCAGAAGGTACGGCAGCATGGACAGCTGGCTAAGCACTTGCTGCTGGAATGGGAAGAGTTATTTTCCTAGATAAAGGGAGCGTAAGTGTGGATAGGCAGAGCTTGCTCCTTGGAAGCAGGCTTCCTATGGCTGCTGTAATAAATCACCGCAAACTTGGTGGCTTAAACCAACAGAGATTTATTATCTCACAGCTCTCAAAGTTAGGATTCCAACATGGATCTCACCGGGATTAGATCACTGTGTTGGCTAGGCGGGTCCTTTCTGGAGACTCTGAAGGAGAATCCACCTTCTTGCTCTTTCCAGCTCTTAGAGCCTGCCCGCATTCCTTGGCTCTGGGCCCTCGTCTGTCTTCAAAGCCGGTAATGGCTGCTTGAGTCTCTCTTCCTTCCTTCCACGCTAACACTAACTCTTCTGTCTCCTCCTTCCACATTTGAAGGAACTTTGTCATCAGGCTCACCAGAATAATCCAGGATAACCTCTTGATTTTAAAGTCAGCTGGTTAGCAAACAATTCCATCTATAACCTTAACTCCTGCTTATCATGCAGCATCATGTATTTACAAATTTGGGGATCAGGGCATGGACGTCCTGGTGGAGGGCTGTCGTTCTGCCTACAAACAATGCATGGTGGGCACAAAACTGGGGAGGGTCTGTGAATGGTGCCTTTTAAAATGTGCAGTGGCTTCTGGGAAGTCCCAGGTTTAAACTGACCCCTGAATGCGGGGACTAAATATTAGCAGAGAGAGGGATACAATCATCCAGCTAGTATTTAAGGCCGTTACTCCATGAAGAGAAAGCAATACTTCATTTCTAATAGTTCACATCCCTCAATATGATGATTTCACGCCAGAAATGCAGTCTGGCTGTGACAGTAGTAAAGACGCGCGATGAAGAACTCGGCAGAGCACTACAGGAAGTAGACAAGACATCCAACAATAGCAGATTATTTATATACACCATGACACATCAGATCGCTACATCTGTTGGATCACAGAGAAAGCAAGACAGCTCCAGAAAAGCATCTACTTTGTTGATGGTGCTAAAATCTTTGTGTGGATCACAACAAACTGGAAAATTCTTCAAGAGATGGGAACACCAAACCCACCTTATCCGCCTCCTGAGCAACCTGTATGCAGGTCAAGAAGCAACAGTTAGAACTGGACATAGATCAACAGACTGGTTCAAAATTAGGAAAGGAATATGTCAAGGCTGTATATTGTAGCCTTGCTTATTTAATTTAAATGCTGAGTACATCATGTGGAATGCCAGGCTGGATGAACCACAAGCTGAAATCAAGATTGCTGGGAGACATATAACTAACCTCAGATATGCAGATGAAAATGAAAGTGAAAGTGAAGTCGCTCAGTCATGTCTGACTCTTTGCGACCCATGGACTGTAGCCTGGCGGGTTCCTCTGTCCATGAGATTTGCCAGGCAAGAATACTGGAGGGGATTGCCATTTACTTCTCCAGGGGATCATCCTAAACCAGGGATAGAATCTGCCTCTCCCACATTGCATTCACACTCTTTATCATCTGAACCATGAGGGGAGCCCAGTTAGAAATGCAGATGACACCACCCTTATGGGAGAAAGCAAAAAGGAACTAAAACAACTCTTGATGAAACTGAAAGATGAGAGTGAAAAAGCTGACCTAAAACTCAACATTCAGAAAACAAAGATCATGGCATCCTGTCCCATCACTTCATGGCAAACAGATGGGGAAACAATGGAAGCAGTGACAGACTTTATTTTCTTGGGCTCCAGAATTACTGCATGTGGTGACTACAGCCATGAAAGTAAAAGACACTTGCTTCTTGGAAGAAAAGCTATGACAAATTTAGACAGCATATTAAAAAGCTGAGATATTACTTTGCCAACAAAGGTCTGTCTAGTTAAAGCTATGGTTTTCCAGTGGTCATGTATGGATGTGAGAGTTGGACTTTAAAGAAAGCTGAGCACTGAAGAATTGATGCTTTTGAATTGTGGTGTTGGAGAAGACTCTTGAGAGTCCTTTGGACTGCAAGGAAATCAAACCAGTCCATCCTAAAGGAGATCCGTCCTGAATGTTCATTGGAAGGACTGATGCTGAAGCTGAAGCTCCAGTATTTTGGCCACCTGATGCGAACAGCTTACTCATTGGAAAAGACCCTGTTCCTGGGAAAGATTGAAGGCTGGAGGAGAAGGGGATGACAGAGCATGAGATGGCTGGATGGCACCACCCACTCAATGGAAATGAGTTTGAGCAAATTCCGGGAGATAGTGAAAGACAGGAAGCCTGGAATGCTACAGTCCATGGGGTCACAAAGAGACGGACACAACTGAATGACTGTACAGCAACAATCATGGCACTGTTCATATGACTGCATATTATACATCCATAAGGGGCTGTTTTTTTGAGAAATAAATTGTATTGTCTGGTTTGAGAGAATCCAGTTTAACTCTCCCATGTTTCTGTATGATTCTCTTGCCTTGATCCAGTGCTCTTGAGCTTAATTACTAAATGCTAGTCTCTGTGTTGCATGATAAAACACATTACTATACATTTCTGATCAAGTTTTTAACGGAGCTTAAACAGAGAAATTAGACACTACTCAGATAACCATAAGTACGATGAACATTTTGAAAGAGGTAGTGGGAGATACTTGTGGATAACACAGAATGGGAATCTGTCCACTTGTCAGCTTCCTAAAGTGTAAAGACCTTATCTGCTGGCTGAACCCTACTGCCCTATCCTTACTAGGACTGGAATCATCACTGCCTACAAGAGGCACGTTAGCTGAATCTGGTGCTTTAAAATAAACAACTGTCTTATAGGCATCACTTTTCTCTACTTTCTTCCTACTTTATGATCCCTGACCTTTTTTGGGAAATTTGTCACCTGCTTTCAATAAATGTTATCTCATTATATTTTACATAGCTTATAGTCTGCCTCAAAATCCGTTTGGAACAAAATGGGAGAAGCCAATTAATATTTGAAAATAATAAGAGCCATACCCACCAAGTTAATGTGTCATCAGCAAATGGGCTGAAGACCATCAGTATCTGACTCTGAGCAATTTCCCTTTGTTCCTCACCCTTTGCTTCCCCTTCCATCTGTTTCTGAAGCAGACAGGCACCCACTTCCTGGAGATTTGCCCTCGTTCCTTGAGTTCTCCATGAATTTTTCTGTTCAGAGGAATGCCTGCATATGGACCTCTTTTCCTCTTCTGCAGAATGACCGAGATGAGATTTGCTTGACTTGTGTGCTTCAGGTCATCTCTAAACATCACAGTTTTTGGCATAGCACATGTGCTCAGTGAAGGTCCGCTTATTTTTGCTCACTTTGTTGAGGCGTGCAGAGGAGACACTTCCCCAGGACCAGTGGGCGAAATGTTTGCCATGAATCCCAGCAGCAGCAGCAGCAGCAGAAGAAGAATCCTGGGGTTTGTTTTAACAAGATCTACAGACCATTATTATTTAGCCTTTCGTAGGGGGATCCCTTGGACCATACCATCTGCAAGGTCTATTCCACTCTCCTCTCCTACATCTGAAAAATCTTCTAATGACACAGAAATATGTTTACCATGTAATGTTTACCCTAAAAAGGAGAAGTGTCAACCACACGGAACCTAATTTTCAGCAGGAACATCTCTGCCCAAAATTTCCTTAAAATTAATTCATAGGAACATTTTCTTGCATTTCTCCCTACTATATACAGAGATGACTGAGACCAGAATCTTGAAATTACTTTAAATTCCCCCCAAAGCATTCATCTACACAAGAAAATACTGGATAAGTAGGAAGAAGGCACACTCTGCAAATAACTTTTGGTCAAATCCAAATTTCCCATTGGAGCAATGGAAAATCACTGAATATGCACAATTTTTGATATGTAAATTGGAAATATAACTCTGGTTGCATGAGAAGACATGCTTTGGAGAACCAGAATGAGACAACATGGAAAGCTAACGACACAGTCTGGGTCATAGACTATGACGATGGCTTAGGGGCAGTAGGAACAGAGAAGGAAAGAAATTGATTTACTGTCTTAAGACAGTAACACTGGCAGAGGTTAATGATGGGCAGAGGATGAGGGATGCGGGAGAGAGAGATATCTAGGATGCCTGCCAAGTTTGTGCTTGGTAACTACATAGACTGTGTATGAGTGCCTTCACAAATCCTTCAAGGGGGTCAGGTAAACAAAGCCCTTACAATTAATTGGGTCCACCATTCCCACAGCAGAGTAAGGGTTCTAATTAGGTTTTTTTTGTCTTTGCCAGTGCTAAGTCACTTCAGTCAAGTCCAACTCTTTGTGACCCCATGGACTGTAGCCTGCCAGAGTCCTCTGTCCATGGGATTCTCTAGGCATGAATACTGGAGTGGGTTGCCATGCCCTCCTCCAGAGGATCTTCCTGACCCAGGGATTGAACCCACAACTCTTAGGTCTCTTGCATTGGCAGGAGGGTTCTTTACCACTAGCACCACCTGGGAATTCCAATGTAAATAATAAAATTCCAATTATTCTGTATGTGTATTTATGTTCAGTTTAGTTCAGTTGCTCAGTCATGTCCAACTCTTTGCAACCCCATGAACCGCAGCACGCCAGGCCTCCCTGTCCATCACCAACTCCTGGAGTGCACCCAAACCCATGTCCATTGAGTTGGTGATCCCATCCAACCATCTCATCCTCTGTCAGCCCCTTCTCCTCCTGCCTTCAATCTTTCCCAGCATCAGAGTCTTTTCCAAAGATGTCAGCTCTTTGCATCAGGTGGCCAAAGTATTGGAGTTTCAGCTTCAACATCAGTCCTAGTGAACATCCAGGACTGATCTCCTTTAGGATGGACGGGTTGAATCTCTTTGCAGTCCAAGGGTCTCTCAAGAGTCTTCTCCAACACCACAGTTCAAAAGCATCAATTCTTCAGCGCTCAGCTTTCTTTATGGTCCAACTCTCACATCTATACATGACTCCTGGAAAAACCGTAGCCTTGACTAGGCAGACCTCTGTTGGCAAAGTAATGTCTCTGCTTTTGAATATGCTATCTAGGTTGGTCATAACTTTCCTTCCAAGAAGTAAGCATCTTTTAATTTCATGGCCGCAATCATATATATATATGTACACATACACATATGAACACAATACAAATGTATATGTATGTATATGTACATACACACACACACACACACACACACACACACACACTTGGAAAGCATTTAAGTAAGATTATAACAATATGATGATAGTAGTGACAAAGAATGTTGAGGTTTTAAGTCATTATATTTTCTTCTTTTATTTATATTGTTATTTACTTTCCAGAATTTCTGTACTGAATAGAAATTATTTCTAGAATCAGAAAAACAACATATATAAATTTATTTTTTAAAGTTTTATTTTTCTTTTCAAGAAAATGGCTACTCTAGGGCCATCTGCCCATGTTTTTGTACTTCACATCTTGGTGACTATAGCATATTTGTATGTCCAAGATTTTTAGTTATAGTAAAATTTATGAAAGATGTAATCTACCTTAGTTCCTATTACCACTGTAACAAACTGGCAGGAATGTAGCAGCTTAAACAGTACATATTTATAATCTACAGTTCGAGAGGTGAAGAATCCAAGTTCTCACTGGGTAGGTGCAAAGGTGTGTTCCTTTCTGGGACTTCTAGGCAGAATCCACTTATTTCCCTTTTTCAGACTTTAGAAGCCACCTGCATTCTTGGCTCTAGCCTCTTTATTTCCTCTTCAAAGCTAGCACAGTAACACTCTCTCTGACCTCTCGTCTATTGCCGCAACTCTCTCTGATCTAGCTGGAAAGGTTTCCACACTAAGGACTCATGATTAGACTGGATTCAGCCAGATAATCCAGAATAATCTCCCCGTCTCAAAGTCCTCCACCTTCACTGTATCTGCAGTGTCCCTTCTGCCGTGTACGGTAGTACACGCACGGATTCTGGAGACGGGGAGGTGGACATCCTTGGACAATTATTCTCCCTGCCCCGAACTTCAAAAGACGAGACTATTACTATACTTCTTGGCTTAACTGCCTCTCCAGTTGCTCTGTAATTGCGTAACATAGGATTTGTAAAATGCATGTGAAGCAAATGGCACTGCACACAATGAAGAAAGACTTCTTCTAATCCTAACTCCCCATTTCCAGTGTTTAGCTGCCATCTATACTTCCTCTTCCCACTGTTTTCATTGATTCAGGTCTTTATTCTCTGAGCTGGCACTTTTTGACTAACCATCTTAGATAAGTTAAGGCTCCAAGTTTGACAGCTTTGGGGAATTGCTTTTCCATCTTGAATATTTCTAAATTAGAAAGTATCATGAAATGATGCCAGAAACCACCAAATGTACGAGAATTCAAAGTGTCAAAGAAATTTGAGATTCAAATCTCTAGTACCCCAGAAAAGAGAGCTTTAGTAAACAAGCAAATAAAATTAGTGTATCCTCAATAGAAATTGGAAATGCCCCAGCTCAGTTGGTAAAGAATCTGCCAGCAATGCAGAAGACCTGGGTTTGATCCCTGGGTTGGGAAGATCCCCTGGAGAAGGGAAACACTACCCACTCCAGTGTTCCAGCCTGGAGAATTCCATGGACTGGATAGTCCATGGGGTGGCAAAGAGTAGGACACGGATGAGCGACTTTCATCCGTGTTGGAAGGGCTTCCAGCCTCTTTGCTTGTACAGTCCTTTACAAATGGGATTAAACAAGCCTTTCAGAGGTGGAGAAGTGTGACGTGAAGTCTGCCAGACTTCTTTGCATCGTGCCCGACTCTGTGCAACCCCATGGACTGCAGCCCGCCAGGCTCCTCTGTCCATGGGATTTTCCAGGCAAGGATACTGGAGTGGTAGAGGTGGAGAACTAGACCATTAAAAACTACTTCTGCCTATAGGAGCTTATTTTCAATGCGATTGTCCTATTACGTCAGCATGCCAATGAACACAGTGCTGCCCTAGTCAATTTCCTTCCTATATTTTTCTATCCCACAGGACAGATTTCCCTGTAACTGATCCCAAACTGACCAGCAACCCTCTCTTACAGCTTTGGCATTTTCCAATATGAGTTTAGAAAAATCAAAAACTTCTTACTCCCTCATTTTCCCATTTGTGAAATGGTGCGACCATTTCCTGCTCTCTGACATAATCTGCTCTGTCTAAAAGCCAGGCTCTTAATGAGGCAGCTGGCTCAGTCTCCCCTGTAATCAGTGAGGGGAAAGCTTGCTGACAAACTAGCATTTCAATCTGATGGTTAATTCTTTCAGGGAAGCTGTAGCAGTGCCGCAAGGAGAACTCGCTACCCCGTTCATGAGTCAGGAAGAGAAGCTCAGATTTTCTAGCCCCTGAATAATACTAGAGCCATTTCCAGTGGACTGCGCTCTTCAGAGATGTGTCTTACCTAATTTCCTTGAAAATCCATGATGCATAATGGCAATGGTGGCACCTTCTTCCTCCCTCTCCTTCTTAAATCCCCGCATGCAGATGTTAAATCCTGAAAGGCAGCTGCTTCCAGCCGCCCAAGAGACAGAGCCATATGGAATACTGAGAAATACGGAGACCTGGAGGAGTGCCAAGCATCTTGACTTCTTCTTTTATCTCATGTTTTACCACCACAGATGTTGGTTTGATTCAGAGTCAGACCTTGGTACGTAAGCTCCAATTAGAGACAGATGATTATTTTCCTAATATGCCAGGCTAACCAGACAGACCAAAAAATAAGCGGCTGAAACGTAGCAGGATTATATGCAAAGTCTTAGCTTCCAGCAAAAAAATAAATCCCAGCTCTACAAGTTTCCATTTTTCTCCATTTCCTCTCCCACCACGCCGGCTACTCTCGCAGACTCCACTGCAGTGATGAATGGGCACATCTTAATCTCATTGTTAGAGCCAAAAATCTAGTGGTCATCATTATTTCTCTCTTTTTCTCATTCTCTTCTCAAAATTCACCAGCAGATTCTTTTGGTTATCCCTAAAAATATATCAAAAAATCCAGCTTGTTTATGAAAACAATAAGAAACGGAAGTTGTTGATAAATTCAGCTGTGCCTATCTCCTATGCTTCAGAGCTGATGACACAAAAATCTGTTGTTTCCTAATAGTAAGCAGGATAAAGGGATCTCAACACAAGAGAAGTCAGATGATGACATTCATTCATCATAAGCAAGGTGGACACGATTATTTAAATGAAGGGCATGTTGAGAGTGGCATCCAGGGTAACCTAACCCAGAGGAGTATGGAATGTGAAATTGCTGGGAGCAAAACAGACAGTAGCCAATAAGTTTATGGTTTAATTTATACATTTAAATAAAAGTGGAAGATTCGGAAGCCAAAGGGAGTCACGTCAGTGAAAACTCAGGATCCCTTGGCCAAATTCTGGATGTCAGCCCATGTTTAAACAGTTGAAGGAGAGGATCCGTCCCCAGGAAGAAGGACTCTGCAACACCACAGAAACGACTGTGATTTACCAAACTCTTCCCCAAAGGAACCAAGAGCTATTTACTGTGCTTCACCACACACGTTACAGACTGAATGTCAGTGTTAATATACAGATAGTATACCAACACACTACCCCCCAGTGTGATGGTATTAGGAGGTAGGAAGGTGCTTAGAATTAGATGACACCATAAAAGCGGGGCCCTCGTGAATGGTATTAGTGTCTTGCAGGGGTCACTGGGGAACTTGCTCCTTCCCTGGGCCCTCTACCAGGTGAAGAGACGACCAAAAGGCAGCCACCTGTAACCTGGAGGAGCTCTCACCAGAATTGGGTCATACCAGCACCCTGATCTCCGTCTTCCGGCCTCCAAAACCATAAAAACTAAATTTCTTTGTCTTTAAGCCATCTGGTTTATGGTATTGGGCTATAGCAGCCCGAACTAAGATAATATGTTAATGAAATAAAGTGTTCAATACAAGCTTGCAAGTATCAAGCTGACAGTTATACCCAGGGACTCAAAGTGTCATTATAGCCCTCCTGTTGTGGCGGGCTTTACCGGGTAAGGACATGAGTGAGTGTTGGGTGGGGTCAGCTCACAGCAGGTGCAGTGGGTCCGTACACCCCTGCAGTGGTCATTTCTCAGGTCCCTGAATGTCACGGCATACTTGGAGATGGAGAGTTTGCTCTGTTTTCCCTCTAGTTTGTAGGGTAAAAGCTAGCATGAAGGAAGGCTAATTGGAAGTCTCCGAAACTACTCCCCACGCCCTATCCCACACCAAGACAGTTAAGTTGAAAACAGCAGGGCATATAGAATTGAAGAAATCAATGCCACTCCTAATGGCCTGTAGACAGACCAGTGGTGGCCACATCACACATCTCTTGCTTCACCAGCGTGACTTACATAAGCGATACCTCAGAGGATAACAGCAGACCACGTCTAACTCACCCAAGTCATCGCCTCCATTGCCACCGCTGCTTATCGGCTGCAGCATCTTTAGTAGCAGGGCTTCAGTGGCAGACAGCCACTGATCCGACAAAAGAGCTCTCTTCCATCCCATTCGGGACGGAGGGTCTGAAGAAGTCTGCATTCATGGGAAACTCACAAAAATACACACTTACAGGCTTACCCTAGCCTATGTTGATTCTCTTGCCCTCTGGACAATGTAATCCTCAGGGATCTACTCTATTTGGACACCCAGCAGCAAATTCCATTGGTCCACATGTCTATGACATTGCATTAATCAAACTGGATGAGTAAGAAGTGGCAAAATGTTCTCGGTGTCAGTAAGAGACAGATGGTAGGAGATAAACCTGGCAAAGTTTCAGGCCTGTCACTTCAGTTAACTTTTTTAGGGGCTCAGTAATGAGGGGCATACCATCCACCGTCCAAAGCAGAAGGCCCATTTTTGCATTTAAAGACACTCGTTACTGGGTGGCCTCTTTAGGTTCTGGAGCCAGTGTATTTGACTCTTAGGAATACTGCTCTGCTCATGTTTGGGAGGAACAGATGGCAGCTGACTTCCGGGCCCAGGCCAGGGGTGACCTCTGACGCGAGCCCTGGCGGTGGGTCCACAGCCCCGCCGCTCTGCTTGTGCAGCTGCGAAGGCCCGGTGGCCGCTGAGGCACCAATGGTTGGACATGTCCTTCGACATCATGGCAAGCCCCAGTAGCAGAATCACAGCCCAAAACCTTGGGGTCTGGAGAAAGGCTCCACCAGCGCCTATTTAATCCACAGCTTTTGGCACGTTACCCAGTTCTGGGAGCAGCAGAGCAGCATCTTGAGACGTAAGGGGCCACGGAGACAGACTGACCATCGTGAGCCACTTTCTCTCTGACCCACCAAGTCACACATGTGCGGCGGCCCAACAGTGATTCATCACAAGGTGGGAAAAGCACCTTTGAAACTGGTGTGAACAAGGCCAGAGGGCGGAGGGCAGCAGCGTATGCTGGTGCTACAGATCCCACGACATCCACCACGGGAGCACTGCCCTGCCCCTCTCCTCAGTGCCTGCAGAGGAGTCCTCGTGGCCAGTTTAGAAAGGGGCTGGGCTGGGGAGTCCAGGTAAGACTGATTGATTGCTTCATGGATAGGCTGGCTGCACGTGTTGGCACAAGCCAGAAATGAATTGTGGCTGCACGATTACTCTAGTGTGATACGCTGCTAAAAGACAGCAGTGAGAGGAGACTCTCCCGAGGGGCAGGGCGTTAAACAGTGGCCTTGCCATCTGCTTTACATATAGGTGGAGAAGTAGACTGACGTAATGACAGTGAAAGTGAGAAGCGCTCAGGCGTGTCCGACTCTTTGTGACCCCATGGACAGTCCACGGGATTCTGCAGGCCAGAATGCTGGAGTGGGTAGCCTTTCCCTTCTCCAGCGGATCTTCCCAACCCAGGGATCAGACCCAGGTCTCCCACACTGCAGGCAGATTCTTTATCAGCTGAGCCACCAGGGAAGCCCAAGAATCCTGGAGTGGGTAGCCTATCCCTTCTCCAGCGGATCTTCCTGACCTAGGAATCGAACCAGGGTCTCCTACATTGCAGGCAGATTCTTTACCGACCAAGCTATCAGGGAAGCCAGCCTGACATAATAATCCATATTAATTTATGGACAGAGAGGTGAATGGCTTTATTAATTTGGGGGTGGGATGGAAAAGATGATGGTAACGAGGGAAGTGGAAAAGAGGCACCCTATGGAAACGGGCACGAAGGTGGAAGCCTTGCTGTCGTGTGTGAATGTCCGCCTCACCTTATCCACCGGGGGAGAGACTGAACGACTTCGCCAGTGGATTTTCACCTGTATTCATTACCAGCTTCTTCACTACCTGTGACAGATTTTGTTAACACAGTCACGTTGGTGACAGGAATGTAGGCTAGGCATGTAACTCCCACTCTCGAAGGCCAATCTAGTTTCTGTCACTGCCGAATGTCCAACCTGCCAGAAACGGAGACTGCTGCCGTCTCCCTGATGCGGCTCTGCACCCGTGCTGCATCCCTGTCTCTCAAGGAGCCAGTCACCAGTGGCAAGTTGACTGCATCAAACCTCTTTCATTCTGATGGAACCACTTGAAGAGTCAGCATTTCATCTTGATGAAAATTGACACATATTCTGGGTATAGGGCTGCTGTTTATGTTCTCTGTATCTCAGCTAGCTGCCTTATCTGAGGATTTGCAGATTTTTGATTCACTGAAGCAGGATCCTGTTTAACATGGCATCTGTCTAAGGATCCTGCTTTACAGCAGAAGTTTGTCAGTGGGCATATAACTCTGATAGCCACTAATTCTAACAGGTATTATATATCAGCCCTCAGAAACCATCAGGATGATGGAGAAATCAAATGGTCTTTTGAAGACACAACTGAAGTGCCACATTGGTTATGATACTGCAATTCCCATCCATCCGAACAGAATCTATGCCTTCAATCAACCACCATTATAAAGCACTGTGATTATAAAGTTATCAAGTTCACTCAATATGTCAAAGGCATAGGTCCTGGAACCAAAAGATACAAATAATGGAACTGCTTGGCATCATTCCAGTGACCTACCTGGAAATGTCTGGTATTTTTCCCCACTCATCTAAGCTTTGTGTCGTGCGTCTTAGTTCCCAAGAGGAAATACATTTACAAGGACGCACAGAAAGTGTGAAGTTAAACTTTGAGCCATGTCTGCCACCCAGTATGCCAGGTTCCTCGTGCTGAGAGACAAGCCAGCAAGGAAGAGCTAACAGCCTGTCAGGGCCAACCAGCCCCCGTCGTCAGGATGAGGCAGGTGAGCTGCTTCCAGCTGGGGGAAGGGAGAACACCTGGCATCCAGGTGATACACTGGAGCATCTCTTTCTTACTCTCTGCCCAGTTTGGTCAGGAAATGGACAGCCACAGCAAACGTGTCCTGAAAAAGGCAAGGCTGACTAGGGGCTCAACCCTTTCAGTGATGAGGATTTGAGTCATTTTACCAAATAAACAGCATATTAAAAAGCAGAGACATTACTTTGCCAACAAAGGTCCATCTAGTCAAAGCTATGGTTTTTCCAGTGGTCATGGATGGATGTGAGAGTTGGATCATAAAGAAAGCTGAGCACCAAAGAATTGATGCTTTTGAACTGTGGTGTTGGAGAAGACTCTTGAGAGTCCCTTGGACTGCAAGGAGATCCAGCTAGTCCAATCTAAAGGAAATCAGTCCTGAATACTCATTGGAAGGACTGATGTTGAAGCTGAAACTCCAATACTTTGGCCACCTGATGGGAAGGGCTGACTCATTTGAAAAGACCCTGATGCTGGGAAAGATTGAGGGCAGGAGGCGAAGGGGACGACAGAGGATGAGATGGTTGGATGGCATCACCGACTCGATGGACATGGGTCTGGGTGAACTCCGGGAGTTGGTGATGGACAGGGAGGCCTGATGTTCTGTGGTCCATCGGGTCTCAGAGAATCAGACACAACTGAGCGACTGAACTGAACTGAACTGAACCAAATAAACACCCTAGACCAGCTGAGATGCTAGCTGAAGGTGAGGAGGATCTACATTGAGCAATATGGGACAAAAATCAGTGCGAATTGCATCCTGAAATGAGTATCAGCCACAGGAGGCTGCAGTTCACGCCACTCAATTTCCTCTCTTCAGTTCCGCAGAAGTGAAACCAACCGGAAGCCTGGAACCGCTGTTCGCTGGTGGAGTGGAGCATTTCTATGGAACAAGTAGGTTTGAGGAGCACAGGAAGCAGACACTAAGAACTCTCGTTGGTTGCCAGCTCTGACCCCTCGAGACACCCCTTCCCCAGCGGCCCGAGGCCCATAGATGAGTCCCTCCCTGGAAACCAGCCTCGGCTGATGGTCTGGCATTTGCCTCCTCCCCAGGAGCCGGCTACACCCAGTGATTAGTGGATGACATGGTATAAAAGGGCCTTCTCTTGGCTCAGTTTGGGTCCCCTCTACACGGTCACCAGGGTCCCAGAGCTTGTTGGGGAGCAGGTGGAGGCGCCCGCTGCACCCACGCTGCGTATCCGCATATCCTCCGCCTAGCCGCTTCCCCCGGGACCCGGCCCCTGCTGTTTCTGGGCGCACCCACAACCAAACACCTTACAAGCGAAACTCTTAAGTCATGGTCTGTTTCCCAGGGCCCGTAACTTTAAACTATCACATTCTTAGTTAGCTGCTCCATACCCAAATTAGAGAGGTGATGAAAGCCTAGGATCCGAACTCATAAGACCACAGCTTGGACAACGTTCTGGGTCTCCAGTTTTAAGAGTGTCTGACAAATCCAAGCACCTGAGTTGGTGAAATATCTGGAAAAGTATCAGATAAGGGCAGTCCAGGAGTCTGAGTTTGTAAACAGAGTACATTAGATCTAGTTAGATGAAGCTGTCATTCTTAAGGTAATTGAAACACTAACATATGATGGAAGACTTGGGGATTTTTCTTTTTTTTTTTTTATGGCACTGCATGGACCCGAGATCAAAGAATAGAAATCACAGAGTGGATTTCAACCCTCTATGAAAAAGATCATAATGTGTAATAATTAAAAGCTTTTCTAGCAGATGAATGAGCTGCTTTGAAAGAGAACGACCCCCTTGAACTGAAGGTGAGTAAGGAGAAGCTGGGTGATCACCTTCATGGAGATTATCAGTGTAGTTTTTACATCATAAACCAAATGCACTTTGAGGCATATATTAGTTTTCTGCTACTCTATAATAAGTTACCACAAAACTAGCAGCTTAAAACAATACAAATTTATCATTGAACAGTTTTCACAGGTCAGGAGCCTGGGTATGAGTTAGGTAGGCCTCACCAGGTTAAAAGAAGGGCGTCAGCTGTCCTGGGGTCTTGTCTGATGCCTGGGGGCTCTCTTCCGAATGCACTCAGGCTGTTCAGCTCCTGGCAGCTCTTGGACCAGGCGCCCGTTTTCTTGCTGGTTACGGGCCAGGAGCCACTCTAGGTTATTAGAGGCTCTCCTTCCCTTGCCCTGTGGCCACGGTAGCCCCTCACACTCTCCCGTTTCAAATCCGCTGTCAGGCAGGGCCGAGGGCCTTTGAAGGCTAATTTGATTAGGTCAGCCCCGTCTAGATAATTTCATTTTTGATCATCTCAAAGTCAGCCGGCTCATAACCTCATCTTGGGAATGATGTGCCACGATGTCCACGGTTTCTGTGGACGCCCTGGGGAGAGAATTACGCAAGGCACGTAGCCCAGGGGGCGGAGTTTGGGGGCCGGCTCAGCCAGCTGCCCACTGCGGTGTGCTTTCCAACCGAAGGCCCAGGACTCAGGTCCCAGGACCACGCATGGATTCTCACTAGATTAAATGTCTCCTGGGTTAACAGCGGGTACCTCCTGGGGCTGCTTTTACAGTCCGGCGTTAGCCTCAGCGCAGGCTGGGACAACCTGGCCATCTGGATCCCATTGGCGGGGCTTCAGAGGTTCCTGCAGAGGCTGGAGCAGGCTCTGAACAGGTAAAGCAGCTCCCATCGCCCTCCAAACTTCCACAAATGCCTCAGAAACGTCTCTGATCTGGAGACACCTGAGAATGGCCGATATTTCTGAGCACCAACATGAACAATTACTGAGCACCCAGAAGTATCTGGCGCTACTAGACATACATTTCTGGGAACAGACCAGGAATTTTCAGGGGTGAGACACGAAAATGTCCAAATCTCCTTATTTGTTTCTTTCTCTCAGTTCTCAGCTTTTCATCTGGGCACGAAGCAGGTTCGGATTTTGTGCAGAATCATGCAAGAAGCTCAACTGAGACGCTGCTGAAGACAGGAAGGCAGGAGTCCAGGACAAGTCTGGAGACAGAAGGCCACGCTCACCAGGAATCTGGCTGAAAGCGCCGCCAGGCCCTGAAGGAGCCGTGAGGGGCACGTGGCCATCCCGACGGAGGGCCAGCCCCAACTGCTCGCTCTGTGTGGCTGCCACCCCCATGACCGCGCCCTCCAGATCAAACGGGAAAAACCTCATTTGGCCTCAGCACGGTGAGGAACCGGAAGAGCGGCTGGCCCTCCTGACGCTTTGGCCTCCAGTGGGGGTCCCGCTGGCCCAGGCGCCCTGAGCTGAGCAGGGAGTCTTTCTCTTTGCTCAGTGAGCTGCTCTTTCCACCCTCAAGCACGAACCAAGCAGCCTTTGTAAAGACGGGTGTGCTGTTGCGCAGACCCAAAACATGAGCTTTGCTTTGTATAGAAATAAATGCTCTGTACGGAATTACGGCCAGATGAACACAGATCTACACTGATATTCAAGTGGAATCACAGTGTTATTTTCTCAAATAAGCAGTGAACATATTTGAGCTATGCTTTTTGATCTTGTCTTGAAACTTACACCCACAGAATTTGAAATATACTTCACCCTTCTTTTTTATGCCTTGGGCACGTATGTTTGTGTGTAGAAGTTCACATACATGTGATTATTCTGATTAAAAAAAAAAGATCATTATAGAAAACACAGAAGAGTTTCAAGAAAAACCAATAAAAGTTACCCACGCTTTCTCCATTTACAGATGAGCATTCTTAATGTTTTGTTATATCCATCATACCACTTATATATATATTTTTTCATACAGATCATGCACGCTGCTTGGTAGACTGAATTTTTTTAATGTAAAAATATATCGTGCATGAGATTGAGAGACAGCAGGGACCACAAACTCCCCAAACCTCAAAGCAGATACTCTCATTATTACTATCAGGCCTTGGCTTTATGCTTCTTTGTAGAACCCCATCTCTGGGGAATTTGACCATATCTGATAGGTGACAAGGGGCTATGTCAGGCTCTCTGGTCTAGGATTAGACTAAGAGATTTGTTTTTCTTTCTCCTGGACTGCTATACTCACCATGTACTTTTAAGAGAGAGAATCTAGAGAGAAAAAAGTTCCAAGAGCAAGTGTGAAAATCCCGGGAAGCCTTTGATTACTGCCTTTTTCTTCAGCCATACTGAAGACTTCACCGTCCAGCAGAATGGCCAGGGGACTGACCATCTTTCTCCCGTGTGAAAACTCTTTTCCACAAGAGTAGAGAGGAATCTTTGAACACATACCTCCCTTCACCTGAGGAGTCAACGTACATCATTTGGGGTGAACATTTTCTCAATTAATGAATCTTTGAAGGCTGTTTTTTTCATGGAACAGCATCCCATTGTTTGAATGTACCACAATTTAATCTACTGTGTTGGAATATTCATGTTTACCATTTTTTTTCTTTATAGATAAGGCTATGATAAATGTCTTTGTACACGAATCTTTAAAAATGTTTCCCCCATCATTTCAGAGGACGAGCAAACAATTTTGTTGCATTCTGACAACTGAAAACCATTTTTTTTCTTATATAAACTGTTAAAAATAGAATATATCATTCTAAATGACCTAAACAGAATTATTTCTGGTCTTAAGAGTTTAGAAAATTCAAAATGAGTATAGTACATAGAGAACCAATGTTTGGGAACCTCTTGGTGGCAATTCTATACAAGTCTTTTACAGAGAGGATATGAACTACTGATTATTCAAAGTTGTTGGAAAAAAAGAAGCATTACATTCAGACCAGTAAATTATCAGTGACAATGAATACAATGATGGATACCAAATGAGAACAGATCAGTGACATTAGTATGTCAGTAAGATAGACTCTGTGATCTATTCAAACTTTTCATAATCATAAAACAACTTGAAACACCTAGTGGCTTTGACTGCCTAAAAAGTACCAGCAATTAGAGAAATCTGTACTTGCCGTTTTTTTGTGATCTTCCTTTGCTCCTTTTCAGAGTTCAGCAGCATTCTTTGATGCAAAGAAGGAGTTTAGAAACTCAAAGTCTTCATCCCTTCTCAAGTGAAATAGATACAGATTACACTTGGGGAAAGAGGGAGGAGGCGAAGCACCAGTGATGGGGAAGGAATGAGGAAAGGCGTATGTGGCTTTAGGGAGGAGGTTCCACCCAGTCAAAGGCGAGAGTGACAGACTTAAGGATGCAGCAGGAACCCAAGTTTCCTGTCTATCCACGGCTTATCTGCTTAGCTAGCCGACTACTCACCTACCCATCCAAGCATATAGCCCAAACAATTTACAGTGGTTCGTTTGCCAGATGTTAAGAAAAGTGTCTGGTGAGAATTCATGAATACCAATCTTTCTACTAGAGCATTGACCCTCACCAATATTTTTGAATTAAGTTTGAGAATAACAACAATATTTTCATGTAGTCCTTCTGTTTTTTAAATAATTTATTTTTTAAAAAGGTCTTTCTAGTAGTCATGTACAGATGTGAGAGTTGGACCATGAAGAAGGCTGAGCACTGAAGAATTGATGCTTCTGAACTGTGGTGTTGGAGAAGACTCTTGAGAGGCCCCTTGGACTGCAAGGAGATCAAACAAGTCCATCTTAAAGGAGATCAACCCTGAATATTCATTGGGAGCACTGATGCTGAAGCTGAAATTCCAATACTTTGCCTACCTGATGTGGAGAGCTGACTCACTGGAAAAGATCCTGATGCTGGGAAATATTGAGAGCAGGAGGAGAAGGGGACAACAGAGGATGAAATGGTTGGATGGCATCACCAATGCAATGGATGTGAATTTGAGCAAGCTCCAGAAGATAGCAGAGGTCAGAGGAGACTGGTGTGCTGCATTCCGTGGTGTTGCAAAGAATTAGACATGACTTAGCAACTGAACAATGACAACATTTTTTAAAATACTATTTGAAGAGAAGAGGGTAAAAAGATAGTGGAGAACACCTACTACATCCTCTAACACTATAAACAATTATCTTTGACTTCTGTATCTCAGATGTTCTCTTTTTCCAGCAGACAAGATGCCAAACATTTTGCTCCTCTCTAGTTCATCTTAAAGACCATGCATTTAAGAAGTATCAGGAGGGCAGGGTCTGGTGTAAAGCACTGAATCTTTGGCATTGCTGCTTAAGGTATTTGAGTCTTCAGACACATCCTTCATTTCTTGTGCCCGATTTCCCCGTCTTTAGAGTGAGATGACTATGTCTCATCTTCCCTTAGGACGTACCCATCCTGAGTCACTTGCTAGTATCAGTAAATTGCCCCTCAATAAATGGCTGTTTAGAAGAGTTATCCTAATTTTTAAAGGCCAAATGTATAAAGAATTGGCTGAAACTATATAAAGAATTGGCTGAACTAAGAGAAGACTTTTTTGGTATCAGGAATAGCAAACGAGCAACATAGAGGTTTGGGAGGAAGCTAGAAGGTAGAGACAGTAGAACCTTGGAGAAGAAAAGTTCTGGCTCGGAGACTTCTCCAAGGCAGCTTTCCCCTGAGCTCTTCTCCCCATCACCGCAAGGCAGGCTGCCCCAAGCTCCTCCTCTAATCTCGTTCCAAGGGCCTCATTTCTATGGGAAACCAGTCAAAACACTGTCAAGCCACAGTGTGAATGTCACCCTAAGGAACAACTTTGGAATTAGACTTGCCTGCTTCTTAAACAGGTGAGGCAAATATACTCCCAAGAGCATGGTGTCAATGTCAAACAACCTCTCAGGGCTTTTGAGAGTGGGAGAGCAGACAAGGAGAAAGTTTCATATGTAGATATTGCTACAGCCAAATGCTGGAAATAGAAAGTACATATCCAAGTGTTTATTAGTACAGTTAAACCTCATCATAACAGATTCCACAGACATGAAGTTTTCTTAAAATAAGCATTACTTGCTAGCTCTTCTCTTCCTGCAGCTTTTCAATATTACACCCACAGTGCTATAGGGTCCTGTCTAAAAATACTGCAACATATGTTTATGTAAAAATACTGCACCATGAGGATAATAAGGGAGGACTCCCTTGAAAGGCACCACAGGATGGTGGAAAGAGAGCTGGGCTCAAAACCAAGAGATTCTGGCTTCTACTTTTGATTCTACCTGTGACTGAGCCTGAAGATGTGACCGCATCAAATGACCTTTCTAAACCTTGCCTTTTTTACTCGTAAATAAGAATTTTTTGAACAACATTGAATCTAAAGCTCTTCTAGTTCTGCTGCCATAAGATAGCAAAGGTTACAGGAAGTGCTGTAACCGGTACTGCTGCATGAAGTTTTGTTTATATTTTTTATTTTTTTAATTTCTTTCTTAAAATTATTAAATTCAAAAGTCACTTATTGGGGTCACCAAAAATAGCACTGGCATTAAAATGCTTAAAAAATAAGCAAACACATCCATTTTTATAGTTCTTGAAACTATAAATTTAAATTTTAAATTCAAGAAGCCTTTTTTTTTTTTTCATTTAAATGGAAGACAAATCTAGGTCATGAAGATACCTTCCACTATGAAAGGGCAGAGACAAGAACACTACGGGGACAAAGTTGCCTTAGAGAAACTTTTTCTAATTACCAATTTCTTAAAAGCTGGTAGTTCTCAACTGGGGGCAATTTTACCCTGGGGGACATCAGGCAATGTCTGGAGACAGTTTTTGGTTCTCAAAACTGGTAAGAACTATTGGCATCTAGTGAGAAGAGGTCAGGGATGCTGCTAATCATCCTACAAGGCACAGAAGAGCCTCTGTAACATAAAATTAGCCAGCCTAAAATGTCAATACTGCCAAGGTTGAAAAACCCAGATATGATGCTCTCAAGACTACTAACCGTATTATGTTAAGCTTGAAATACCCAAGTTGACATTGAGAGCAGTTGCCTCACCACAGAATGGTTATTTTAGTTTTGCCTAGAGAGAAACCATCCTCTCAGACGAAATTCTCTAAAGGAGTTAGGCAAAATTATTACTTTTGTGAATACAGGCATTTATTCCTATACTCTGAGTTAAGATCCAGCAAACTCAGCTTTTTTGTGTTTCCTATATTGCTATTTCATATCTTGATTTCTAAATATTCTTTTTCAATCTCAAGCAAAAAAAGACAGCTAATATTAGTTAAAGTCATATTGAAAAATATGACAATCCAGGAAGCTAGTCAGATTTTCAGGCGTTCCTGAGGACTATCAAATCAGAAGACATTAATGCAGAGCCATGCTGTAGTTTAAAGTACCCCCACATTCAAACTACTTGTGTTCTCTGTGTCTCATAGGCTTTTATGTTGGACGTCAGTCTTCTCTCTCTCTCAAGTAAACACTGGTAGCTGACATTCGGGCTTCCCATGTGGTGAGAGCAGTGAAGGGCCCATCAGCCAAGGCAGGAGACATAAAAGACACGGGTTCAACCCCTGGGTCAGGAAGGTCCCCTGGAGGAGGGCATGGCAGCCCACTCCATTATTCTTGCCTGGAGAATCCCCTGGGCAGAGGAGCCTGGAGGGCTATGGTTCATGGGGTCACAAAGAGTCGGACACAACTAAAGCAAATTAGCATGCAGCTGACATTTACAAAGGAGAAAATGATTAGTCAGTGATTGAAAAAGAGTTTCAAAAATCTCCTGAAATGAAGACAGGAGACTCTACTGACCAGAAACCAAAGGTCTAATGCTACTCAGTCCTAGTTTCAAACCTACCGTCCTATATTAATCACAGTGTGAGGGCTTGTATGCAAAGATGGACACAATCAATTTGTTCCTTCCCTATACATGCAAGTCCCTAATGATGAGAAATATTGAGAGCAGAAGAAGAGGGCATCAGAAGATGAGATGGCTGGATGGCATCATTGATGCATGGACATGAGCTTGACCAGGGCATCAGAAGATGAGATGGCTGGATGGCATCACTGATGCATGGACATGAGCTTGACCAAACTTCAGGAGACGGTGAGGGACAGGGAGACCTGGCATTCTGCAGCCCAAAGGGTCACAAAGTGTCGGACATGACTGGGTGACGGAGCAACAACAATTCACGTATGCCAGTTTCTTGTCAAATGCAGTCTATTCCTTCACCCTCTTGAATTTTAGCTGGCCTGGGATTTCTTTGACTGTTAAAATACAGTAGAAATGATGTTATGCCAGGTTGAGGCCAAATAGTTAGGAAGACTGATGTTTTCTGCTTTCTCCCTCTTAGAACCAGCCCCCATGCTCTGAGATGCCCAAGCAACTGCACAGACAAGTCCATGTGAACAAGAATCAAGGATTTCAGACCACAGGCTTAGTTGACCTGCCAGCTGATAGCAATAAACAATTTGCTCCTCCTGTGGGTAAGCCAGCTTATAAATGAATCTATCAGTCTCATTTGGGCCAACTGATACCACACAGAACAGAAGCAAACTGACCACACATGATCCAGGCCAATTACAAATTCATAGGATAATAATTGTTGTTTTTTATTTTTACTTTTTTGAACTTTATTGAAGTATAATTTTCAAAACTTGCATATATTTATGGATGTTTTAATATATGTATACATTGTGAAATGATTACCATAAACAAGATAATTAACACATCATCACCTTATATGGTTATGTGTTTTCCCTCTTCCCCTTTGTGAGAACAATAAAGATCTACTCTGCTGGAGAAAAACAAAAAAATCCATTTAAAATGATGCCCCCCCCAAAAAAAAAAAAAAATCCTAGGAATAAACTTAAGCAAGGAGGTCAAAGACCTATATGCTGAAAAAAAGAAAACACTGATAAAGGAAGGTTAAGATGATGTGAAGAGGTGGGAAGCTACTCTATACTCTTGGACAGGAAGAATTAATATTGTTAAAATGGTCACGCTACCCAAAGCAACCTACAAATGTAATGTTATCCCTATCAAAATGTTCATGGCATCTTTCATAGAACTAGGACAAATAATCCTAAAATTTATCTGCAACCACAGAAGATCTAGAATTGCCAAAGCAATCCTGAGGAAAAGGAACAAAGTTGGAGGAATAACCCTTCTAGATGTCAGAGTATACTACAAAGCTACAGTAATCAGAACAGTGCAGTACTGGCACAAAAAGAGACATACAGATCAGTGGAACAGGGTGGAGAGTCCAGATATAAACCTACATACCCACAGTCAGTTAATCTATGACAAAGGGGGCAAGAATAGTGGTAGAGAAATCACAGTCTCTTTAGGAAGTGGTGCTGGGAAAGCTGGGCAGTAAATCAGTGAAATCAGAATACTCACTCAAACCACATGTGAAAACAAACTCAAAATGGCTTAAAGACATATATAAGACATTACACCATAAAACTTCTAGAAGAGTACATAGGCAAGCATTCTCAGATGTAAACTACAGCAATATTTTTAGATAAGTCTCCCAAAGCAAAAGAAATAAAAGCAAAAAATAAACAAATGGGACCTAATCACACTTAAAAGCTTTTACACAGCAAAGGAAACCAACAAAATGAACAAAAAACCTATGGAATGGGAAAAAATATTTCCAGATGATGCAACCAACAAGGAGTTAATATCCAAAATATACAAACAGTTCAAACAACTCAAAGAAAAAGCAACCTAATAAAACAAATGGGCAGAAGACCTACATTGACATTTCTCCAAAGAAGACATCCAGGTGGCCAATGGGAACACGAAAAATGCTCAACACCACCAATTAGAGAAATGCAAATCCAAACCACAGTGAGGTATCTCCTCATACCTGTGAAAATGACCATGATCATAAAGTCTGCACATAATAAATGCAGGAGAGGGTGTGGAGGAAATGGAAGCTTCCTACACGGTTGGCAGGAATGTGCACTGGTGCAGCCACTAGACAAAACAGTATGGCGGGTCCTCAAAAGACCAGAAGTAGAGCTACCGTATGACACAGCAATGCCACTCAGTCTTTTCACCTGCTTGACCTAGGTGAAAAGCCAAGTGAAAACACTACAGTTTGTAGACGAAAACACTACTTCAAATAGATACATGCATCCCAATGATAAGAGCAGCACTATGTACAATAGCAAGACACAGGAATGCCCAAATGCTCATCAAAAGATGACTGGCTTAAGAAGAAGTGCATATACAATGGAATAGTATTCAGCCATAAAAAAGAATGGAATATTGGCATTTGCAGCAACATGAATGCTCATAGAGAATATTTGTTTTCTTGCTGTTGTTACTTGAGTACCTTATGTATTTTGTATATTAACCACCTATCGGCTACACAGTTTGTAAATATTTTCTATTTTGCTTTTAAATGGCTGTTTTGGAATAGGTTTTATACAGTAATCTAGTACCAAAACATACATAGAAGTTTGATTTTTTTTTAAAAAATTCAAATTAATGGCCCTTGCTAACATCATATAAAGTATGATTTTATTTCTATGAATAGCAGATGTCCTATAATTTACTGTCTTTCTTAGAAACTGGACTCTCCGGGAGCTTTGAGATATTCAAATATACAAACAAAACCAAGCTTATTTTCTATCGATGAGATAAGGACATGATTCTACTATGAAGCACGTACGTGTAGTTTTTGGTAGTGTTCTAGGACCAAGATGGTCCACACTAGGTCCTTTTTGTGCTGGAACAGGCAAAACAAGGCCATGGCACTGTGTGACAGAAAGGAATCCTCTACCTTTACCACGACCCTCACTTTACTTAGACAGGAATAAAGCTGAATCCACATCCTGTCAAAATGCACAGCTAGAAAAAAGTTGGTGTTGGATGTAACATAAAACCACTTGAATTTCTCTTGGTAATAGGTATTCATCATTGCTATTATCTCTTGTCTTTTAACTTCATGCTTACCATCCCTAAGCTAGTAAGCATTTAATCAAATGTCTTCAAATATCAGTCAATGCCTTATATGTTAAGTACAACTTAAGGACCTTATGTTAGGGTGAAAGCACCAAGAAATTTTGGAAGATATTTCTTTTTCTTGCTTTGTAAGAACATTCAGAACATTAATAATTTTTACAAAGTCTACCTGGCTGTCCTGAAGTCCTTTAAAATAGGATTTAAACTGATAAAGGCTAACTTTATCAGGAACTACAATCAACCCTGACTGCTACAGATCTGACGACTCTAATTTCTATCAAATGCAATAATAGCAAGTGTAGAGACAGGAGGTCGCAGACTAGAGCTCTATTTATCTATATCTGAAACTCATACACTTCAGAGAAGATAAAATATTCAATGAGAATATCTGGAGCAGGCTTTTAATATAAACATGGAAATTACATTTATTTTTTGAATCACAGCTTCTTGAATATGGAAAGGCACAGGGAAATTTAAAAAGTAGCTGGCTTATGTCAGGAAAAGGCATTCTATTCACTTTCTAACGGCAATGGCTGAAACCACCAAAGTGCTGAGCAGCAAGTATTTCTGTTGATTCCTTTGCGGCCTCTGTGTGACTAGGAAGTTATTTGAACAAATGAAAACCGAAGAACTTCAATTCCACCTAGCTGAAGGAAGGTATCCACTAGGCTTCTATTTCAGGGACAAGAACTTGATGTTACATAAAGCTTTGTGAAGTATGGTTGCCACAAGAAATGAAATGGTTTGAAGGAGAATGTAGGGCAATTTAGAGAGAAGTTATCAGAATGCATCATTGGCATGGTTTGGATGAATGAAAATCTCTGCTAAACCAGCCAACTTGGATGGGGGCCTGAAATGAAATGGGGCTTTTGAACGCACCTCCCTCCACATGAACTAACCTCACTCCATGTGCCTTCCATAGATTTGCTGTGTGCACGTCACCGGAACGTCTTTAATCCATGAATAAGATGACCATTCAATGTCAGGTTGGAAATCAAAATAATGCACATTATAAGTAATTAGAATAAATATTGTATCTATTCAGTACTCAACAGAGCAGGTAATCTATGACAATATGCATATGTACATTTATATATCTCTGCACATTTTGTGAGAAAACCAATTTCTCACTGTTTTTTGCTTTTTATTGTAGTAAGAGCATTTATGGAGAAGGCGATGGCACCCCACTCCAGTACTCTTGCCTGGAAAATCCCATGGATGGAGGAGCCTGTTGGGCTGCAGTCCATGGGGTCACCAAGAGTCGGACACGACTGAGCGACTTCATTTTCACTTTTCACTTTCATGCATTGGAGAAGGAAATGGCAGCCTACTCCAGTGTTCTTGCCTGGAGAATCCCAGGGACAGGGGAGCCTGGTGGGCTGCTGTCTATGGGGTCACACAGAGTCGGACACGACTGAAGCGACATAGCAGCAGCAGCTGCAGCAACAGCATTTAACATGAGATCTACTCTTTCACCATAACAGTACAGTATTTTTAACTATAAGTTGATTGTATTTCTAATCAGTTTTTGCACGTCATTGTAACCAGTGGAATATATAAAAGTTCCATAAAATCAGGAAAACCACCTCTTCTCTGGTTAAATTTGGCATTTTACCCTCTGGGATGAGGAGCATGTCTTTTTTATGACCTAGCTAAGAAAGAAAAAAGGAAAACTTGCTAGGCTGGTGTACAACCGGTACTAGGCCGACCTTGGAGGATTGCGACCTTGGGGCAGAAAGAGTTCCGTGCTTCCCGGGGAGTGAGTGATGGTAGACCACTCGGCATCCGCCCAGCAGGCAGCCGAGTGAGCACTCTCGGACCTGAGCGAGGACTCAGCCCGATTCTTAGGCCCCGCCCTGCCCCCTGAAGGGCTGTGCTCTGAGCCCTTCTCTGAGCCACTGTCTCCGAGTCTATCAAACAGACTTAAAAGAAGCGCCTCACTCCGCATGAAAAACGTCTCATTTTATGTGCCTTCCACAGATTCGTTATGTGTACATCACGGGAACGTATTTAACCAACCGATAGGATTGCTTTGATGATTAAATGAGAAGACGTACACGTGAAAAATATTAACATATAAATATTTACAGTCTCACCCACTCCGTTACCCATCAAAGACAGTGTACGAGTCAAGACAGCTTAGGTTTGGGGTGATTAAAAAAAAAAAAAAAACAACCCTCCAACTCTCACGCAGCCCCTTCATGAAGATCTCTGCAGACAAGTTTCTGAGGAGCAGTCCCCCAGGTGTCAGCTTAGCGCATCAGCTCCTTTGATTTTATACCTTTCTGTCAACACTTGCTTCCACAACCCCCAGCAGGAGAACAGAAGGCCAGAGTGTCAGGTAACAGTGGAGGTGGGAAGATGGAGGTGGGGTTGGAGGGACATGTGTGCCACCCAAGAAATGCTAAAGATTGCCCTGAGTGACCGGAAGCTGAAGTAGGAAGGAAGGACACCCTGTAAAGCCTTCAGCAGGAACACAGCTCTGCTGACAGACTCATCTCAGGCTGGTGCCCTTTGGAACTGCGAGAGAGTAAATGCTGTTGTTGCAAGTCGCCCAGTTCGTGGTGACTGTGTTCCAGCAACTTTAAGAAACTCATAGATTTGAAAGCCAGTGTCCCTGGCAACCTCTCAGTCTTTCCCTCTTTCTGTCAAGATGGCTGTCCCACCTCCAAGCATCACGTCTATGTCCCAGAAAAACTAACAGAGAAAGAATGTTGCAAATGCCATTTGTCCCTTTGATTGAGAAAGTTTAGGCTCTCCACGAAGTGAACCTCTCTAGCAGGCTTTCCTTATTTCTTCTGTAGCTGGGTCCCTAAAAATGAGGTGTTCCTAGTTCAACCAAACCCAGAGAAAGTGAAGGACACACTCCCTATGACTGGCTTAGCTCCAGCAAGTCTCGCTGCTTGGTAACAGCATAATGCTTCCCAAACAACATCTGTGTGCTATGAAGCAGGAAAGCAGAGGATAATGGATATTGAGTAGGAATAAAGTGTCATCCAAATCAGTGTTAGCTGTTCAGTTCAGTTCAGTTCAGTCACTCAGTCGTGTCTGACTCTTTGCGACCCCATGAATCACAGCACACCAGGCCTCCCTGTCCATCACCAACTCCCGGAGTTCACTCAGACTCACGTCCATCGAGTCAGTGATGCCATCCAGCCATCTCATGCTCTGTGGTCCCCTTCTCCTCCTGCCCCCAATCCCTCCCAGCATCAGAGTCTTTTCCAATGAGTCAACTCTTCGCATGAGGTGGCCAAAGTACTGGAGTTTCAGCTTCAGCATCATTCCTTCCAAAGAAATCCCAGGACTGATCTCCTTTAGGATGGACTGGTTGGATCTCCTTGCAGTCCAAGGGACTCTCAAGAGTCTTCTCCAACACCACAGTTCAAAAGCATCAGTTCTTCGGCTGTTACACTATCTCAAAATGGTGGCTCTTAAGTAAGATATTAGAAGAAGAGTTTGGGGTTCAGGACTTCCCAAGTAGCAAACCAGAGTTAGTGAGTGTGCCACACACGGGCTAGGCTGTCATCGCGCTCCCCGAGACCAGAGCTGATTACCTCTATCATCCAACAGTTCATCTCATTACCCTGGCGGTACGTTTAAGCATGACCACATTTTGTGTGTGGAGTTACGTAGGAAGGGTTGGGATCATTTCTAATTGCCAGAGGGTGGTGGCAGGAACCTCATCTAAACTCCGGGCAAAAGCAAAATGCCGTCCAGAGAACAAACGATGAAGAAAAGCAGAATGGAAGATTCAGGACACAGAAGGAGTAGGGCCGCCTGAGCCACCTCGCCTCCCGAGGTGCGTTCACACTCCTGACCCCAGTGAGTCCTGTCTCCGGCTATCCTAGGCCCTGCGCTTCCTCCTTCCACCTTGACCCTGGGCCCGACCTTGTGATTTGCTTTGGTCCTTGGGACATCGAAAACAAGATGCAAGCAGAGGCTGGTGAGGCTGTTGGGAACTGAGACTCATATTCTGGGAATATTGTCACCATCTTGTCAAGAAACTTTAGTGGGCAGCACGTAACTCAGCCGGGAGCCAGCACTGATCTTCAGATACGTGAGTGAGACCACTTCAGACCAGCAGACACAGGGAGCAGAACAACTCACCTGAACCAGCCCGGACTGAAGAATTGTGACCAAACATTTGGCTACTGTTTCAGGAGACAAGGTGCGTATAAGAGACAGCATTAGAGAATGGACACAGCTCTCCGTGCCGATCTGCCATTTTCTCTTCCGTCTTGCCATCTTGGCCTGAGGTCTTCTTTCTCTTCCTTGAATAGGACAGGCTTATTTCTGTCTCAGGCCCTTTGACGGGGTGCTGGCTCCACCTGGGAAGCTTCGGTTGCTTCCTGCCTCACATGCTCATTGCCTTCAAGACTAGGATCAACCACAACCTCCTCGAGGAGGCCTCTGTTCACCACCACATCTAACAGACCAGTCCCATCCCTGTGCGTTCCGTCGCCATTTCTTTTTTCTACTTTTTCTTGAGATCTTTTTTTTGAAAATATAGGATGCATTTCTTGGATTATGAGGTTATTTTCCGTCTCCTCCATAAGAATGCAAACTCCAGGAGGACAGAAACCATGTCTACTTGTTAATAGCTCTATCAGCTGCAGCTAGAATAGTGTGGCATATGGTAGACACCTCAGGAATGTCTTTTGAATGAACTGAAAAATAAAATGAAATTTATAAAGTGTGGACTTGGGTAGGACTAGAGGGAAGCAGAGGGATCCCCAGGTGGCTCAGTGGTAAAGAACCCACCTACCAGTGTGCCAGGGCAGGAGACACGGGTTCCGTCCTTGGGTCTGGAAGATCCCCTGGAGGAGGAAATGGCAACCTGCTCCAGTACTCTTGCCTGGAAAATCCCATGGATGGAGGAGCCTGGTAGGGGTCTCCATGGGGTCGCAAAGAGTTAGACACAACTGAGTAACTCAGCACACCACAAGATGGAATAAGATGATATTCAGAGCAAGGACTCAAAGACTCCTTAATTAGAAATACACTCCTAATAATTTTCATATAAATGCAATTTTTTACCCTTTGATTTTTTAAGTTGACATGTCAAATTTTAAACCCTTGTTTAGGGCAGAGCTCTTACAGTGTATGTATAATACTTTAATTCTAATTATATATTTAGTCACGTTTCCTATAATTTATAAATAAAATTCTTAATAAAGGCTACCATTTTAAATGTACCATTTCTTCATGGGATTATATATATTCTTCCTAATGAAAGACCATATTACCATTATTTTACAACTTCTTGAACATAAAGTTTCCAAGCAATTATGAAATTATACTTTACTTGTTTTGAAAAGCTTCATAATTCTTCACACTCCTAACTTAGACCTGTTCAACAAACATTTTTAATAATAATATATAATAAAATTCACTATTTTTATATATGAGTGACATACTTTAAAATCCTTACTCTCTTGGAATAACATAGAATCCACTATATGTATCAAACCATCTGTGGATTAAATCCTACGCAATCCACAATCTCATTCACAATTTTTGTATCTTTAATGTGAATAGTAGTCTGATAATTTTCTTATCTAGATCTCTAATCCCTAGCAGACTATAAGCAGAAAGCTGTACGGAAAGGGAATTTGAGGGTCTTCTGGAAAAGGCAAATCGGCACACACCCTGATCCATCCTCAGCTCAGATCAGATCAGTCGCTCAGTCGTGTCCGACGCTTTGCAACCCCAGGAATCGCAGCACACCAGGCCTCCCTGTCCATCACCAACTCCCGGAGTTCCCTCAGACTCACGTCCATTGAGTCAGTGATGCCATCCAGCCATCTCATGCTCTGTGGTCCCCTTCTCCTCCTGCCCCCAATCCCTCCCAGCATCAGAGTCTTTTCCAATGAGTCAACTCTTCGCATGAGGTGGCCAAAGTACTGGAGCTTCAGCTTCAGCATCAGTCTTTCCAAAGAAATCCCAGGGCTGATCTCCTTCAGAATGGACTGGTTGGATCTCCTTGCAGTCCAAGGGACTCGGGTCCTCTGAATTGCTTGTGTCCATGAACATAAAGTTATCCTTTGTACAAATGACCAGTCAGAGTCATCAAGAGTCACTCACATTTAACCAGGAGGCCTTCAGTTCACTGAGGCCTCTCCGTCCTCACACCCGTCTCTATCGCCCTGCTATCTCTAACAACCTATGACTTGACCGTTCCACCTGCCTCTCTCTGTGTGTCTTTCTCTCAATCACACACACACACACACACACACACACACACAATTTTGGCGCTTCCTTTTGGCACTAGGACTTCAGATTAGAAGAAGCCCCATCTTTGGTTTTGGTCTTCCCTGGTGGCTCAGTGATAAAGAAACTGCCCTCAACGCAGGAAGCAGGTGTTTGATCTCTGGGTCGGGAAGATCCCCTGGAAAAGGGAATGGCTACCCACTCCCATATTCTGGCCTGGAGAATCCCATGAACAGAGGAGCCCGGTGGACCACAGTCCATGGGATCACAATGAATCGGAGGTGACTCGGCGACTAAGCAACAGCAATAACCTTTGTGGCTTGAGTGTCTTAGGACTCACAGCAGTCAGCATAGTTTTTTCCTTCCCTTTCCAGTGGGGGACAGCCAATTAATACAGAGAGAAGGGGTTGATGGGCAAATAGGGAGAAGGGAGACCATGAACACTTAAAAACAACAGAAAAGCATGAAGAAAATGTGTGATACACACACACATATTTTGATTCTACCAAGTGTATGTGCATATACATACATAGATCCATATGTACTACATAAAGAAACCTGAGTTGTGCTTTATTTTACAGTTTTTTGTGTCTGTTCCTCACCACTGACCTTATGTTCATAGCTCACAGCCACCTGGGCCCACTCAGTGTAGGAACAAAGAAATCTGCATAGCGTTCATGTTGACCAGCGCTAATGGTGTGCATGTGTCTGCTAGAGGAAGCACGGTAAAGACAGAGCAATTGCTGCAGATCAACTCAAGTTAGTCTCACCCTTACTGACTTGTTGGTTGAAGACAACACACGCTGTATGGTTTGGTTCATATGAGGCCTCCTCTGAAGACAAGAGATGCTGTTGTCAAACATACCAGCCTGCTCTGCAAGGGCAGAGACTAATTTATACCTGGCATCCAGCATAACACACACATACTAGAAAACACACCAGGGAAAAGATCACGTGTCATGAGCTCAGCCCAGTTGCCGGTGCGTGAACCTGTTTGCAAATCATGGCCTGTCATTCCACAAAAGTGAGATGATTCCAAGCATCAGCTTGAGCAGATGAGAGTTTTATGCCTTCACAGTATGATTTAAGGATGTGACAGAATTGTTACAAGATCCACGTCTAAGGACATGGACTCTTAAATTCAACGGGAAGAAAAGGGAGCAGTTTCAGAAAGAGATAAGCAGAAATGTTTGACATGTTATCAAGGTTGGAAGCAACATTTCTCTAGCAAAGTATAAGTCAAAGAAAAGAATGAAAGAGGGTGATGAAATATGTAATCTCCTTTAGAAAGGATTCCAACATAGACAGTTAAATTTGAAAAAAAATTGTTTTGATGTTCAGAAATTCAGTTATCTTAAGCTGAGTAAATTAAACATCACTGTGACTTGTCATAGATTTTTAAATGGACAAAGGACAAAATGAAGCACACTCTAGACCCTTTGCTATAAGATGACAGATTTTTCTAAATCTGTGGCTTCATACACTCACTCACTCACTCTCCCTATATGACCACCTCTCCCCGCCCTTCCCAATGCCCACTCTGCTCTCTTTTGTCTTCCTAACTGTGTCCCTTTTATTCCCTTCTTTCGCCATCCCGCAAGCCTCTACACTTTGCAAGGTCACTTTTCTTCTTCTGAATTTCACCTTCTTTTGTTGTTAAACAGTGGTAATAACTCTCATGTACTAAACACTTGCTAGTTGCTCAGAATTTTGCATTCAGTGGCCCATTTGATGTTCATTAACAACAGCTATGGAGAAGGCGATGGCACCCCACTCCAGTATTCTTGTCTGGAGAATCCCATGGATGGAGTAGCCTGGTGGGCTGCAGTCCATGGGGTCGCTAACAGTCTGACATGACTGAGAGACTTCACTTTCACTTTTCACTTTCATGCATTGGAGAAGGAAATGGCAACCCACTCCAGTGTTCTTGCCTGGAGAATCCCAGGGATGGGGGAGCCTGGTGGGCTGCTGTCTATGGGGTCGCACAGAGATGGACACGACTGAAGCGACTTAGCAGCAGCAGCAGCAGCAGCAACAATAGCATAAGGTGGACACTTTATTACAGACAGGTCACATACGAGAATTATAAGGCTAGGAAGAATGCACTAATTCACTTAAAATAAAACAGCTACTAAACAGAAGAACCAAAAATTTGAACCTGACTATGAAATTTCCAATCTCCTGGTCCTCACCACACTGTTTTAATGGCAAACCTCTTGCCATATTATGGCAATGATTTAAGTCAAACCAAGGCACAGTCACGACGCATATAAGTGCGAGACATCCCTCTAGACATCAGGGGCCAAAGCAGGGAAGCAAGAGCAATTCCCATGGTGCTGGAGAGGATTCTGTCAGGAGACAGAAACCGTACCCGTTACTTTATCAGAGAGAGTGTCATGTAAAGAATGTATAGAATAGCATCTAGCTCTTAAAGAACCGAAAGATCATGATGAAATAAACGTTCAACTCTCACAAATGTAGTAGGACACATATTCGGCCCCAGGAACTGAAGGATCAGAGGAAAAAGTTTAGAACTTCTGAAACTTAGACTTTGAAGGTGGGGACCCACAGATTCACCCCTCAGACCTCTGAGGAGGAGTCAGCCAGTAGGGGCTGGGGTCTCACTCAGAAAGGCTTGGTGAAGCTGGGGGGCAGACGCCACAGAGGGAAGCCGGGCTGGCGGGAGCCAGGTCTCAGGGGACACAGCGTCCCTGGCCCTGGGAAACTGAAGGTGCAAAATCAAGTGCTCCTTCTAGAACGGCCTGCCACGCAGATGTGAGTGGTGCTCCTGGGGGACATGACAAGGATGTGAAGCAGCAGGGGGCAGGTGCGCCTTCCTCCTCCGCCAGCTCCTTGCCTCCAGTTTCCCTCCTGGCAGAGCCAGCAGAGAGCTGCTGGGCGCAGCAGGCACTCGACTGGCGAGTTTCAGCAAAAAGTAGACCTTGGAGGGAGACGTTTGAAGCGGAGACAGAGGCTCACTCATTCTATACCCTTGCAGCTACAGTCTAGCAGAATGACTTGTGCAAACTATTATGCAGGGGCCACAGGGGCTGGGACACACACAGATGAGGTGGCGTGAAGCTCAGCCCGTAAACCTGTGCACAGGCGATGGTCAGAAGGCATGTTTCAAATATATATATATTTCAAAGTACATATTTAATATGTATTTCCAAATATATTCTATAGTATATATTATAATATAATATAATATATCCAATATGACATATTTAATTCAAAGTATGTATTTAATATATATTTCAAAATATGTATTTAATATATTTTAAAATATATTCTATAGTATATATTATAATATAATATATCCAATATGACATGTATTTAACTCAAAGTATGTATTTAATATGTATTTCCAAAGATATTCTATAGTATATATTATAATATAAATATACTTTAATATATCCAATATGACATATATTTAATTCAAAGTACATATTTAATATGTATTTCCAAATATATTCTATAGTATATATTATAATATAAATATACTTTAATATATCCAATATGACATATATTTAATTCAAAGTATGTATTTAATATGTATTTCCAAATATATTCTATCATATATATTATAATATAAATATAATTTAATATATCCAATATGACATATATTTAATTCAAAGTATGCATTTAATATATATTTCAAAATATGTATTTAATATTTTTTAAAATATATTCTATAGTATATATTATAATATAATATAATATATCCAATATAACATATATTTAACGCAAAGTGTGTTTTTAACCCGCTCTGAGCCCTGCCGCAGGCAGGCCTCTCCCCTCCCCTTGGGTTTTGCTGTGGGCGCTGCGGCACGTTTGCACTGGTTTCTCCTGAGAAGCCCATGTTCTCCTTCTTCCCTCTGAGATACAACCATCATTCCTTCAAAGAACTTACAGCATTGCAAAAGGGGCAGAAACAGCCTCTGACTTCTGCTTTGGGGTCTTCAAAGACATCCTAAAGTGGGAAAATCCTAAGAGGCTGTCTATCTGATGGGAAACAACTTTGGAAAAATCAAACAAGATTATTTAGCATACTGTCCTGTTACACACATACAATGCCTACGGGTCTAGAACAACAATATTCGAAGAGACAAAACTGGAAACTGGCAGATGTGCCTGCTTTAAAGCATGCGAGCTACTTTTTCCTACTGAGTTGTCCTGAGTATATCAGCCTTGAGGGACAGGGGCCGAATCTAGAATGTTCCTCCTGCTGTGCTATGTAAAAAGAGCATGTGATCAAACGCTGTTCAGGATCTAAGTTCCATTAATATGATTTACCTGCCCAACTGTGAATTTTCTGAAAAGGGAATAACAGTTTGGTTGTAATCCTCGTTACTATTTTCAACATGTGTACAGCGCTAGTTTCCCTGGGGGGACGTTCCTTTATGACAGTATTACCTGTGTCCACGAAACATTTCCAATTCCCTGCTGTTTTCCTCAAAGCAGAACAGAGGTGGCCTGAAACTCAACTTAATTTCCAGTGCTAATTTCCAGGACCTTGGAGATAACGAACATGTTATTTGATTTATAAATTAAATGTAACCTGCCAACGTGACTCACGCTCTGGAGATGCTGGTTGCATTCCAGAGCATGCCAGAGTTAGAGTGTTGCCTCAAGAGCCTCTCCCTAGGAGGGGCCTTGTGAGAGCAGGCTGCTGATCTGCAAACCAGCGCCAGGGACGCCTGTTATGGGCAGGTGTGAGGGCTTCAGCGCACTGTGAACGCTGAGAAATCACTTTCCAGGAACTTCCCGCGGCTTCAGATGTCTGACACTACCGTCTCAAGTGTAGAACGAGAAGAGATGTTAAAGTGTCTGCTTCGGGTTTGCTTCCTGCCAGAGACGACTTATGTTGCACCCCAAAGATACCCAGGAGTAATAATATGAATAAGAAGGTACCACCCACAGCGCTGGGGATTGGGAGCCGACAGCACTGTCAGAAATGAAACCACAGTCCAGATGCCTCGGGCCCTTTTTTTTAGCACGTTGCAAACAAGGGTGAGGGCAGAGTCCTAAGAGGTGGTACTTTGCTACACAATTTTCAAATGTTAAAACTTCTCCCCTTGGAGTCGTGACGAGCTCCAAAACAGAAAGGAGCGTACGTGATCCGCCTCCGCCCATTTCCTCCCTCACACTCACGACATCAAGAGACGCTTCCCCAAAATGGGTTCTCATGAAACAATAAACCCATGAAAATGATTTTCTTTGGTTTATCCTGACATAACAAGACACATAACCATTCAAAACAGCAGCCCACTGCTTCAGTGTGTACATGCAGTTCAAAAGGAAGTGGATGACGCTCTAAGACTTCTCAGACAATTACGCTCAAGGACTCTACAATAGTTAGTCCCCTTGATCACAAGCAAGTGCGTGCTGATAGCCAGCCCCGAGGCCTCTCTCACATCCTTTCTTTCTTCCAATAGAAGAACAGCGCTCCTTGTAATAAGGCTTCCTCTTCCTACTGCCCCTCAGTGGCACCAGGAAAAATAGTAAATTAAAGTCTGTGCCCATGAATCACTACGATTCTTCAGCCTTGCCGAGGCACAGTGATTTATGCGACGGGAGCAATCGCCTTCTGCAGCCTGTCTCACCCTGTGCACTCTCCGCTCAGTAAGACGTGTCTGTCTCTCATCCTCCACGTTAGCTGGCCGCTAAAGGTCACAAAAGCTAAACCCACACACAATGACATCAGTAACACTTCTATTGCCAGGAGACTCCTAGCTGACTTTAACGTGATGCCTTCGTTAATGCAGAGTAGCACGTCTCTGAGCATTTATGATATGCCTGTGCATAGACCCAAATCGTTTATGTTTGCTCTGAAGAATAAAGCTATTCTGAACTGAAAGGAAAATGAAGGTGTTAATGACCATCACCACCAGGCTGATTTGGATTTTGCTGCTGTTTCCATTTCGGCAAGAAATTTCAGAAGAAATTACCCAACTGATGACTTAAACCAAGAGCTAAATCCTATGTGTAGATAAACAATGTGCCTTCCCATGGAAGTGGATATTACCTTACACAAAATTCTAAACTGAATTCTAACAGAGCTATTAGTCTAGGTGTTCATTAGCCTGTTGGAGCTCAGCAGTCCCGAGAACTGGAAATCTGTTTCAGTCATCCCACTGGCACTAGGAATAACTTAAGAACGATGTTGGAGTTCTCACCCAAAGCACTCAGAAAAAAGGGCGGGCTTGTCTTCCTGCTGTTGTGACTCTCCCCACATCTGAACCCAGTGATTTCTCCTGCTCTCTCCACAGATGCAATCCAACATCTTTAGAGAGACCGAGCCCTGGTGGCTGAGTTCTCAAAAGACTCAATGAGCTGTAATCAGCGTTGTGCAGTATGTTATTTGCAATCCCATAATAGTGTAATGTAAGTGGAGAACCTTCTTCTCTCCTTCACAGGACCACAGCTCCAGTAAACATGGAAAACCACGCATTTCCTTTCCCAAAGAGAGCCCTTTAATAGTAAAATGAAAAGGCTCCATCCCTCCTCTGCTGCGGTGGTTCCCACGCCTACCTAACTGAACAACACTGTAAAGCTCTGGTCGTTGCACCCTGCAGAAGCCACGTTAAAGTGTGGCTCTGGGTGAGAAATAACTAGACATCAAAGTCTCTCGAGAAACACGCATTCATTAGGCAGGAAAACAACACGAGAGGCAAGCTCAAGCTTGCCCTTGAAAGAAACACAAAGAGTCAAGATTCTGAGGTCACCGTGGATCCTAGAAAGCCAAGGAAAACCTGTATTTGATAATGTTGCTTTGGTGTGAAGAGGCTATTTATGGCATTGTATCACATTAAACCTGAATCGAAGGGTGTGGTCCCCCACAGAGTGTGCGCATGCTCAGTCACGTCTGCCGCTTTGCAACCCCATGGACTGTAGCCTTCTGTTCATGGAATTTTCCAGGCGAAAATACTGGAGTGGGTTGCCATTTTCCTCCTCCTGGGGATCTTCCCCACCCAGGGATCAAGCAGCTGTCTCCTGCATCTCCTACATCAGCAGGCAGACTCTTCACCACTGAGTCACCTGGGGAGCTGCATGGTCTCCACTGAACACTCATACTTAAGGTCCAACTCAATCACGGCCCCCGAGGAGAAATGAAAATGATGCTATCTGCAACTCTGAGTCCTGCCCGGAAGGAAATAGGTGATGCAACAAGCCTTCCTCTGAGGAGAAAAAGGAGCCATTTAAAGAATTCTGAACCTCTCAGTGGTCTATGAAATAAGGCATAGTGAGATGAATGAATTTTCTGTTTCCTCAACTTGGTTTAGAGGAGGGAGGTAGACTCAGAGCCAAGGATCCTAGCTGTCATTTCCATTTATACTTCTGGCTCATTAAAACCTCGAACTCGTTTTCCTTGTCTTGGCTTCCATTTATTAAATTCTAAAATGTGTCTTGCTGAAGATGTTCCCAAGTTACTTAGACCTTCTGAAAGGCCTATATAGCCCTATATAGCCCATTATTAAGCCCCTAAATAGTAAGGATTAAACTCAAATAGAAAGCTGGTATTTGGGCATCTAATTACAACGTATGAGATATAAAATTTTAAATATATTTGTGTAGGACCTAATATTAGTATAAATTAATATAAATAGAAATCTATTACATTTAAATGATTAAAGACATCATTCAAGATGCTCCTATTCTTATTTTTTCTGCACTTGATGAAATATTCTCAGAGAAATGTCAGTATGTCTCACTATGAGTATATATTTTTTCTTTTCCCTTATATTTCTTCTGACTTTTGCTTTATGTATCTTCGTTTCTTTATTGTTGTGTGTCTAATGATTTATGATGTTTATCCTCTTTGTCAATTGTACCTTTTATCATTAAAAATATTCCTCTTTGTTTCATTTAAAAAAGAATAAAACTGGTGTTTTCCCTAAGTTGGAACTACGTCCCCAGGTCTCCCTTTGTCTCGTGGCTCACATAGGCATTGCCACAGAAGAATCTGCATGAGACGCAGCAGTGGGGCATCATGGCGCCATCCAGCTCAGGAGGAGTCTCTCAGACTCCCGTCCTGTGCTCTGCCGCTGGCTTGCCGGCTCACCCCCCGCATTGGGCAGCAGCAGGCACTGTGGCCCTTCAACCGTCACCACGTCTTTCATTTTTCCCAGGTACATGTGCAACTGCAGCAAAGGGCCCCCGATTTGCACATCTCCTCCGTCATCTAGGTCAGTCATAACTGTTCTGCCAAGGAGCGAGCATCTTTTAATTCCATAGCTGCAGTCACCATCTGCAGTGATTTGGGGGCCCAAGAAAATGAAGTCTGTCACTGTTTCCACTGTTTCCCCATCTATTTGCCATGAAGTGATGGGACCGGATGCCACGATCTTAGTTTTCTGGATGTTGAGTTTTAATCCAGCTTCTTCACTCTTGTCTTTGACTTTCATCAAGAGTCTCTTTAGCTCTTCTTAGCTTTCTGCCATAAGGGTGGTGTCATCTGCATATCTGAGGTTATTGATATTTCTCCCAGCAATCTTGATTCCAGTTTGTGCTTCATCCAGTCCAGCGTTTCTCATGATGTACTCTGCATAGAAGTTAAATAAGCAGGGTGACAACATACAGCCTGGACGTACTCCTTTCCTGATTTGGAACCAGTCTGTTGTTCCATGTCCAGTTCTAACTGTTGCTTCCTGACTTGCATACAGATTTCTCAGGAAGCAGGTCAGGTGGTCTGGTATTCCCGTCTCTTTAAGAATTTTCCACAGTTTGCTGTGATCCACACAAAGGCTTTGCTTAGTCAATAAAGCAGAAATAGATGTTTTTCTAGAACTCTCTTGCTTTTTTGATGATCCAACAGATGTTGGCAATTTGATCTCTAGTTCCTCTGCCTTTTCTAAATCCAGCTTGAACATCTGGAATTACATGGTTCACGTACTGTTGAAGCCTGGCTTGGAGAATTTTGAGCATTACTTTGTTAGTGTGTTCCCTTGGTATCTCTAATTTTCTCAAAGAGATATCTAATCTTTCCCATTCTGTTGTTTTCCTCTATTTCTTTGCATTGATCACTGAGAAAGGCTTTCTTATCTCTCCTTGCTATTCTTTGGAACTCTGCATTCAGATGCTTATATCATTCCTTTTCTCCTTTGCTTTTCGCTTCTCTTTTTTTCACAGCTATTTGTAAGGCCCCCTCACACAGCCATTTTGCTTTTTTGCATTTCTTTTCCATGGGGATGGTCTTGATCCCTGTCTCTGTACAATGTCACGAACCTCCATCCATAGTTCATCAGGCACTCTATCTATCAGATCTAGTCCCTTAAATCTATTTCTCACTTCCACTGTATAATCATAAGGGATTTGATTTAGGTCATACCTGAGTGGTCTAGTGGTTTTCCCTACTTTCTTGCAAAGATGGGCTTGATAAAGGACAGAAGTGGTATAGACCTAACAGAAGCAGAAGATATTAAGAAGAGGTGGCAAGAATACACAGAAGAACTATACAAAAAAGATCTTCATGACCCAGATAATCACGATGGTGTGATCATTCACCTAGAGCCAGACATCCTAGAATGTGAAGTCAAGTTGGCCTTAGAAAGCATCACTATGAACAAAGCTAGTGGAGGTGATGGAATTCCAGTGGAGCTATTTCAAAAACTAAAAGATGATGCTGCGAAAGTGATGCACTCAATATGTCAGCAAATTTGAAAAACTCAGCAGTGGCCACGGGACTGGAAAAGGTCAGTTTTCATTCCAATCTCAAAGAAAGGCAATGCCAAAGAATGCTCAAACTACCACACAATTGTACTCATCTCACATGCTAGCAAAGTAATGCTCAAAATTCTCCAAGCCAGGCTTCAGCAAAATGTAAACCATGAAATTCCAGATGTTCAAGCTGGTTTTAGAAAAGGCAGAGGAACCAGAGATCAAATTGCCAAAATCCGCTGGATCATGGAAAAAGCAAGAGAGTTCCAGAAAAACATCTATTTCTGCTTTATTAACTATGCCAAAGCCTTTGACTGCATGGATGACAATAAACTGTGGAAAATTTTGAAAGAGATGGGAATAGCAGACCACCTGACCTGCCTCTTGAGAAATCTGTATGCAGGTCAGGAAGCAACTGTTAGAACTGGACATGGGACAACAGACTGGTTCCAAATAGGAAAAAGAGTACGTCAAAGCTGTATATTGTCACCTTGCTTATTTAACTTATATACAGAGTACATCATGAGAAATGCTGGGCTGGAAGAAGCACAAACTGGAATCAAGATTGCCGGGAGAAATATCAATAACCTCGGATATGTAGATGACACCACCCTTATTGCAGAAAGTGAAGAGGAACTAAAAAGTCTCTTGATGAAAGTGAAAGAGGAGAGTGAAAAAGTTGGCTTAAAGCTCAACATTCAGAAAACTAAGATTATGGTATCTGGTCCCATCACTTCATGGGAAATAGACAGGGAAACAGTGGAAACAGTGTCAGACTTTATTTGGGGGGGCTCCAAAATCACTGCTGATGGTGACTGCACCCATGAAATTAAAAGATGCTTATCCTCAGAGGGAAAGTTATGACCAACCTAGATAGCAGAGACATTACTTTGCCAACAAAGGTCCGTCTAGTCAAGGCTATGGTTTTTCCAGTGGTCATGTATGGATGTGAGAGTTGGACTATAAAGAAAGCTGAGTGCCGAAGAACTGAAGCTTTTGAACTGTGGTGTTGGAGAAGACTCTTGAGAGTCCCTTGGACTGCAAGGAGATCCAACCAGTCCATCCTAAAGGAGATCAGTCCTGGATGTTCATTGAAAGGACTGATGCTGAAGCTGAAACTCCAATATTTTGGCCACCTGATGAGAATAGTTGATTCACTGGAAAAGACCCTAATGCCGGGAAGGACTGGGGGCAGGAGGAGAAGGGGACGACAGAGGATGAGATGGTTGGATGGCATCACTGATTCAATGGACTTAAGTTTGGGTAAACTCCAATTGTTGGTGACAGACAGGGAGGCCTGGCGTGCTGTGCTTCATGGCATTGCAAAGAGTTGGACACAACTGAGCGACTGAGGTGAACTTGCTAGCGTATGAGATGAGTGCAATTGTGCGGTAGTTTGAGCATTCTCTGGCATTGCCTTTCTTTGGGATCGGAATGAAAACTGACCTTTTCCAGTCCTGTGGCCACTGCTGAGTTTTCCAAATTTGCTGGCATATTGAGTGCAGCACTTTCACAGCATCATCTTTCAGGATTTGAAATAGCTCAAGTGGAATTCCATCACCTCCACTAGCTTTGTTCATAGTGATGCTTCCTCAGGCCCACTTGACTTCACATTCCAGGATGTCTGGCTCTAGGTGAGTGATCACACCATTGTGATTATCTGGGTCGTGAAGATCTTTTTTGTACAGTTCTTCTATGTATTCTTGCCACCTCTTCTTAATATCTTCTGCTTCTGTTAGGTCCATACCATTTCTGTCCTTTATTGAGCCCATCTTTGCGTGAAATGTTCCCTTGGTATCTCTAATTTTCTTCAAGCCATCTCTAGTCTTTCTCATTCTATTGTTTTCCTCTATCTCTTTGCGTTGATCACTGAGGAAGGCTTTCTTATCTCTCCTTGCTATTCTTTGGAACTCTGCATTCAGATGGGTGTATCTTTCCTTTTCTCCTTTGTCTTTCGCTTCTCTTCTTTTCACAGCTATTTGTATGGCCTCCTCAGACGACCACTTTGCCTCTTTGCATTTCTTTTGCTTGGTGATGGCCTTGATCACTGCCTTCTGTACAATGTCATGAACCTCTGTCCATAGTTCTTCAGGCGCTCTGTCTATCAGATTTAATCCCTTGAATCTCTTTGTCACTTCCACTGTATAACCATAAGGGATTTGATTTAGGTCATACCTGAATGGTCTAGTGGTTTTCCCTCCTTTCTTCAATTTCAGTCTGAATTTGGCAATAAGGAGTTCATGGTCTGAGCCACAGTCAGCTCCTGGTCTTGTTTTTGCTGACTGTATAGAGCTTCTCCATCTTTGGCTGCAAAGAATATAATCAATCTGATTTTGGTGTTGACCATCTGGTGATGTCCATGTGTAGAATCTTCTCTTGTGTTGTTGGAAGAGGGTGTTTGCTATGACCATGCGTTCTCTTGGCAAAACTCTATTAGCCTTTGCCCTGCTTCATTCCGTATTCCAAGGCCAAATTTCCCTGTTACTGCAGGTATTTCTTGACTTCCTACTTTTGCATTCCAGTCCCGTATAATGAAAAGAGATTACTAACCTCAAGAATATAGTTCAGAAAAAAAATGGTAATACCATAATTTTAAAACTGGTGAGTTGTCAGTATTTATTTTTAAAGTAGTAATTAACATTTAAATAGCAGGTTTAAACATTTTAAAATACTAGGCTGGTATAATTTAGTTTTTAATAATGGCTGTGTTTAAGAACCAGTTTTCAAAATTCCTGAAAATTTGGCAATTGTCTCTTCTGATATGGAACTAGTCCTCCCCGCACAGCTGCTGGAGGATGGTCTGAGTGGCGGGAAGTGGCCTGGAGCAGCCATGCCGCACGGCAGCTCGCTGGGGCCCCTCCTGGGAACGGGGGTCCTGCAGTCCTCTCGCCTCTGGACGTGGTCGTGTGCACCGAGTCCTGATAGCAGAGGACGAGTGGGAGGTATGTGATCACTTTCAGGCGTAACTGGTGGCCCTCCCCACCCGTCTCCTCCATGACACATCAGCTCTCTTCCCATCTGCCAGCTTAATGGAGAGGACTCAGCGGTCCCAAAACACAGAGGCACAAGAAGCCGGAACCTGGCTCCTAAATAATACGTCCTGAAGAGCAGAATCTCCCCTCGCTTGACTCAGACTTACCTGTCACAGCGACTAGTTTTTTTTTAAGCTCGACAAACACAAAATCAATGCAGTTTCCTTTTGTTTGCTCTGTTTTGTTTCTGCATCAGAATCTCAGCTGTGTTTCCTGTCTCTATTCATTGCTTTTCTAGCACATCTTAAGCAGAGGCTTCAGGCTGGAGACTCTGTTGAAGATCAGGGGCCAGGGAAATGGATCTTTCCAAACAGGCCCCACAGAGTGAGAATTATATTGGAAAACAAATTATATTGTCAAACCCACCTGAGGTTTGACAGCCTTTTTTTTCTTTTTTTAGGAGAAACAGCTTCTAAGCCTGGGGTTATGAAGTTCTTTATGAATGAGGGAGTGGGAAATCTTAGATACCCCAAGAAGGAAAGCATGTCCTTCAACAACAGCATGTACATTTCTTATACTTGAATAATGACACTAAAAGAAGTACCAAATCAGGCCAGATTAAAGAAATTAATTTTAGAAAATCAGGCTTCCACAAAAAACACTGACCAGTCCTCCAGAGGACAGCTGTCCCTACAGGACAGCCTGTAGACACCGACTCAAACTCAGATGATTTCTCCTCCTTCCTCTCTCGCCGCTCCAAGCGGATGTAGCTCAGCCACCTGAGCTTTGAGTGATGTGTGCAATATTACTGCTCTCTCCTGGGGTTTCCTTACTGCTTGTTTCTTTTCCCCTTTGACTGGAACGCTTCCACATGCCTTGAACAATACTGTTTCACAGTCCGGGGTCTCCTTCTTTATCTTTTAGTAGGATCCTTTAAAATGCTTCCCGGCTTGAGTTCTTTCTCTGTGCTTGCTGACCCTCTGCTGCAGGGAAAGACAGACACACCTCTCCCAGTCTCACCTTGTTAGTGATCCCCAAACACACACACACACTTCTTTTTCTTCACCTGCGGTGTCAGGCCCTCCAGCATCAAAACATCTCCTGTGTCTGCCAAGCTCACTCTTGTTTTTTTATCAAGAATAAGAGGTAGGTTCTTTGAAAGTAATCTGAAATTGAAATGAGTTCAAAGATTGTTTTATGATATATTCAGATCAAAATTAATGGAAAAATATGAAATATTTAAAGTCCTGCTTTCAAAATATAACCCTCCTTTCATAGGTGCATAAACTGCTAAATAAATGTCCTGTTCTATAATACATTGCTCGGCAAAATTTACAATAGAAATGCCATCTAATCACATCCTGAAGGGTGTCTTCTTAAAACTTGCTATCAGGGTTCCTACTTGCAACATTTTTCTACCATCAATGCTCTGAGTCTGTGCTTTTTCATGTGTAGTATTTAAATACAATAAAAATCAAAAGCCCATCACTCAATATCATAGGAGAATCATATAAAGAATTCCTGATATGTAAGGCCCAGATGCTGTCATTTGGATGCAAACTTCTATGGAATTTAAGGAAGAGAGACTATGAAGACGGTCAGCTGTTCGCAGCATCTATCATCTGCTCATCACTGTTGGTAACTGTGCCTCAGTTCCCCTCTGAGCCGCCTCTCCCCATCAGCTCCCATGCTCTGGGGAGTTCTGGTTGCTAACTGGAGCATTCGTATGTGCCCTGGTCACATGCAGTCAGAGGATTTCCCTGAGTGATTACTGCAGAGAAAAGCAAGAAACCCCATCAGAGATGGTGAAAGTCGAGGAGGCTGCTCCTGGGCCTGGGACTGGTTTCTGGACGGCTGTTTCTTTCACTCTGGCCTCTCCCTCAGGCTCCTTGGCTCCCCCTCACATGGCAATCACCTTCCATCACTACGTGGGCCTTCTAAGCCCTAGTCCCTCCTTTGGGGGGCACAGGGGCCTCGGAGGGCCAGCTAACGTGGCTACCACAGTCCATCTTCTTCAGCACAGCCGCATTCAGCTTTCCAAAGCTGATTCACGTCGCTTCCTCCCTGGCTACACTCGCTCCTGCGGCTTTAGTTCACAGCCCCTTTCTGGGGTGCTCTGCAGGGATGCTCTGCAGGGATCAGCAGCACATGCCCCGCCGCCTCTCCCCTAACTCTTCCAGCCCCTCGTCTGCAGTCCCAGCCCCTCCAGCCTTCCGTGTGCCCCGAGAATATGCCAAGCTCCCCTGTCTCAGGACATTTGCAAGTGCTCTTGATTTTGCTTCAAACAATCGTTCTCAGGATGTTTTCAGATCTGTCTTCTCATTCAAGCCGGACTTCAAAAAACAGCTTCCAGAAGTCCTTACCCCACCGTCCTGGCTAAAGAACGCACCCTGGCACCCATGCTCCCTCACACTTCTATGCTTAGTGATGCTTGTAAAAATCTAAATTTGTTTCACTGAGATTCTGTTTCCCCCTGGACTGCAGGCTGAGAATAGAGTGTAAACCGATGTAGGATATTATGGAAGTGGAGAGAGAACCTGGAGAGCGGTGCCAGGAGGAGGGCAGCCCAGTGAGGCAGAGGAGAAGCCAGCCTGGGGAGGCTCGTGGCTGAGACGACACACAGAGCCACCCGACTTCTGCTCATCTAGTGAAATTATATAGTAAATCTCTTAGTAGGTTTCAACTGGGTTTTCTGTCACTTGAGTTTACAGATAGCAAGGACTCTAAGGAAAAATCAGTGGGGATATTATTTAAAGACCAAAAGTAAACAAAAAAACCCAGGATACTCCTTAGAGAAACTGTCTTAAATATCTTAAGGAAATGTCTTAAACATCAAAGGAAATAAGAATCATACTAGAGCAAAGAGTTGCAGAGCTAATCAGACTTGAAGATATTTGTCAAACGAAAATTTTATTTGGTACTTTGACATAAGTTACAAAGGCTGAGGTGCACTGCCCTCCCCTGGAGATGCTGTTAAAGAGTGTCTCACCTGCTTGAGGTGACTGAGTTGGCATCAGTCTCATGACAGGGAGAATCTGAATGATATCAGACTTCTTTTGACCCTGGATACAAACAAACCAAAGAAAATGAAAGTTGTCAATAAAAAAGCAGGCATTTGTAGGATAACACACAGTAACCAGACTAAGCAAGGACACATGCTTACAGCATGAAGGAAAAAAAAAAAAGCAATAAGGATAACCAAGATAAGATGCATAAACTGCAAAATATAAAACAAAATGAAGAATATAACAGCCAGTAAATTTACCAGGGCTTCCCTGGTGGCTCAGAGGGTAAAGCGTCTGCCTGCAATGCAGGAGACCTGGGTTCGATTCCTGGGTCGGGAAGATCCCCTGGAGAAGGAAATGGCAATCCACTCCAGCACTCTTGCCTGGAAAAATCCCATGGATGGAGGAACCTGATAGGCTACAGTCCATGAGGTCACAAAGAGTCTGACACGACTGAGCGACTTCACTTCACTAAATTTATCAAATTTAGATCTGACTATATTTTGGACCTCAGCTACTGAAAGCATGTTCTTGAAGTTTAATACTGTGAGCAAACCAGATAAAATCTGAAACTCTGGTTTTCCATAGCGCTAGAACATGGTAATTTACATTCAGCATGATGCAAAAACTCTGGATGTCAGAGAGGGGGCTGATGATGCTGGGCTACTTGAGGGGACAAACAGCAAGGAATGAAATAAGGCTAGACTGTGACCGACCGAGGAAGTGGCAACGTGCCAGTGAGGGGGTGAGAACAGGGAAGTCCAGAGAGCTTAGTGCGTGCAAAGGCTTTTTGTTTTTTGTTTTTGGCCCTGCAAAATGAGTCGATTTGAAAAGCTTCGGGGAAAATAAAATTTCTGTGTTGAGATGAAGTTTTAGATGAATGAAGAGCTTAAAATACTTTCAACTTGACATGGCTTGGCTTCATTATGGAGTACAGACTATGCTACTGAAAGAACATCTCTTATCATAAACCAAGAGAGACCCAAAATGGTGAAGAACAAGGTTTGATTGCCAACATGCATGCTGTGCTTGCTAGCCTCATGTATTTTAAAGGGAAAACCCTTTTCCTCTAAAACTTTCTATATTCCCTCACATACATGACATCTTTCCTAACAATGGCATAATCCTTCAGAGACAACTCTGTACTCAAGGGCCAAATTATGGGTGAGAACTTGGAGCAGAAGATCCCAAGGAACAGAACAGGACCTCCCAGGGTGCACACCAATGAGACTCTGGCTGGAAGGATAATTCAGGGAAGCTCCTTTCATCCACTTCTTTCAGCTTTTAGCAAGTATATGCTCCAGTGCACAACAGGAGGTAGTGGGAAATAAGGTTTGACTTAAAAAGAAAAAAACTAATTTCTAGGAGACATTTTCAAAATAAAACAGTGAATCTTTCTGGGTGGCTGGGGTGCATCAGTGTTCTGAAAACAATGGGGGTGAGGGCTTTTGCGATGTTGCTTTCCTCTCTTACTAGATTAAAAACAGTGACAATTTCTGGAATATCTCTGCGCTGAGTCATTCTCTTACAGGCATAAGGCTCTGGGAAAACAGGTTTGGCTCTTTCAGACAGGTAAGGGTGTAGAGGTCTGCAGAAAGTAAGGGATCTTACAAAAGCCTCAGTAGGTAGGACAGTCTGAAGCAGAGGCTGTTGGAATCTTGAATTCTCTAGCTCTCAGCTTGCGGCCTCAGGAACATAAGATCCATCCCTTTCATTGGGGCTGTTTGAATCCTCTCTTCTTATATTTTCAGTTTATTGTGATGAACAGTAATAACCACCTATGAAATACCAAAGCACAGTGAACCCATTTGAAATGCCGTGATGTGATTCCAGTCTGTCTGCCTCCTCTCCTTGCCGGCTGCTGCTCACACACCTGGTGAGACTCAGAAGGTGCAGCTGGAGTCCTGCTTTTTAGTCTTTTTTTAAACATCAATTGGAAGCTGAAACTCAAAGCAATGTGACCCCTACACAACCTGAAGCCTAGAAGTTTCCCAAGGCTCTTCTGTGAATTAAATGACCAGGTTTCAAAAACACGCACACGGCATTTGAATGAGGTTCAGGCCAGCTGGTCATAAAAAGGAATTGAACAAAAGAAGGGCAAACTTAAGCTCACTAAAAGAGCGGGCAGACCAACAACAAAAGCAGGCAGACAATGGCGGCAGGGCCAGGCAGAGATTCCCGGCCTCCAGCAGAGGGAGGGCTCCTGAGAGTTGGGCAACAGTGTAACTAATTAGGGAGCCCAGGACACTGGGAGTCCAAGCCCTGTTTGGCCTCCCAGATGTGACCTGGACAGCTTCATAGCTGTCATCTTTTCCAGGGACCCCTAGAAGCTTTCTGGGTCAACCTCCTTCAGCAATTCAATGGTGCTTCTAGGGGTGGCTTGCATGACCCTTTTCTTGAAATGTGCCCTGAGATTAGAACAGAAATTCTTCCCCATCTACCATTCCTTTCAATTAATAAAAAGAGCAGCCTAGATCAACATCTATAGTGTTCCATAATGTTCAAGGGGCTTCCCTAGCGGCTCAGACAGTAAAGAATCTGCCTTCAGTGCAGGAGACCTGGGTTTGATCCCTGGGTGGGGGAGATCCCCTGGAGAAGGGCCCAGCAACCCACTCCAGCAAACTCTGGGAGATAGTGAAGGACAGAGAAGCCTGGTGTGTTGCAGTCCATGGGTCTCAAAGAGCTGGCCACGACTGAGTGACCAAACAACACTCAAACTGCCACTTTTCCCGTGAGGGTCTACTTTGTATCCAGAACTGTGCAAATAGCAGTCAAAAATCTAGTCTTCAAAGTATCCCTGTAATTTACAATTGCTTTTTGGACACAAGATTTATAAACCTGAACCAGTGTGGTAACAATACAATACTGTGCTGAAAACCAACTTAGCCTTAATCAATATATTGTGTGTTCAATGGAGTTGGTCTCACAGCTCCTCTCAGAATGTGAAATCTCAGAGTGCAAGTCCTTGTCGTCTGTATCCCCTAGAGCTTTGGCACTGAAGCTGAGCGTGGCAGGTCTGCAATGAATAATCCACTGGGAGCCTAAAATGCCTGTGTCTTCATGGGGTAGGTCCCACGGTAGCACAAGAGATGGAGGCGGCTGGAAAATGGCAGTAGCTGAATCAAAGAACTTCACTCCGGGCTGCAGAAGAGAGTTTACCTTATTTTTGCTTTCCTGTTTTAAAGTCTGAGGGTGGCCTCCCCTCAGGCCTGGGTGGTGTCTGGTGAGGAAGTGTTCCAGTAGGGAGCTTCCTGGCAATGTCCCTGGCCCACCGAGACCAGCACCTGGCTCACGTCACAGGCATTCTCCTACTGGATCGATCTGTCAGGAGGGCAGATACAAAAACACCTTCTAGCATGGAGAGCGTGTTAGCTGTCTCCACACGTGTGTGTGTGTGCACATGTGCACACACACTATTGACACAAAGAAAGTACAAGACAGTTGTTGAAAGCAGAGCAACTAGCTCAAAACGAGATTGTGGTTCTTCCTCCAGCAGAATGGGGAGAGCAGGAGCAGGGGGAAGCCACAGCCCCCTCCCAGGACTCTGGAGGAAGCAGGTTGGCCACACCCCCAGCACGCGCTTTCCTCAGCTGCAGGAGAGAGGCTCCCATTCCTGAACTTTGTTGCAAAGGGAGCTGTGTGTCAAAACCACCTGCAGCTTTTGTCATCTAGTTGCATTTTACAGACTGTTTTTGCTAGTGCTGTCCAAAGAAAACGATGGCACTCCATCGTTCACCCATCTAACCAACATTTATCAACCACCTCCTGTATGCCAGGCACAGACTCCAGCGCTGAGGATATACTGTTGAACAAAAGACCCCTGTTCTCAGGAGACTATAACTAGTTGCTCACTAGCTACATCATTATATACCACTAGTCATATCATTATAACCAGTGGTGTAACTAGTATATATCATTATAGCTAGTGATGTACCATTGCAACTAGTGATTATCACTAGTGATTTCATAGAATAAAAATGCTTTCTTTGAAGGAAATTAAACATGATGTGCTGGTATCAGAGGGAAACATCTAAGGTGGCTGCCCAGAGCAATCCTGGATGCGGAGGTAACACTTGGACTGAGAGCTGAACGGTAAGAAGAGAACGTTCCTGGCAGAGAGAAGAGCAAACACAAAGGCCATCGCGTTTCTTGATTTGCTTGTGAGTACAATCAGCCTGACCCCCGGCCCAGACAGTCGTCCGTGGCGGTGAAAGCCGTATGTTAGTGTGGCCTCCAGTCACAGGGTCATTCTTTCAGCTGACCCAAAGGCGTGAGAGCTGAGGACAGGGGCCCAGCAGAGTGCCTGCTGCTCACTTTCCCAGGAAAGGAGAGAACATCAGAAGAGGCAGGGCCTATCTCCCTCCCCTCCTGTAATAATGGTCCCTGAAGCCCTGAGGTATGGGAGTTGCCTGAAAGCATCCAGAGGGCAGAGGCTGGTCAGGGACGGAGCGCCCGGAGCCTTTACTGGTGATGGAGCACAGCCTGCCATGCGGACCACAGACCTGGCCAAGGTCGACTCAGAGATGGCCTCTCATCTCTGCTCTCACTTGAAATTAACGTGTCTTCCAGTTTCCTCTCTGCAACATTTTAACCTCCCATATTGGTATGATGTGAGGAAGAAGGTGGAGAGGCAGCCTGCCCCTGGAGCGCTAAGTCTCCGATCTGACAAGGTTCTGATCCTTCCATGTGTGATCTGGAATCATTTTATAAACTTCCATGTCGTGGTTAAAAGCAGAGCTCTGGAGTCACGCTGCTTGGACCAAACCCTGGCCACACTTCTGGTGGAGGGACCTAGAAAAGGTTCCTTCACGTCTCCAAGCTTCAGTTTCCTCATCTGTAAAGCAGTGGTTACGTTATCTCACGGAGTGGCTGAGAGGATTAAGAGCTCACTCAGGTAAAGCGAGAAGGCCTGCAGCCCCTAGCACACAGAACTTGATCAAACCGGCAGCCAGAGCAGAAGTAGCCAAGGAAGAGGGAGAAGCCAGCGCCGCAGAGACACTCCTAGGCTCAGCACCTGGTGCCCATGCGTGGCATCAGTAACACTTGGCTTCAGACACGGACGCAACCCCAGCACCCACCCACTGATGAAAAGAAAGAACGTGTGGGGCACACATACAATGGAACACTGCTTGTCCACAAGGAGAGTGAGACGAGCCCGTTCGCAGCAACATGGATGAACCGAGAGAGCATCACATGAGTGAAGTCAGACAGAGACAAATATGACGCCACCCATGTGAGTCCACAGCAGCAGTACCAATGCACCTGTACAGAAAATGGAAACAAACTCGTGGGCCTAGGAGACAAACCTGTGATCACCAAGGGGAGAAGGGACAACGGGGAGCAATGCATCAGGAGTGCGGGAGAATAGACACACAGCGCTGTGCACAAAACAGATGAACAAGGACCTACTGTGCAGCGCAGGAAGTGTATTCAATATCTTATGTAATGTATATAATACATTATGTATCACATATAATGGGAAAGAATCTGAAAAATATACATGTATAACAGGGACTTTGCTGTACATGCCTGAAACTAACACAATATTATAAATAACCTACACTTCAATAAAAAAAACAGAATGCTTGTCTTTACTAGACATGTTAGCCCTTAAAAAAAAGTCTCAAAAGCCTTAAATTAGAGAAAGTGGAAGAACTAATTCCCCTGTTCTACTCTCACTCGTGTTTTCAGAGCCCTCTAACGGGACTCAAGGGCTGAAAGCACCTTTGTTTGAAGTAAATATTAAAACAACTGCAAAGAGAAAAGGAAAGCTGTTTTGCAGCTGTCTGGCTATCCATAGTCATCTTTCCCTGGTGCCTCAAAAGGCAAAGAATCTGCCTGCAATGTGGGACACCCAGGCTCGATCCCTGGGTTGGGAAGATTCCCTGGCGGAGGGCACGGCAACCCCCTCCAGTATTCTTCCTTGGAGAATTCCATGGACAGAGGAGCCTGGTGGGCTACAGCGCAAGGGGTCACAGAGAACCAGACACAGCTGAGTGACCAACACTTTCACGTTCCTCTTGGACTGCACCCAGCCAGTGAAGGGAAGAGAAAGTCCAATCTGAAAGTTCTGGGCTCCTTATGAGGTCACTGCTGATTCTATGGTAACAGTGCACTTCCAGAAGCTTATTAATTTTTCAACAATAAGCCTGAAAGGAAAAGAAGCACAAATCTAGCTCTGCCTGGATGCTTGTGAGCGTTAATCACTTTATGCCCTTCTGTCCTCCTTTCCTACTAGGCTGAATTTTTTCCCAAAGCCAGAGACCAGGCCCACTCTTCTCATATGCCAAGAGCAAGGCTGACTTGTACTGTAATCACCTGAAGTCACTCACTGCACTTCTTTAGAAGGGGGTGGACTAGTGAATGTCTCACACCCATGACATGTTACTAATACATCACTAATCTTTGTTTTCTAGTTGCCTGGCATAGTTCCTGGAACACTGGTTTCCACTGAAGTTTATCTGAGGGAAAATTTGAAATAGGAGAAGGTGTATAAAGATGTTAGCAGCTACCATAGAAATTTAGCACAGAATAACAATAAGATAAAGTACACCCAGCATGTTAGCACAGGCTGACATACTATAGTTAGTATAAGATTGAAGATTACATTACAACTGGACTTGAAAGGGCTGGCAAATATTTATTTCTCATACATAAGCCAAAAAGCATGGACGTCATTAAGCCTGGGCTAGAATGACAATTCCTTGGTCACCACAGACTCAGACTCTTTTTGTGATTACTACGATGTGGCCCTCATCATCAGGGTCCCAAAAGGATGCTGGAGCTCCAGCCGTCACAGCCATAATTTGAATCAGTATAAGAGTAGAAGGGAAGAAAGAGACTTCCCAGAATTTCTACACATGTGGTTACTTTTCACTGGCAAGACTTAATCATCTGGATCAGTCAAACACAAAGAAGGCTACTGCCCAGTTTCTGGCCTCAGAACAGTAGTGGCCAATAGGCTTGGCAACGGAGTCATAAGGGTAATAACTCCAAGTAGAAAAATACTTAGCGTCTTGCAGAGGATTTCACGTGTGCCTGTGCTATGACACAGGAGGAAGGAGGGCAGAAGGGAGAACTGGCTCTTGGAAACATAGCTAAAAGTAGCAGGAAGAGCGTCTCACCTGGGGCCTGTCCTGACAAAAATAGATGCACTTACAGACAGGGTCAGGGAGGATGCACGGAACGTAAACAGACCACCTTCAGCGGACGCCCTTGGTGCTGTCCAATCCAGCTTATCACAGAGACGCGGGAAGAGATTCGGGCAGAAAGCTCAGGTCCGGATGAAGACTCAGTTCTTAGCCTGTGTTCTGAATCTCTCAGAACTTGAGTATGACCTTGGGGGTGAAAAGATGAAGACCCTAACTGACCCTGAGAGACCCCGAGAAGGGCGGGGGGCCCACTGACCCTGACAGACCCTGAGAATCCCGACAAGGGAGGGGAGCCCACTGAACCTGAGAGACCCCGAGAAGGGAGGGGGGCTCCACTGATCCCGAGAGAGCTCAAGAAGGGTGGGGAGCCCACTGACCCTGAGAGACCCCGAGAAGGGAGGGGGCCCACTGACCCTGAGAGACCCCGAGAAGGGCGGGGGCCCACTGACCCTGACAGACCCCGAGAAGGGAGGGAGCCCACTGACCCTGAGAGACTCCGAGAAGGACGGGGGGCCCAGTGCTGTCCCTCACCCCTGCCCACGTGTGGGGTCTGCCAGGCATTGTCTTGGCCTCTCATTCTAGAGTCCTTTGCCAAACCTTCTTTGGCTCCAAATATTGTTATACTGTGATTTTTGCAAGGATAATTATCAGCCAATACTAGCGTTGAATGAGCATTCAACCCATCACGGTAAATACACCACCACCTGCCCTGACACACTCCACCACCACACTCTCATACACTTCTTATCTCAGAGCAAGCAGGCTTCTGGGAATTAATCTATCAAATAATTTGAAGGAAGACCCCACAGTCTGGAAACAAGACTTATGTTTCCCCAATGAATAATCATTCCATCATTAGCTGTAACTGGGAGAAGAGCATCACCTTGACCCTCCTGATTCCTGGCAGAGACAGGAGCGGGGTCCAAGACAACTTACAGCCATGGGAGATTCTGCCACGCTGAGGCTGCCCCAGAAAGGTTTGTCCTGGGGGAAACCTCCTCGAGGCAGAGGTATCATAGGCGACTGGAAGGTAAAAGTAGGAAGTCAAGAGATATCTGGAGTAACAGGCAAGTTTGGCCCTGGAGAAGAAAATGAAGCACAGCAAAGGCTAACAGAGTTCTGTAAAGACAACACACTGGTCATAGCAAACACCCTCTTCCAACAACACAAGAGAAGATTCTACACGTGGACATCATCAGATGGTCAACACCGAAATCAGATTGATTATATTCTTTGCAGCCAAAGATGGAGAAGCTCTATACAGTCAGCAAAAACAAGACTGGGAGCTGACTGTGGCTCAGACCATGAACTCCTTATTGCCAAATTCAGACTTAAATTGAAGAAAGGAGGGAAAACCACTAGACCATCCAGGTATGACCTAAATGAAATCCTTTATAGTTATACAGTAGAAGTGACAAAGAGATTCAAGGGATTAAATCTGATAGACAGAGTGCCTGAAGAACTCTGTGGAGGTTGGTAACATTATAGAGGAGGCGGTGATCAAAAACATTCCCAAGAAAAAGAAATGCAAAAAGGCAAAGTGGTTGTCTGAGGAGGCCTTACAAATAGCTGAGAAAAGAAGAGAAGTAAAAGGCAAAGAGAAAGGGAAAAGTGAAAGTGAAAGCCATTCAGTCCTGTCTGACTCTACAACCCCATGGACTATATAGTCCATGGAATTCTCCAGGCCAGAATACTGGAGTAGGTAGCCTTTCCCTTCTCCAGGGGATCTTCCCAACCCAGGGATCGAACCCACATCTCCCACACTGCAGGAGGATTCTTTACCAACTGAGCTATCTGAATGCAGAGTTTCAAAGAATAGTAAAGAGAGACAAGAAAACCTTCCTAAGTGAACATTGCAAAGAAATAGAGGAAAAGAGTAGAATGGGAAACACTAGAAATATCTTCAAGAAAATCAGAGATACAAGGGAACATTTCATGCAAAGATGAGTATGGACCTAAGAGAACCAGAAGATATTAAGAGAGGTGGCAAGAATACACAGAAGAACTACGCAAAAAGATCTTCATGACCCAGATAACCACCATGGTGTGATCACTCACCTAGAGCCAGACATCCTGGAGTGCAAAGTCAAGTGGACCTTAGGAAGCATCACTACAAACAAAGCTAGTGGAGTTGATGGAATTCTTGCTGAGCTATTTCAGATTATAAAAGATGAAGCTGTTAAAATGTTGCACTCAATATGACAGCAAATTTGGAAAACTCAGCAGTGGCCACAGGACTGGAAAAGGTCAGTTTTCATTCCAATCCCAAAGAAGGGCAATGTCAAAGAATGCTCAAACTACTGCACAATTGTACTCATTTCACATGCTAGCAAGGTCATGCTCAAAATCCTTCGAGCTAGGCTTCAACAGTACATGAACTGAGAACTTCCAGATGTACAAGCTGGATTTAGAAAAGGCAGAGGAACCAGAGATCAAATTGCCAACATCCATTGGATCATAGAAAAAGCAAGAGAATTCCAGAAAAACATCTAGTTCTGCTTCATTAACTATACTAAAGCCTTAGACTCTGTGGAGTACAACAAACTGGAAAATTCTTAAAGAGATGGGAATAGCAGACCACCTGACCTGCCTCCAGGCTTCCCTGGTGGCTCAGCTGGTAAAGACTCTGCCTGCAATGTGGGAAACCTGGGTTTGTTCCCTGGGTTGGGAAGATCCCCTGGAGAAAGGGCAAGGCTACCCACTCCAGTATTCTGGCCTGGAGAATTCCATGGACTGTATGGTCCTTAGGGTGGCATAGAGTCAGACATGACTGAGCAACTTTCACTTTACCTCCTTCCTGAGAGACCTGTATATAGGTTAAGAAGCAATAGTTAGAACTGGACATGAAACGACAGACTGGTTCCAGATTGGTAAAGGAGCATGTCAAAACCGTATATTGTCACACTGTGTATTTAACTTCTATGCAGAGTACATCATGAGAAATGCTGGGCTGGCTGAAGCACAAGCTGGAGTCAAGATTGCTGGGAGAAATATCAATAACCTCAGATATGGAGGTGATGGAATGTGAAGAGGAACTAAAGAACCTCTTGATGAAAGTGAAAGAGGAGAGTGAAAAACTGGCTTAAAACTCAGCATTCAAAAAACTAAGATTTGGCAACTATTCCCAAGACTTCACACCAAATAGATGGGGAAACAATGGAAACAGTGAGAGATTTTACTTTGTTGGGCTCCAAAATCACTGCAGATGATGACTATAGCTGTGAAATTAAAAGATACTTGCTCTTCAGAAGAAAAGATATGACCAACCTAGACAGCGTATTAAAGAGCAGAAACATTACTTTGCCAAGCAAGTTCTGTATAGTCAAAGCTATGTTTTTCCAGTTGTCACATACAGGTGTGAATGTTGGACCATAAAGAAGACTGAGCACCAAAGAATGGATACTTTCAAACTGTGGTGTTAGAGAAGACTCTTGAGAGTCCCTTGGACTGCAAGGAGATCAAACCAGTCTATCCTAAAGGTATTCATTGGAAGGACTGATGCTGAAGCTGAAGCTCCAAGCCTTTGGCCACTTGATGCGAAGAGCTGACTCATTGGATCTTGATGATGGGAAAGATTGAAGGTGGGAGAAGGGGACAACAGAGGATGAGATGGTTGGATGGCATCACCGACTCAATGGACATGGGTTTGGGTGGACTCCGGGAGTTGGTGATGGACAGGGAGGCATGGTGTGCTGCAGTCCGTGGGGTCGAAGAGAGTCACACACAACTGAGTGACAGAGCAACGACGAGAGAGCAGCGGTGCTGTTGTGAGGTCAGTCCTGCTGGACCCTGGGCCCTGCTCCAGACCCAAGTAAGAGTAGATAAAAATGGAGATTGCTGAGCTGGGGACTTTGTGCTTTGTTTACTTAGTTTGGTTTTGGTAGCTCAGACGGTAAAGTGTCTGCCTACAATGCGGGAGACCTGGGTTCAATCCCTGGGTCAGAAAGATCCCCTGGAGAAGGAAACGGCAACCCACTCCAGTATTCTTGCCCAGAAAATCCCATGGACTGAGGAGCATGGTAGGCTACAGTCCATGGGGTCGTGAAGAGTCGGACATGACTAAGCGACTTCACTTTTCACCTTGGTATGACAGAAGACAGAAGTGAAGGAAAGCATTAGTTATGACTGTGAATTTGATCTCCAATCTCCTCTTTTCTGCTGTACGGACTGGGAATTATGCAAGGCATCAAGGGCTATGAACCAATAACCTTAAAGGAATTCTATGAAATTGATCTACTCTCAGAAATTCAAAACAAAACAAAACACCCAGAGACCTGTGTCCCCCCTACCCTTCAGCAGGTTTCTGAGGCCTCTGCCACAGCAGGCATTCTGGCTTGGGAAGCGGGTAATCTTGGTGTATTTTACTTTACTGTCCACCTCAAGATTTACAATATACTGCCTGAGTTTTGGTTAGCTCAAAGTTTTGAATAAGACCTATCCCTTCCCTCACCACCAACTTTTCCTATTGGCAAAAATCAAGAATTCTCTGAATGTTTTCTGTTCTGACTTTGTATTCCTGGGAGGATCATAATGATCACAGGAGGAATTCATGGCACAGTAGTATTTTCACAATTTTTTCAGAACTCAATCTGAGCTTATCTCCAATGACTTAAAGGGAGAGAGAGTTTTTAAGAGGTGGGATGGTGGGAAATCATGGGTTACATGGATTCTGTAAGGACCTGGGTGAGAGCGAAGTTGGGCCAAGGGGCAGAAAGCAGGCTTTCTAAACTCCAGCCAAGCAAGAGGAACCTGAAGGTCATCCTGGTCAGTCCTTGCCATGACACCATGGAGTCGTGGATTAATATGCTCATCTTAGGGCAGGTTAAGCGTTTCTAAATACACATTGTAAACAGCCATTTCTCCAAATACTATATGCAGATGGCCAACGTGAACATGGAATGATACTCGACATCTCTAATTATTAGAAAAATGCAAACCAAAACCACAACGAGGTATCATCTCACACTGGTCAGGATGGCCTCATCAAAAAGCCTACAAATAATTAATGCTGGAGAGGGTGTAGAGAAAGAGGAATCCTGTTACAGTGTTGGTAGGAATGTAAATTGGTGCAGTCACTATATAAAACAGTATGGAGGTTCCCAAAAAACACTAAAAATTGAGCTACCACATGATCCAGCAACACCACTTCTAGAGAAGACAAAAACTAATTTGAAAAGTGCATGCACCCTAATGTTCATAAAAGCACTATTTACAATAGACAAGACATGGAACAACCCAGGTAGCCACTGACAGACAACTGGCTTAAAATAGAGTAGTCTATATGTATACAATGGAATGTTATTCAGCCATAAACAGCACGAAACCTTTACAGCAGCTTGGATGGACCCAAAGACAATCACACTAAGTGAAGTCAGACAGAGAAGGATAAATGTTATACCATATCACTTACACATGGATTCAAGGTGAATACAAATGAATCTGTATACAAAACAGAAAAAGACTGACATAGAAATGAAGCTTATTGTTACCAGAGGAGACAGGGAGGCGGGTAGGGATAAAGTAGGAGTATGGGTTAACAGATAAGAACTCCTATTTATAAAACTCCTATATATATAAAAACAAATAAGGACTAACTATAATTCAGTGTCTTATAATAAATAATGGAAACTAATCTGAAATGTGTACATATGTGTAACTGAAAGACTTGCTGCTTACCTGAAACTAACACAATATTGTAAACCAACCATATTTCAATGTAAAAAATGAATCTTTTACAATGCTGATTCACAGATTAGGAAACTGAGCTACAGAAAGGCCGGGACCTGCTCCGTCTCAGGACACCTCACGCTTTCTGAGCCATCCTCCAGTGTACACCCCCCTACAGCACTCGATTTCCCACTAGTGAACCACATTTTTCTCCATGTGCTTTGGAGCCAGGAGCTGCCTTGGACAGCACCTTCAGAGACAGTCTGGGGAGACAGGGAGGGGAGAGGGCGGATGAAGTGCGGGTGACGGGGAGGACAGTGAGCCTCATCCCCTCAGCCTCAGCCGGCACGTGGACGCAGTCTCCAGCAGCAGCTTCAGAGCTGGCGTGGCGGGAGCCTAGGAGTAATATCCCGGATGAACTCAGTGGGAACAGGAATACGACGGATGCGCAAATTTCGGGGACACATCAGAAGAGAGGCAGGAGTGCAAAAGAGAGAGGCTGGACGGGACTCCGTCCAGTATGCCATTAGTCCTGAAAAGCCAGGACTGAAATGGCTTGGGAGAGGGAACAAGACTTTCGGGGAAAGATATGAATAAAGAATTATAGCATGTTGTCTTTAAGGTAGACTGACACGCCTATTACTTTGGAAATATTAGACCTATACTATACTATACTATAAGATCACTGCTGTGGACTTCTGTTTTCAAAGCGTTCATCGTCACAGCAATGTTACAGATACAAAAATAAATGACCTCAGTCAAAGAGGAACTTCCAAAGCGATACAAGCAGAGGGTAAGATCGGGGATCTTAAAGAACTACCGTCTTCGAGGATCAGCCAAGGAGAGGCAAGAAAGGAAAAAAACAGGAGAAATGTAAGAGTCCAGAAAGGATCACATCACAGAAACTGAGGCAATGCGAAGTTTATGAAACATATTCCAAAGAGGCAAATGGTGCAGTGAAGGAGAACTGCATTTTATAAGACACAGGACTATACTGGTGACTTTCAAGAAAGAAGTCTCAATATAGTTATGAGGGTGAAAACCAGACTCCAGCGGTTAAAGGAAGTGGTAAAGGATAAGAACCAGAAGCACGGGGTCACAGCCAAACACTAAAAGGAAGGAAGCTTGGATGCTAGTTGGAAAAACAAAGATCTTTTTCAATAATAAGGGAAAATGCATGAAGAACCTGAAGCATTAACCCTAGATCCAATATGTTCATCGGGGCTCCTGTACAGACTGCTGTTGTGTTCACAAAAAGCGTATGGCTCCATAAAAATGGCCTGTTTCTCTACCATATGGTGGCCCCGTCTCGGACAAGCAGCGTTCATAATGGGGGCGCTCTAGCCCAGGGACCTCCAGCCTCTGACGAGTGGAGAAGGCCGTTGCTCTCACCCTGGTTGCCAGTCCAAGGCCCTGTGGCTTGTAACCATTTGGAGAGACTCTACTCTGGGCCTAGAGATCCCTACAGAGGACTCGCTCATCTTGGTGTCAATCACTATAGGCTCTTAAAACAAGCTATCACAACTGCGTGGCTTCAACAGCAATGCATTTCTCACGGTTGTGGAGGCTGGGGTGTCGGAGATCAAGGTGCCCAGTGAGAGCCTGCTTCCTGACCGGAGGGAGCCAGCTTCTCATTATACCCCTGCTTGGCAGAGAGAGCAGAAAGGAAGCAGGCCAGCTTTCCTGGGCCTCTTCTTACAGAAGCCCTACTCCCGTTTATGAGGACCTACCCCAGACGTAATTCCCGCCCAAAGGCCCCACCTCCTAATACTACCATACCGGAAGGAAGGACTTCCGCATGTCAGCTTTGGGAGGTCACAGGCATGCAGTCCACGGCGCCTGGTGAGATGAGCCAGCGTTTCTGGGGATGCAGGGAAGGGTGCTGGTGCTCTTAAAACGGCTCAGGACATGGCAGCAGTGGTCACACTCACAGGCAACGCAGAGAATTACGAGAGAGAGCTGTCGCTCTGTCTGATGTGTCCCTGCCGTAGGGAGCTATTTCCAAATGGTGATCGTTTGCTCGCTCTCGACAGTCCCCAGCTATTTGCTCTGAGGCTACCAGGCATATATCTTTGTCTTATCAACTTTTGTTGAGTGTACATATATCTTTTTTCCAGCTATGGCCAGCAAACGCACTTGGAATAAGGTAACGTATCTTTCCTTCCCTGCCTTTCCACAGCCCTTAAAGCTCTCTGCTTCTGTAGAGCCCGTCCCCACCTGATCGATAGCTCAGGAGATTTATTCCAGGTCCTGCCTCTGATCGTTTCCTGCCCTTAACTTCCGTGTCCGTTTCTCCCCTGTGGTTCTCCCGAGAGCAGGCCTCTTCACGCCTTCCCCTCTCTCACCTGGCAGATTCAGCTCTGTGTTGCTCCATTTTATGCTTCCCCTTCATCTCTCCCAGTAGCCGTCCTAAATCTGCTCGCCCTGGAAACACTCTCAATGATATCTCTGTCCTCCAGAGCCCGGACAGAATAGACTGAGGGGCAAGGAGCAATTAAAAGCAGAGACCAAATGCTTCCAATTACATGCTCGCTTTCGGCGATAATGGAGACAGCCAGCATATCAGTTCGGCACGTGCACACGGGGAATCTTTTCACCAAATGAGCCACAACACGAGTTACACTCCAAATGCTATAAACTGGCTTTGAAAATAAGTGAAAATAATTAAGTACAAAGTGTATGCCTGATTCAGACTTGAATAAACCCTGTGATTTCTTCAAACGTGCTATCTTTAGGAAAGAAGGCGTTGCCCCATCAGGGAGCAGGTCGAGGAAGCTGTGACGTGAGTAGCACAGATGTTTCTAAATGTCCAGATGGTATTTGAAAAGTTCAAAGCTTTCCAGTATCTGTTAAAGTCATGGGTCAGAACCGAGTATGCTGTTTGAGGCCATGCTCAGACACTGCTCAGGATATTAACTGTCTACCCAAATTATCCATGCCATGTAATTAATACAGGGCACCAGTTTATCCTGGAAGGGTGACGGGAAGTGGAGGGGGGACTGCACAGGCCACTGCTGCCCTGACCACACAGCATCAGGGAAAGGCTGGTCCCTCGGCCCAGCCAAAGAGCGAAATGCAGGTTCATAGTTCTTTTTGTTCACACATACGCATTCTTGAAAGTTCCATTGCTAGCACATGTGTCTACTCCCCTTTTGAAAAGCCACAGAATGAAAAAAGGTTTATCCGTTTTAAAATGCCATCTTTGCACAAACTGGAACCTGTGGGCACCCTCTGGCTTATAACCTTGCTGTTTCTCTGAACCTCGTAAAGCCTACGTGAGCCAGGTCGCTTGCCGTTTGCCCTCAGACGCTCAGGCCCTGGCTGGTAGGGGAGCCAATGCGTGCGGTTGGTTAGCTTTTCCTCGGCCTAATGAAGCTGAAGAATAGCAGTTTCCCATGTGAATTTTCTTCTCCTCTGCAGCACTGAGGAGGTGTTTGCAGGTTCTGGCGGGTCCAGGGGACTATTGTGTGTGCCTGCCGAGTTCCTCCAGCTGCAGGAGCGAGCTGCAGGAGGCAATTGTGCTGAGAGCCTGGCACCCCTTAGACCGTTGTGTGAGGTCTGTGCTCCTTCCCAAGGCCTTCAGAATCACCCAGCTAGAGTGACTGCCTCCACAGCTGAACTCAGCACATCACGGGTGACTCCCAGGGAGCTGATGCCCACTGAGAGAGAGAGACAAAGAGAAAGTGTTGGTCTGAGAAGCGGGGACTCAAAGGGAATGAACCAGGGAGCAAGACAGAGACATCACTAGGGGCTGCTCTCCCCGGGCCTTCAGAGGGAGGTTCATAGCTAAGACTGAAGGTTCAGGGGGCTGTGCTTGTGCAGAATGTGTGCAGACCAGCTAGTGCAAAAGCAGAGACGAGAGCTGGACCCAGGAGTAGCCCCACGGCTGCCACCAAAACACCCGCAGGCCAGCGTCAGCTGCACCCAAGCATAATGGAAAGGGTGGAGCTGATGGTGTCCCCATTTCCATTAACATACATGAATACTAGGCTTTAAGATAGGGTAGGGACACCAAGTCGGAGAAGGCAATGGCAACCCACTCCAGTACTCTTGCCTGGAAAGTCCCATGGATGGAGGAGCCTGGTGGGCTGCAGTCCATGAGGTCTCGAAGAGTCAGACACGACTGAGCGACTTCACTTTCACTTTTCACATTCATGCATTGGAGAAGGAAATGGCAACCCACTCCAGTGGTCTTGCCTGGAGAATCCCAGGGGTGGGGGAGCCTGGTGGGCTGCCGTCTATGGGGTCGCACAGAGTCGGACACAACTGAAGCGACTTAGCAGCAGCAGCAGCAGCAGCAGGGGTACCAAGTATGAATCATCTCGTGTCTCTAACGTGACGGCTTGTGGCATGGCTGTGTGTGTGTGTGTGTTTTCCTGGGTGCAGCAACTAACAGTTACTGCATTCTTCAGGGAAGCATTAATAAATTAAACAGTTTGGAGCAGAAAAATATCACCAGTGGGCAGAGAGTCCAGAAAAAGTACTAAAATGATGAAGGAGCTGGCGGCCGCAGGGAACCATGCTGGAGCTATAAATACAGAGAGCACAGGCAACGAGTGAGGACTGGTTGCTCGAGCCACCCCTAAACACATGTCCCCAAGCAGGCAGCCCGAGCCCCCCACACTGCTCCCAGCAGGCCGGCACGTGGCCTCCGTCTCCAGGGCTGCGGACGCTCTCACAGGGTCGATTGCTCAGACAGAGATGCTGAAATTGGAGTATGCAAAGGATCACACAGGACTTACATAAACTTGCACAGCCTGAGTCCCACCCACCTCTCTCCCTACGCCCAAGAGAGAACTGACTCGATGCCTGTGTGATGGGACTCAGAAACGTGAAGTCTTCAAGCTCCTCAAATCTTCAAGAGACACTCTTCTCACCAATGCAAAGACGGACCCTGGATGAAACTCCAAGACGGAGCTGCCTTCAGAGACCTCACTGTTTTCTCTCTCGCGGGCGCTGTACTTACCGTCAGCTCTCATGGACCATCCACAGATAAAAAAGTGTTTCAGGAAATTAGCAGCTGATAGACATTTATGCCTTAGGTTAAGTTTAAGTCCATGTATTTCCTACCTTTGGATCATTGCTGGGCACATAAATCCCAAAAAGTGTTCGTGGATAAAATGAAACTGCTTAAAGAAAATAACATACATCAAGGAGTCCATTAAAGATGATCAGTTTCCTCTACATGCAATTGTTGGTACATCTGCCTCCTTGTGGGCTGGGACTGTCTTGGCAAATGGAGAAACCAGACTCCATAAAACCCTACCACAAGGACTGTCCGCCTACCCAGCTCTGGGCCACATGGGAAGACTGTGTTTTTCCAGAAGAGCATATTTTTATGCCTGAAGCCACCAAAGGAAAGCAATAAATATTAATTTCCACTCTGTGCTTATTTGTTAGAAATCTAACTGAATTTAAGAAGACGGGGAGCCTTGCTACTGTGGTCATTCTCACTGTGCGTTAGAACACCCTGCTGGTCAGACCAGATAAGGAGGCTAGCAAGATGAAGCGACCTTCCATTTATTTTACCCAAGTGTAAAAAAGAAAATACTTGTTGAGAAAATAGTGGTTACTGGCTCAAATAAAGATGTCCTCAGTAACACTGAGATGGTGAGAATTATGCTTCTTTTGTTGTTTATAAGAAAGTAAATGGGAATCGGATTATCATATAAGGTAATGTTTATTGAGCACATAATATGTATGCACGGGTCACTGTATTAATAGTTGTACATGAATTTTCTTTTAATTTTCCTAAATATTCAATGAGTACATTACTTTTAGCGTTCTCATTTCACAGATGAGAAAAATAATTGGTGGATATTTGTTTGGTGGAGGAGAGGGTCATTCCACTGATTTGTAAGAAGCTGTACGTAGTAGTAATAGAGCTCACCAGGGCCCAAATTCCCCTTATAAAATAAGCAAGGCAAAAAAAGATTTGAGAATAGATAAGTTAGATTATAACTAATGCAAAGCAGAGCAAAGATTCAAACATTGCTACGGTGATGCCAAAGCTCATGTTCGTAACAACTGCCCTGTACTCTTTCCTGTTGCTTCACTGCTTGGGTAAATCAACAGCGGGGAATGCTACAGTCCGGATGTTAAGTACTTACATAGATCATCATTTGAAAGTATATCTAGGACAACTACCATCAAATAAATAGGTAATTGCTATACTTCTTTGAAGTAGAAATTTTCTTAAAGTCGGGTGTATGAGGGGGTCAATAAACTGTAATTTGCTTTGCTACTAAAATTGTGCACTGTGGGCTCAGGGAATTAGAAGCCACAGTAGCCACCTTCTTGTAGGACCCTGGATCCAACCAGGAATTCCACTCACAACATCCCCAGTGGAAAATCCTAGTAGCTCAGGCAACAGGCACTTGAGTCTGTTTTTACTAATGCTTCCAGATCCGAATTAAAGGATAGTTCCTATATGAGGATCTCCCTGATGGATGAGTTGGAATTTCTTTTAATGTTTTTAATCATAGTGTAGGTTACATGAGACGATCATATATTTTTTTCTCTCTCTCATTTTCTTTCCAGCTTTAGTGAGCTATAACTGACATATATATGCTTAAGTATAAAATACAATGCTCCTTCAGGGATCACAGCCTTGTCATGGCAAAGGGGCTTGCATAACTCAGTCACGCTAGGAGCCATGACGTGCAGGGAATGCCAGAGAAACTTGTATGCAGGTCAAGAAGGAACAGTTAGAACCGGACATAGGACAAAAGACTGGTTCAAAATTGGGAAACGAGCACGTCAAGACTATACTGTCACCCTGCTTATTTAACTTATATGCAGAGTCCATCATGCAAAACGCTGGGCTGGATGAAGCACAAGCTGCAATCAAGATTGCCGGGAGAAGTGTCAACAACCTCAGATATGCAGACGACAGCACTCTAATGGCAGAAAGTGAAGAGGAACTAAAGAGCCTCTTGATGAAAGCAAAAGAGGAGAGTGAAAAAGCTGCCTTAAAGCTCAACATTCAACAAACTACGATCACAGCATCTGGTCCCATCACTGCATGGCTGTAGCCATGAAATTAAAAGACACCTGCTCCTTGAAAGAGAAGCTGTGACAAACCTAGTAAGGTTTTTAAAAAGCAGAGACGTCTAGAGGCCAACAAAGGTCCATACGCACAGTCAAAGCTATGCTTCTCCAGTGGTCATGTATGAAGTGAGAACTGGGCCATAAAGAAGGCAGAGAGCCAAGGAACTGATGCTTTCGAACTGTGGTGCTGGAGATTTCCAGTAGTCATGTATGAACGTGAGAACTGGACCATAAAGAAGGCAGAGAACCAAGAACTGATGCTTTTGAACTGTGGTGCTGGAGATTTCCAGTAGTCATGTATGAAGTGAGAACTGGGCCATAAAGAAGGCAGAGAACCAAGGAACTGATGCTTTTCAACTGTGGTGCTGGAGAAACTTGAGAGTCCCTTGGACTGCAGGGAGATCCAGCCAGTCCATCCTAAAGGAAGTCAACCCTGAATATTTATTGCAAGGACTGATGCTGAAGGTGAAGCTCCAATACTTTGGCCACCTGATGGGAAGAGCTGATTCATTGGAAAAGTCTCTGATGCTGGAAAAGATTGAAGGCAGGAGGAGAAGGGAACGACAGAGGATGAGATGATTGGATGCATCACTGCCTCAATGGACGTGAGTTTGAGTAAACTGTAGGAGTTAGTGAAGGACAAGGAAGACTGGTGTCCTACAGTCTATGAGGTCGCAAAGAGTCGGACATGACTGAGCAACTTTCCAACAAGTAGTTAGTTGCAATTTCTTGTAATAGTTGGGTTCATATCTAACATCCTGTGATTCATTTTCCATTTTCTCCATTTGTTCACTGTTCCTCTATTCTTGACTTCTTTTAGGTCATACTCAACATTTTCTATTAACTTTCATCATGCATTCTTATACTCTTCTGTTAAGAGTAGCCATCAGTTCAGTTCAGTTCAGTTCAGTCGCTCAGTCGTGTCCAACTCTTTGCAACCCCATGAATCACAGCACGCCAGGCCTCCCTGTCCATCACCAGCTCCCGGAGTTCACTGAGACTCACGTCCTTCGAGTCCATGATGCCATCCAGCCATCTCATCCTCTGTTGTCCCCTTCTCCTCCTGCCCCCAATCCCTCCCAGCGTCAGAGTCTTTTCCAGTGAGTCAACTCTTCGCATGAGGTGGCCAAAGTACTGGAGTTTCAGCTTTAGCATCATTCCTTCCAAAGAAATCCCAGGGCTGATCTCCTTCAGAATGGACTGGTTGGATCTCCTTGCAGTCCAAGGGACTCTCAAGAGTCTTCTCCAATACTACAGTTCAAAAGTAGCCATGCTGCTGCTGCTAAGTCGCTTCAGTCATGTCCGACTCTGTGCGACTCCATAGATGGCAGCCTGCTAGGCTGCCCCGTCCCTGGGATTCTCCAGGCAAGAACACTGGAGTGGGCTGCCATTTCCTTCTCCAATGCATGAAAGTGAAAAGTGAAAGTGAAGTCGCTCAGTCGTGTCCGACTCTAAGCGACCCCATGGACTGCAGCCCACCAGGCTCCTCCGTCCATGGGATTTTCCAGGCAAGAGTACTGGAGTGGGGTGCCATTGCCTTCTCCGAAAAGTAGCCATAGATACTACAAAAAATACTCTTGAATTATATAGTTCAATTCCATTTCTTACATTTACCACTCTGTAGCACTGTTGTTACTTCAAGACTTTTAAACTCCTTTTATTGTTGTGATACATTTTAGTTCTACACATAAATGAAACTCCATAATGTTCATGTATGATGAACATGCATATATTCATATATCTATCAATATGTTTGTCTTCTATTCTTTCTGCCTTTTTATTCCTTCCTACACTTCTGTTTTTGATAATCTTTCTGCTTGATAAATTCTAAGTTTTTTGCTTTTTATTTTTACTAAAAGCTAAGTGAAGAAAATTTCTCTCAGTCTTTGTCTGAAAACATTCATGCTATTCTAAAGGATATTCTTCCAGAATACATAATTCTTGTGTGGCAGTTATTTTCATTTAGCACTTTAAAGATATCATTCTACTGTTTCTGACTTCTGTTGTGTTTGCAAAGAAGTCATTTAATGATCTAACTTTATTTCCCTTGAAAGCAATGTGGCTTTCTTCTCTGAATGCTTGTAAGATTATTTTCCTTTTTAGTTTAGTTTTTTTTTTTTTTTAACAGATTAATTGTATATGCTTATAACTATTTTTTTTCTACTTTGGACTTGCTAAATTCTTGAATCTTTGGATTGGGTTCATATCTAACATCTTGTTATTAAAAATTATTATTTTTTTAATTTTGAAAGTTTTAAATCATTATCTTATTAAATACTGCTGCTGTGCTATTATGCATTCTCCCTTTAGGATTCCTTTTATGCGTATGGTACATACTATATATTGGTGTTTTAAAGTGTGTTTCGTACGTCTTTTGCACTCTGTTCTGTTCTTTCTGTGTCTTTTCATCTGTGTCTCAGTGTGCATCTTCTCTTCTGACCTGCTTTAACTAAATCTGTGTTCCATTGTATCCAGACAAATTTCAGGTTTGATTTTGTTGCTATTGTCTAGTTCTAGGATGGTTATTTTATTTTTTGAGATAGGCTTTATGTATTTGGCCCTTTCCTCTAATTTCTTTGATATATTGCTTGTAGTTATTCTAAACACTTTGTACACTAACTCTGTCACCTTGATCATCAGAGGATTGCATATATGTTATGTCTCTTCATCACTGGCCCTATTACCTTGTCTCTTCATGGTGCTATTAATGTTTAATTGTATCCCAGATATAATGAATAGAATGATCATAGATTGTTCAAGATACACAAATCAATGTTATATACCACATTAATAACGAAAAGATGAAACCATAGGATCATCTCAATAAATGTAAAAAAGCATTTGATAAAATTCAACATTCATTCATGATAAAAACTCTAACCAATGTAGGTACAGAGGGAACATATCTCTACATAATAAAAGTCATTTATGACAAACTCACAGCCAACATAATACTCAGTGCTAAAAGCTGAAAGCCTTCCTGCTAAATTCAGGAAGAAGACAAGGATGCTCACGCTCACCCCTTCTGCTCAACACAGTGTTGGAAGTTCCAGCCACAGCAATGAAATGGGAGGTAAAAGGTACCCAAACAGGAAGAGAAGAGGTAAAATCACCATTAACTGCAGATGACATGATACTCCATATAGAGAACTCTGAAGACTCCACACAAAATCTATTATAACTAATTAAGAAACTCAGCAAGGCAGCAGAATACAACATTCATATACAGAATATGTTGCATTTCTTTACACAAGCAATGAAATATTAGAAATATAAAGTTAAAAAACAATACTCCCTTTAAAATCATGTCAAAAAAATGACCTAGGAATAAACTTAACCAAGGCAGTAAAGTCCTATATGAAATCTATAAAACATTGATAACATAAACTGAAGATGAGTCAGAGAAATGGAAAGATATTCCATGCTCTTGGATTGGAAGAATTAATACCATTAAAATGGGCATACTACTTCCCAAGCTATCTGTAGATTTAATGTGATCTCTATCAAAACAGGCAGACATTTTTTTCCACAGAACTAGAAGATATAACCCTAAAGTTTGTACAGAACCACAAAGACCCAGAATTGCCAAAGCAATCCTGAGAGAAAAGAACAAAGCTAGAGGCATAACCCTTCCGGATTTCAGACACTATTACAAAGCTACAGTAATCAAAACAGCATGGTATTGGCACAAACAGCATATAGATAAGTGGTACAGAATAGAGAACCCAGAAGTAAACCCACACACCTATGGTCAATTAACCCATGAGGTTAACTGAGGAGGCATGAATGGAGAAAAGACAATCTCCTCAAAAATAGTGTTGGGAAAGCTGGACAGCTACTTGTAAAATGATGAAGTTAGAACACTCCCTCACATCATATGCAAAAATAAGCTCAAAATGGTTCAAAGACATAAATATAAAACATGACACCATAAAACCCCTAGAAAAGAAGACAGGCGAAACATTCTTGGACATAAATAATAGCTATATTTTCTTAGATCAGACTTTAAAGGCAAAAGAAATAAAAGCAAAAATAAATAAGTGGGACAGAACCATACTTCAAAGCTTTTACACAGCAAAGGGAACCATCAGCAAAATGAACAAATGACCTATGGAATAAGAGAAAATATTTGCAAATGCTGTGACTGACAAGTGGTTAATATCCAAAATACACAAACATCTCATACAACTCAATACCAAAAAAACATATAATCCAATTTTGGGCAGAAGACCTTAATAGACATTTCTCCAAAGAAGATATTCAGATGGCTAGTAGGCACATGAAAGGATGCTGAACTCAAGAGTACTGGAGTGGGGTGCCATTACCTTCTCCGAGCTAATTATTAGAGAAATGCAAATCAAAACCACAGTGAGGTATCACCTCATACTGGTCAGAAAGACCATCATCAAAAAGTCCACAAACAGTAAACGTTGGAGAGGGTGTGGAGAGAAAACACTATGCTGTTGGTGGGAATGTAAAGTGGAACAACCAACATGGAAAAGAGCATGGAAGTTCCTTTTTTAACTAAAAACACAACGACCATAAGAACAAGCAATTCCACTCCTGGATATACATATATAGGAAAGACAAAAACTCTAATCCAAAAAGATATATTCACTCCAATGTTCATAGCACTATTTAAAACAGCAAAGACACAGGGACACTCCAAGTGTCTGTTGACACATGGTTGGTTTAAGAAATGATATGTGTGTATGTATGTGTGTATATATATATATTATATATATAATATATTACACATATACATTTTATATATAATATATTACATATATACACACATACATACACGCGTATCATTTCTTAAACCGTCCCATTATATATATATAATTATATGTACACAATGGAATACCACTGGGCCATAAAAAAGAATGAAACATTACCTTTTGCAGCAACACAGACGGACTTAGAGGATATCATGTGAAGTGAAGTGAAGTCAGAGAAAGACAAATATTATATGAGATCACTTACATGTGGAATCTAAATAAAATACAAATGAATCTATATACAAAGCATAACTAGACTCACAGGCATAGAAACCAAATCTGTGGATAACTAAGGGAAGTATGGAGAGGGGGCAAATTAGGACTAAGGAATTAGCAGATACCAACCTCTATACATAAAATAGATAAGCAACAAGGGTTTATGCTACAGCACAGGGAACTATATTCAATATCTTATAATAACTTATAATGGAAAATAATATGAGTATATATAACTGAATGACTTTGCTGTATACCTGAAACTAACACAATATTGTAAATCAACTATATTTCAATTAAAAAAAATCATAGAAGGTCCAGATCATTTTTTTTTTCACCATAGGGTGCTCTCTCCCCAGTTAAGCAAATGCAGTGAAATATCATCTTAAGCCATCTAGAAATTCATTATGGACAGAACTAGATTGCAATACTTATAGTATTCAGACCATTTCTAATTTTTACTGCTTGAAGGGCATAAATCTCCCAGATTTTTTTTAATAGAACCCTGATAGGATTCTGTCTACTGAACCCCAGAGCAGTAAATGGTTTCCATCTCTCCTCTTTACAAGTTTCAGGCAATATATCCATCCCCTGGAGCAAATGCCTTGAATTCCTGACACATATTGTTGAAGAATGCTCTCTCACTGGCAGATCTTAGTTCCTAACCATCAGGAAACTATAGATACTTTACTCTGCATTTTAAAATGAAGCTTTTAGCTTAGCTCGCCTGCAGCTCCACAACTTGTGTGGAAAAAACATGAGTTTGAGTTCCTTCAAGTTTCTGAATTGCCACATCGGTCACATTAAGCTGCTGAAAGCTTGGGTGGTTACTCTCACCCCAGCAGAGTCCTGCTGAGTCAGCAAGACTAGCGCTTGGGTCATGCCCCGAGCCAGGAGATGACTCAGGTTGAAACCTGACTGCAAGGGGCCAGCGTACTTCTCCCCTCTCAAGCGTGAATCTCACCTCTGCTACTTCCATAGCTCTCATGCATTCAGAAATATGAACTTCACAGCTTATCTTTTTACGTCAAGTTGTTGCCTTGGGAGCATCCACTGCATTCTACCTAGAAGCACAAGTCTACCACACTCTATCTAGAAGTAGAAAAGGCCAAGTTAGGAATCTTTTGGTTGCAAGCAGCGAGCCACCAGACGCAAACTGGCTTAGGAAACATGAATCTGTTTCACCCAACTGAATAGTTCACGTGTCAGGCTGGCTTCAGCTACAGGCAATCCACAATTTCTTTCTCTCTAAGTCTCATTGACTATAGTCAGTTACGTGGCCATTCCTGTCTTAGTCATCACCCAAACTAAATGGCCTTAGAGAAGGGGGAATGCATGATTCCTGGGAGCAAAATCTGCATTGTGTTATTAGAAAAAAATAAGCAGATTGCGGGCAGTCAGAGCAACTGTGCACTATACCCAACCCGTCTAGCTGTCGTTCACCTACTTGTCTTCTCAAACGCCATCGTTTCTACAAGCCACTTAAGCCCCGAAATGAATTCCTTTCACTTGTGTATTGCACAGATTAAGCTGAAACCTTGTTCTCAGTACTTGTTTTGATATCCAAAGCACAAAACCCACGCTGGACCGGCTGCTAGATGCTTAATACCCTGTGTCTTGGTTGGTTCTGGGAAAGTTGTGTGTTTGTGTCTGCGGTCACTACAGTTGTGTCTGGCTCTTTGCGACGCTATGGAATGTAACTCTCTGTCCATGGGATTCTCCAGTCGAGAGTACTGGAGTGGGTTGCCATTTCCTTCTCCAGGGGATCTTCCCGACCCAGGGATTGAACCCTGGTCTCTGGCATCTCCTGAATTGGCAGGCGGGGATTTTACCACCAGCGCCACCCGGGAGGCCTCCTCGGTAGGTCACCTGATTGCATTTTATGCTGCAGGTCAGCGAGTGAAGAAGGATTCGCTTCTCTGTTTTCAACTCTAATCATGTGCTAATAAGCTGTCAGAAGAAAGCACTTTAAAATAAGCTGTGGGCTACTGTTGTACATTTTATATAGTGCTCTATTAAGAAAAGCCAAACAGCACAGCGGCTGCCTCGCTAACCCCTGAGCCTCTTCCCTGGCGTGGAGGCTGACCTCGGAGGCCCACTCTGGGTGTGATGTGGCCCATCCCATTTCCCGCCCTCCAGGCGGCAATTACGGGGGCACGGCGGTGCTGCTCTGCAAGCGAGGAGACTGTGGGCTGCAGGAACTGTGTCAGAGAGGCAGCCCGTTTCCTCCCACCTGCTTGATGTGTCTCTCCCAACAAAGGAAATGGTTGGGCATCCTTTCTTTCACCTGCCTGCCACCAGAAATTGCATAAAAGAGTCTCCACTTTGAGCCTGAGCTTGAAACGAGGAACTGACTTCAGTCAGTGGAGGGCTGGGATTACCCGATCACTCTCATTTCAGTAGGTGTGCAGCTCCCACAGTGGCTGTGTAAACTAAAGGCATCTGAGAGAGACCCAGAGGAAGTAACCAGTGAGAACAGAGGCGTGGTGTGACAACGTGGAGCAGAGTCTCTGGGGTCAGAACCCTGGCTCTGCCACTGGGTGGCCCTGGGCCTCCGTGCCTAGATACAGCCCTTGTGACTAATCGGGCTAACGCGAGTGAAGGGCTTAGCATGGTGTCAGGCGTAACTGATAAAAATAGTCATTATTGATATTTTTATTGAATTACACAGGGAACTTTAGGGATAGCTATTTATCACCATGGTAATGAGCTAGCGTGGCAACAGCCACAGATGAGTGCTGTAGATAAGCAGAAAAGGCTTAAGGATTAGGCTTTTTGAAATGTGTCCATATATATTTTTTCTGCACATTAAAATGCCCAAAGTATTTTGAATGCCTGCAGACCCAAGAGCAGAGGTTATCATTAAAAGTTAACAGCATTAATTAAAGCAGGAAAAACTAGAGGTACTTTCCTCAGGACTAATACGGATGCCAAAATCTCCTTAGACTGCAACATACAAACTCGTATGTTAAATGCATTTTTTTCCCCAAGAAACAAATTAGGAAGAAGCTAGGTGGAATGACTGGTATTTTATTTACTTCTTATATACCCTGCATCTACGGTTATCCAGAACTACCCTGGATTGAAAGCAATTAGTATCCAAGCTTGATCCATTTTCTCTGTTCGAAGTTTTGACTTCTTTCTTCTTCCCTGTTGTGAATCTCATCCATAAGAACATTCTGCTCACCTAGTCATCACAGATACTTATTGATTTGTAATTGATTTGAAAAACACGAATAGTGTATGCCAGGCCTTGTGCTATTGACATGCTTTCCTGATGGCCCGGCAGAAAGAATCTACCTGCAAATGCAGGAGACATGAGTTTGATCCCTGGGTTGGAAGATCCCCTGGAAGAGGAAATGGCAACCCACTCCAGTATTCCTGCCTGGAGAATCCCACGGACAGAGGAGCCTGGCAGGCTACAGTCCCTCGGGCTGCAAAGAGCTGGACCTGACTTAGCAGTGAACGACAGCAGCAGCGGCACAGACGTTAAGAGTGGAGGTCCTGCTCCCAGCGCCCTGGGGGTGAAGGCAAGGAAACAGTGTTCTAGCACAATGAGAGAGACGTGCACACTGTGAGAAGCCAGGAGGCTCTGACTCTTAAATGATGATGGGAGTCAGGCGGACAAGCCCAGAAGTGAGGATCTTGGCACGAACAAATGTATAGAGGCGAGAAACAGCTCAGCATGGGAAGAAACTAAAAATCATTGGATGTTGCTCTCATAGGAGTTTCAAAGTAGTCAGTGGCAGAGGAATTCTGGAGAAGTGGACGGAAGCAAAGTAGCGAGGTGCCTCTTTCGCTTGAAGAACTTTGAGTTCTTTTCTGTACATAGTGAGGAGCCACTGAAAGTCCAGAAGCAAGAAGTGACCAGGTCAGATTTGACCAATGAGACAGATTACAGAGCCGAGGAGGTCATCCAAGGCTCTAGCTGGAGGCAGCAAGCCCCGCGGTGAACCTGCTGCAGTTCTCCAGGCCAGAAACCCGAGGGCCGGGATGCAGGCCAGGGCTGTCGACACCACCGCTGAGAGAAGACTAGGAAAACATCTGTCTAGGGAAGATGAAATGAAGCTTTCCCAGAAGAATCTTTAAAAGAAAACACAAGGAAAACACTCAGAAGCAAAAGAAAGATAAAGTATAAAAATACAGTGACCAGTGAATCTACACAACACGCGTCCAAGGTACTTAAGTCACACTGACCTCATATCCTACCAAATGCTTAAGCCCCGTAAGTTTCCCCGGCCTCCGTCTGGCCTGATCCTGGGGCCGACTGTGATGGCACTGCAGCCAGCAGGGGAGGCGCCCTCAGCGGCCCCCGTGTTTCTCCTTCTGAGAACCATGGAGCAGGTCTTCAGGCCTTAGATGACGAGGCCGTTGCTGTGTGTCTCCCATTTCCTACAGCTGACAGTCCTGGTCCCAGGCTCTGAGGCCTCAAAGGGGAGAGCTGCCTCTCTCCCTGCTTCCCAACACTTTTCTCATGGACTTTAGGCCTCTCGTCTTCATTTTTATATTGACTTCCAGCACCTGGCCTGATACCTTTCTTCAGAGCAGAACTTCTGAGAATTCTAATCAGAGAAGCTCTTCTGTGAACCCTGACCAGTATCTTTTTATTCGGCAGTCTTTAAGAGAGTCACAGTCAATGGCAGGGAGACAAGCTATGCTCTTCAGTAGCAAACGTTTTGTTCATTTATGGTCCTAAGCGGAGGTCCCAAACCTATGGCCCTCAGGTCAAATCTGGCCCGCTGTTTGTTTTAATCAAGTTTTATTGGAACACGGCCACTCATTCACTCAAGCATTTCCTCAGTTGCATGTGCTCTACTGGGGCAGAGTTGCCCCCACAAGTTGAGGACATGTGTTCCAGAACATTAAAATATTTACCACGTGGCCCTCCACAGAGGATGTGGGCTGACACTTTCTCTAAACCACTCACAAGACTGACTTTTCTCAGTAGTGATATTTATGCAGCAGTAAATGCCCATACGCTTAGCATCTTTGGAACACTCCCCAGCTCCCCACCACAGCTACTATGTCCCAACCTCAGTACCGGATTCTCACGTGGGGACAAGCTTCAGCTTCACCAACTCCTCCCCACTCCATAATCCACCCTAGTGACCATCAGAATTCCATGAGTAAATTCTACAAATTATCTGCACAAAATTGCTTTTTTACACATGGTATCAGCTTTTGAAATTTTCCAGGCAACAGGAAATGGAAGAGTACTCCGTGGTTAGTGAAAGTCGCTCAGTCGTGTCTGACTCTTTGTGACCCCATGGACTCTACAGTCCATGGGATTCTCCAGGCCAGAATACTGAGGTGGGGAGCCTCTCCCTTCTCCAGGGGATCTTCCCCACCCAGGGATGGAACCCAGGGCTCCAACACTGCAGGCGGCTTCTTTGCCCGCTAAGCCACCAGGAAAGCCCAAGAATACTGGAGTGGGCAGCCTCTCCCTTCTCCAGGGGATCTTCCTGACCCGGGGATGGAGCCTAGGGCTCCCACACTGCGGGTGGCTTCTTTGCCTGCTGAGCCACGGGGATGCCCAAGAATACTGGAGTGGGCAGTCTCTCCCTTCTCCAGGGGAACTTCCCCACCCAGGGATGGAGCTCAGGGCTCCCACACTTCGGGCAGCTTCTTTGCCTGCTGAGCCATGGGGATGCCCACTGTGTGGCTAAGCCTCTATGAAATCGTGCAATTAGTTTTCCTCCTTTGTTCTCTTTCTTACAAGACACATCAGCAGAGCAAAAGACCGAGGAAGCAAAGTGGAAATCTTTCAGCAATACATATTCCAGAAAATCAACTCAAACCAGAATTTAGCTGAACCACATATAAAGTGTCCTTGATTTTCCCGTAATACAGTAAGATAATTTACATCTGCTTTTACTTAAAGAAGTGTTTTGTTAAGAGACTATGTAATTTAATATTGCCTTGGCCAAAAAATTTCAGTTGGGTTTTTCCGTAAGATGATATCAGTTCAGTTCAGGTCAGTCGCTCAGTTGTGTCTGACTCTTTGTAACCCCATGGACTGCAGCACGCCAGGCCTCCCTGTCCATCACCAACTCCCGGAGTTCACCCAAACTCATGTCCATCAAGTTGGTGATGCCATCCAACCATCTCATCCTCTGCTGTCCCCTTCTTCTGCCTTCAATCTTTCCCAGCATCAGGGTCTTTTCAAATGAGTCAGTTCTTTTCATCAGGTGGCCAAAGTATTGGAGTTTCAGCTTCAGCATCAGTCCTTCCAGTGAATATTCAGGACTGATATACTTTAGGATGGACTGGCTGGATCTCCTTGCAGTCCAAGGGACTCTGAAGAGTCTTCTCCAACACCACACTTCAAAAGCATCAATTCCTCAGTGCTCAACTTTCTTTACAGTCTGATTCTCACATCCATACATGACTACTGGAAAAACCATAGCTTTGACTAGACTGACCTTAGTTGGCAAAGCGATGCCTTTGCTTTTTAGCATGCTGTCTAGGTTGGTCATAGCTTTTTTTTCTTTAATTTCATGGCTGCAGTCACCATCTGCAGTGATTTGGGAGTGCAAGAAAATAAAGTCTGTCACTGTTTCCATTGTTTCCCCATCTATTTGCCATGAAGTTATGGGACTGGATGCCATGATGTTAGTTTTCTAAATGCTGATTTTTAAGCCAGCTTTTTCACTTTCATCAAGATGCTTTTTAATTCTTCACTTTCTGCCATAAGGGTGGTGTCATCTGCATATCTGAGGTTATTTCTCCTGGCAATCGTAATTCCAGCTTGTGTTTCATCCAGCCCAGCATTTAGCATGATGTACTCTGCATAGAAGTTAAATAAGCAGGGTGACAATATACCGCCTTGACGTACTCCTTTCCCTATTTGGAACCAGTCTGTTGTTTCATGTCCAATTCTAATTGTTGCTTCTTGACCTGCATACAGATTTCTCAGGAGGCAGGTCAGGTGGTTTGGTATTCCTGTCTCTTGAAGAATTTTCCACAGTTTGTTGTGTTCCACACAGTCAAAGGGTTGGCGTAGTCAATAAAGCAAATATATATGTATTTCTGGAACTCTTGCTTTTTCAATGACCCAACAGATGTTGGCAATTTGATCTCATTCCTCTGCCTTTTCTAAAACCAGCTTGAACATCTGGAAGTTCACGGTTCACGTATTGCTGAAGCTTGGCTTGGAGAATTTTTAGCATTACTTTGCTAGTATGTGTGGTCTCCCCATCGTGTCCAACTCTATTGTGACCCCCTGGACTTTACCCCACCAGGCTCCTCTGTCCATGGGATTCTCCAGGAAAGAACACTGGAGTGGGTTGCCATTTCCTTCTCCAATGCATGAACGTGAAAAGTGAAAGTGAAGTCGCTCAGTCGTGTCCGACTCTTAGTGACCCCATGGACTGCAGCCTACCAGGCTCCTCGGTCCATGGGACTTTCCAAGCAAGAGTACTGGAGTGGCTTGCCATTGCCTTCAAGATATATATATATATATATATATATATATATATATACACACACACACATATGTATATACATGTATAGTAATTATATCTATACAAAGTTTCTTTATATATAAAGTAATTATATATATAAAATATTTATTGTAAGGACTGATGCTGAAGCTCCAATAATTTGGCCACCCAATATAAAGAGCCAACTCATTGGAAAAGACCCAGATAGGGGGATGGATTGAGGGCAGGAGGAGAAGGGGGCGACAGAGAACGAGATGGTTAGATAGCATCATCAGCTCAATGGACTTGAGTTTGAGCAAACTTCAGGAGATAGTGGGGAACAGTCCATGCGGCTGCAAAGAGTTGAACACAATGGAGCAACTGGACCACAAAACAAAGTAATTAGATGAGAATCACAATATTACCTCACGTAGTAGAGTTAGTCACTCAGTTGGGGTCTTTTGGACCCCACGGATTGTGGTCCACCAGGCTCCTCTGTCCATGGAACTTTCCAGGCAAGAATACTGAAGTGGATTGCCATACCCTTCTCCAAGGGATCTTCCCAACCCAGGGATCAAACCTGGGTCTCCTGCATTGCAGGCAGTTCTTTACCATCTGAGCTATAGGGAAGACTGATATTATCTGTAAGTAAATAACCATGATTTGTCCCTAATTTGTCTGATAATGTTTCCACTCTTCCGGTGTTTGGTAATCTATTTATGCTGCTAACCATTTATTTGCTATTATTAACTCAGCATAAGCCTATAAAGTACATATTTGAATCCCACATTCTTCCTCAGGTGGAGGCTCTTTTGAAAAATGAGTAGCACATTGTTCTCGCTCCTGTTCTGAAGGAATGCCACTTAAAATTAAAAATGACAAATAATATAACATGTTAAGTGTTAATCACAGCAAGGAGGAAAGGCTATTGGAGAATGGAGGAGAGAAAAATTATTCTCTTCTACAAAGGAGACATCCAGGGCCACTTTGGAAATTGGAGATATTTCAGAGGAACTTTGAAGTTGAAACTTGCCAAGCAGTGAAGGAATGAAGGAATACGTCTGATAGATATGGATATCGTAAGACAAAACAAATTTTGAAAATGGCACAGAGTCTGAGGGCCTAGAATAGAGAGGATGCATTGGGGAGCAACAGGGGTTGAGACAGAAGATGCTTGAAGCCAGACTGGTAAAGCCGACACGTGCCCTGGAAGTCATCAGCGAGGTTTTTAAGGAAAAGGTGGTTGTGCCTCATCCCAGAAACTTCCACTTTGTGACTTGGGAAGATTCCTTGAGTTCTACCTATGAGCTAGTTTCCTCACCTTCAGGATATCCTGATCGAGGCTCTCTTTGGGGTTGTTGTGAGAACTAATGAGTTAATATATGCAAAGTACTTAAAACAGTGCCAGACTCAGGCTAATTCACATGTCAAAAGATTTCCTACTATTGTCTTCGAGAGTGAACTTCTCATCCCTGAGCCGTTGCTCAGGCACTTTGGAAGATCTACCACGTCTCTACTGCTCGGTCCCCCAGAATGGTCCATCAACGGAATATATGCCCGTCTCGGGTACTGTTCCCGCCAAGGCCCCGGGCCACGGTGAGGTCTGTGTCGGCTGCACATACATCAGGTGCCAAAAGCCCAGCGTGCGGATGACAAATTACGGGCTGAACCGGCTATTAATCACTCATGCCAAAGAAAAGGGAAGGATGTCCACAAGTTTCTGCAAGGTGAACCCTAACTTTGTTACCTGGACCAACATTATTTTTTGCTGTGCTTTCCTTCCTTCAAGATTTCCTTCTGGAATACTTTTTCAAAGAAATTTTGCTTATCAGATTAGTTGTAACTTTTAAGAAGCTTCCCCCTCTGGTGCTTTTCATCACACAGCTCCCTCTGAACGTGCTGAGTGCTGAAGTTCTAGGGATTGTCAGCAGAACAAATTGCTTTCCTTTATTATATGAAACTTGACCTTTATTTCCCCCTATATTATATTGGTATTTGATGTGGTTTTCCATTTTTAAAAGCACCAATATGGTAAAAAGAAACTATCAGTGTCTGATATGCTCAATGCCAATGCTAGGAATTGGCTGCCCAGGGGCTAACTTGGAAACAGCTCTGTTTACCCACTGCAGCTCCTTCAGCTGAGAAATGAGCTCATCATATATTGCTCATCCAGGTTGTAGTCCAGAGAGCAGACTCCTAAGATGACTAAGCTTCACAACGGTTCTATTTAGCGCAGAACATCTGCCTTGGCCCATTGACACACCGTGGGGCCGCCCTCCCGCTCTTCCTGCAGGCACTCTGCTCCTCCCAGGAAGACCACCGACCTGGTGGTCGGGGGCCCTCGGTATCACCCCTTGTCTGGACTCACTGAGCTTAAAGGGCTTTGTTCCTAAATTAAAATGAGTGGTGAAGTGATGGCCTTGGGTGGACTCTGTACTTGATAGTGATAATATGTACTGGACTTTGATCAACCTTTTATGCAAGAGAAGCTTCAAAATCAATAGTAGGTTCAGGATAGAGTAAGACTAACTGTGACGATATAAGTGACACGTGCTGGTAGCGAGCACTTTTCTAAGCCCAGCATCTGCTTTATTTATGCGCCATGTGAGAAGTGGATTTACAACAGGCCTGCTTTGCTCATTCATTAGCCCACTTGTTTATTATTTACAAAATCAATATTGGAGGAAAGTCACACTCTACCGATGACTTCTTTGCATTCTCCTCTGAATTCTAGTAGCTCTCTGCACATCACTTATAACGGTATTCATGTTTAATAGATAACCCCTAAATATCTTTAATCTTAAAGAAATAATATGCTGATATTTCTTTGTGAAGATTTTTGTGCTATTATTTTTGTTGCAGCATTATTTATAGTAAAAAATTCTAGAAACAACCTAGATATTCAGGAATAGAGGAACTGTTCAATGATGCCACATGTGTACAATAAAGTGCTACGAAGCCATCTCAACGTGTATGTGAAATTTTTAACAACAGCAAAATGTTTCATAATGTTCCTAGAAAAAAATGATACACAACACTTTATTCCTAAATGCTCATAAATAAAATGATTCTTATTAACTGGTATGTTACTAGTGATTCTTTCTGAATTAGAAATTTAAGAACAGCATCTGCTGTTTAGTCAACAGCATCTGATGACCGCGTGCAAAGCCACTCCTCCGCTTGGAACCTGACCCGGTCCCCGGGCCCGGAGGAACCACGCCGGGCAGGCAGGAAGCCAGGGTCTGGGACCTCAGAGCCGACCCGCTGGGGTCAGCCCCAGACCGGATCTGCAGCACCAGGAAGGGAACTCTTGAGCAGTAACTGGGTGGAGTGGAGTGAGGGCCGGATCCTCTAGTGATGCCCACCCCCCGCGACAGGCGCGGTCCCCTCCGCGGGCCTGGGGCTGGCGTCCGGCGCACGCCTGCTAAGTGCCTGTTTGCAGACTCCTCCTTCCTCCGCTTTTCCCCTGGGCTTGGGGGCCAGCTGGGGGGTCAGGGAGCTGTGGGTGCTGCGACACCGCGCCACCCGCAGACCAGGCCAGGCAGCAGGCGGGGAAGGCCCCGGAAGCCCCGGCCAGAGAACACTCTGCCCCTGCCACCCACAGCGGGTGTCTGGTGGAGGCGGCCCCAGAGCCAGGCTGGGGAGAGCTCAGGGGAAACTGCTGCCCAGGAGGCTGCGGGCCGCAGCCCATGGGGAAAGTGCCGCGTAGGGGCCCACGGCCCGGAGCCCAGAGCCCCGGGGAGGGGCCACCCAGGAGGCCTCAGGCCGCAGCCAAGGGCCCCGGGGAAAGCACTGCCCAGGAGGCCGCGGGCTGCAGCCCAGAGTCCCGGGGAGGGGCCGCCCAGGAGGCCGCGGGCCACAGCCCCCAGGCCATTATAGAATGGCCTGGACAGAGTCAGGCACTCAGGCCCAGAGGTTAAGAATGTGCAGAACCAATAACGCTTCACAGTTTCTCTACACACCAATAGCAGGTGAGAAGTAAATGAAAAAGAGATCACTACCCCCATCTCTGTAAAGCACAAAGTCTAGAGTTAGAGAAGGAATAAAGTAGCTGCTGCCTCTCTTTCTTTCTTAATCTTGTATAAGTGCTTCTACTTGGCAAAAGGTCAATCTATCTAGAACACAGGAGTCAAAGTGCTCTAGAAAATGTAGTTGCAAGGCTTGTAGCCTCTGACACAAAGGATGAAGCAGAAAGGCGTAAAAATGAGTGCTGAGTACCTGACTGCTTCCCCAGATATTTACCACAGACAGTCCCGTTTACCCTTGAAAGCTAGGGTGAGAGCTTAGCCGTAAACACCAGAAGGTTTTTTTTAAGCAGATAGGAAAAAAAGAAAGAAAAAAAAAAGACCATGTTGGAAAAGTAAATTGGTTAAGAAAAACTATCTCACTGCGGTAAATGTATTTCAAGTTGCTTCATTAACACAGAGTTCAGGAACAACACAAACAAGCTCACAGAACTAAAGGGAAATCAAAAGGGCAGTAAAAGTTATGTGGGGTCAATTTAAGGGCCATGTGCCCAAACCTCACTATGGGTCTGGAGTTGTTTTACATGAACCACTCAACCACCCTGACCCTTTTACAAGTCTACTTACTGAAACGATAAATTCGGTGGGAAAAGTATTAAATCCAACTGGGTTTTAAACTGTTGTTCTGGTTGTACCATGTAAACCCAACTTAATAGCTTCTACAGTCAACTCTGGTCAAGTAAGAAATGTCATACTCATGCATACGAATCCTCTACTGGGATCTTTTATTCACATACTATTTTCATGTCATCCAGTGCCTGGTTTTCAGTTTCTCCCAATGTGATTTAAGAGCATGATATTTTAGATTTCTAATGCATTATGAATAGAATGAATTTAATATAAACTCCCACTTGCTGAAAGATAATTTCTGTTTAGAAACAAAGGAATTTCAAATAGACAAAAAGAAATGAAACTCTTAAACTCTCCTCTCTTTTGGGTATTCCTGCAATGGCACCCCACTCCAGTACTCTTGCCTGGAAAATCCCATGGACAGAGGAGCCTGGTGGGCTGCAGTCCATGGGGTCACTAGGAGTCAGACACAACTGAGCAACGTCACTTTCACTTTTCACTTTCATGCACTGGGGAAGGAACTGGCAACCTACTCCAGTGTTCTTGCCTGGAGAATCCCAGGGACGGGGGAGCCTGGTGGGCTGCCGTCTTGGGGTCACACAGAGTCGGACACGACTGAAGTGACTTAGCAGCAGCAGCAGCAGCAGTGAGATAACTATAAGGGAGAAAGTCATGGAGGGTTTTTAACAATTTACCCTACTCTCCCACTTTTCTGTCTTTACAACCTTGTCGTTCAGTCACTAAGTTGTGTCTGATTCTTTGTGAGCCCATGGACTGCAGCATGCCAGGCCTCCCTGTCCATCACCAACTCCTTCCTGGAGTCTACCCAAACCCATGTCCATTGAGGCAGTGATGCCACCCAACCATTTATCCTCTTTTGCCCCCTCCTCCTCTTGCCCTCAATCTTTGCCAGCATCAGGATCTTTTCCAATGAGATGACTTTTCACATCAGGTGGAGCTTCAGCTATAGCATCAGTCCTTCCAATGAATGTTAAGGATTGATTTCCCTTAGGATTGACTGGTTTGATTGCCTTCCAATCCAAAGGACTCTTAAGAATCTTCTCCAGCACCACAATTTGGAAGCATCATTTCTTCAGCACTTAACCCTCTTTATGGTCCAGCTCTCACATCCATCCATGACTACTGGAAAAACCTTTGTTGGCAAAGTGATATCTACTTTTTATTATACTGTCTAGGTTGGTCATAGCTTTCCTTCCAAGGAGCAAGTGTCTTTTAATTTCACGGCTGCAGTCACCATCTGCAGTGATTTTGGAGCCCCCCAAAATAAAGTCTGCCACTGTTTCCACTTTTTCCCCCATCTATTTGCCATGAAGGGAAAGGACCATATGCCATGATCTTAGGTTTTTGAATGCTGAGTTTTAAGCCAGCTTTATCACTCTCCTCTTTCACCCTCATCAAGAGGCTCTTTAATTCCTCTGCACTTTCTGCCATTAGAGTGGTATCATCTGCATATCTAGGCTGTTTATATTTCTCCCAGCAATCTTGATTCCAGCTTGTCATTCATCAGCCTGGCTTTTCACAAGATGTACTCCTCATATAAGTTAAATAAGCAAGGTGACAATACATAGCCTTAATATACTCCATTCCTACTTTTGAACCAGGATGTTGTTCCTTGTCCAGTTGTAACTGTTGCTTCTCAATCTGCATACAGCCTCAGATCAGATCAGATCAGTCGCTCAGTCGTGTCTGACTCTTTGCAACCCCATGAATAGCAGCACGCCAGGCCTCCCTGTCCATCACCAACTCCTGGAGTTCACTCAGACTCACGTCCATTGAGTCAGTGATGCCATCCAGCCATCCCATCCTCTGTCATCCCCTTCTCCTCCTGCCCCCAGTCCCTCCCAGCATCAGAGTCTTTTCCAATGAGTCAACTCTTTGCATGAGGTGGCCAAAGTACCGGAGTTTCAGCTTTAGCATCATTCCTTCCAAAGAAATCCCAGGACTGACCTCCTTTAGGATGGACTGGTTGGATCTCCTTGCAGTCCAAGGGACTCTCAAGAGTCTTCTCCAACACCACAGTTCAAAAGCATCAATTCTTCGGCACTCAGCCTTCTTCACAGTCCAACTCTCACATCCATACATGACCACTGGAAAAACCATAGCCTTGACTAGACGAACCTTTGTTGGCAAAGTAATGTCTCTGCTTTTGAATATGCTATCTAGGTTGGTCATAACTTTCCTTCCAAGGAGGAAGCGTCTTTTAATTTCATGGCTGCAGTCACCATCTGCAGTGATTTTGGAGCCCAGAAAAATAAAGTCTGACACTGTTTCCACTGTTTCCCCATCTATTTCCCATGAAGTGATGGGACCGGATGCCATGATCTTCATTTTCTGAATGTTGAGCTTTAAGCCAACTTTTTCACTCTCCACTTTCACTTTCATCAGGAGGCTTTTTAGTTCCTCTTTACTTTCTGCCATAAGGGTGGTGTCATCTGCATATCTGAGATTATTGATATTTCTCCCGGCAATCTTGATTCCAGCTGTGTTTCTTCCAGTCCAGCGTTTCTCATGATGTACTCTGCATATAAGTTAAATAAACAGGGTGACAATATACAGCCTTGATGTACTCCTTTTCCTATTTGGAACCAGTCTGTTGTTCCATGTCCAGTTCTAACTGTTGCTTCCTGACCTGCATACAAATTTCTCAAGAGGCAGATCAGGTAGTCTGGTATTCCCATCTCTTTCAGAATTTTCCACAGTTTATTGTGATCCACACAGTCTACTGGTCTGTAAATTCTTTGGATACAGATGGTGTGCTTTATATTTCCCAACACAGCTGACCTCAGACACTTGCCTACAAGCTTGTTTGATGAATAAATCTATTCTAATAGCCTCCATATCACTGATGCTATATCACAGTCCACAGTGACACTTAAAAAGATGGAAATTTCTTAGTCTGGAATTTTCTTATGTTAGAAGGTCCTCAGTAGCAGCATTAAATGCAGTGGATGAAGAAGAGGAGTAGGAAGAGATCAAAGAAAGAATGAAGGATGATGAAAGGAAAGGAAGCACGATGCAAAACTTTTCCAAGAGCTGGAACAGTATGTGACCCAAAGGAATTATAGGAAGAGCTGAGATGAAACAGGGATCGGGCAAAATGAAGTTACTTAGAGTCCTGACCAGACTCAATTGAAAAAGATCTGTGTTTCACCTGCCCATGTGTGGAAAGCAAGGCTGAGACTATGGAAAACTTATAGATCGTCTCCTGAAGTATGTTTTTGAAGACAGTTTGAATGATGATAATTCTCTCCAGTGGAGGTAAACAGAAAATTCTATGCAAAAAAATCATGATAAATGGAGAGTGTTCTCTGTGATCTATAATTCCTAAATTGATTTTTTAATAAAAGTGTTCATATTATTGTCTTATGATCTTATCTACTCAGCTCATCTACCAGAAACTACAATTAATGTGAGCACTTCTGTTCCTTTTGAAGAAATTCTTTCAAGTCAATTTTCCTTGGATCCACCTTCAACATAAATTTTGACCCTTGTAGTGAAATTTAGTACAATGTATGCAGACCCATAAAGCAGGAAAGCCTACCTTCATCAAGGAAGCGGGGCACATTTATGTACAACGCCCCACATAAATCAGGAAACAACACAACTAAAGGCATTAAAAGCTCCAGGTCTTTCTACGGAACACTGCGGTTGGTGCATTTTTACGTGAAACACAGTTAAAGCTGAGTCTCAAACTCTTCTGTGTTGCTGCAGTGTTTTTGCCTTAATCAAGATCTGGGGCCAGAAAGAACTGCCATCCATTCTCAACACATTTTTCTTTCCAAAATTACATTTCTCTTATAAATATCCCTGGGAAACAACCTTAAGGGTCCAATCAAGCCTGAATCATGTTGCCAGTGGCCTTATTTCTGGTTGAATGTTCTCGTCAGGAACCTGGAGGCAAGGCTGAAATCTGTGAGCTTTGGTGAGCCATGCAGACGGGACCTGCGATTTAGAATCGAAGGTCTGGGGAGACTTCTAAACAGAGATCAGAGCTCTTGTGTCCTGGATCCTCTACAATGTCTCCCTGTGTGGTCTTGTCCCTCCGTTCCTTTTGGTCACATGCACTTGAAAGGATTTTGTGGCAATACTGTAATTAAACATCAGGTTTAGGTTTAAATATACCCGTAGGGATTTTTCTCCCGTTTCTCTGACCCTCCTCTCCTCAATTTTTCACTGCACTGGCGGTAGCTTTGCAAGGCACGCCTTTATTCTCCACTGGGTTTGTATTTTTACCTGGTTGGGAATGACATACCTGCAGAGGCTTTGCTTTCTTCCCTCTCCTATATTTCAAAGCTTGTTTCTCCCTCAGTCCTGACATCAGCAATGCTTTGTGGCTTTTCTTGGCCCTCAAAGGCTTAATGGTGCAGCACAGAAGCTGAATCTTCGGAAACAGGTCCCAACCACCTCTAACGGCAGCTTCAGATAAGTTCAGAGAGCAGCCACTCAGAAAAGCGAAAGCGGTGCCCATGGTTAAAAGTTCCAGGGAGATTTTTGTCTTTAAAATCAAGCGAATATATTCAAAGATGGCTTTAAAGCCTGCAGCACTCACCCAGATAGCACAGAGAGGTTTCTACATTCACTGTGGGTAAGAAGATGAAACCAAGCTTAAAGCTAATTAGTTAGCTCTCTTCTGAATGTTGGGCAGCCCCTTCCCTGGGGAAGGGGGAAGAACGAGCACAATTGGGGAGGGGGACTCGCATGAAACCAGTTATTTGGAAGTCGGGTAATATTAAAAGCCTAGTTACCTTACAGGGCCGCAGACGTAACTGCAATCAACGCAGCTAAACAGGTATGATGAAAGCAGGCCATCTAGTATTCTCATTAAGGCCCTCATTTGATACATTTTAAGACTTCAAAATTAAGCTGCATTTAACATCCTTGGAGGTTAATATTTTGCTCATTTCTTTGTCATGGATTATCTCTTAGGGAAGGCCTGACATGGGAAGGGCGTGGTGAGAAAGAGAGAGAACTAACATCCATGTGTTATCTGTGTGCCAAAAGCTGCCTTACCACTTGACAAATGTTGACTTGTTTACTCCTCAGCAGCGCTATGCAGAAAACTATTCTTCCTCCCATTTAAGTATAATTTGTTTTGCTTCCACGTAAGGAAATTCGGGTACAGAAAGACAATTAACTTGCCCAGGACTGCATAGGTGGTCGGTGGCCGGTGGTGTTCCAGCCCAGGAAACCTGACCTCAGAGTCTGGGCCCTACTGAGAATACTTTTGTCCACTCTGCCTTAAAGCCCGAGGATTTTTGAACCCAGGATTCAGAAAGAGACTTAACATTGATGGGCCTTCTGCTGTACATTCTTCCCAGTGGCAATGTGTCCAGGTTACTATCTGCCTGAAAGGGAGGAGGAATGCATGGTAACATTTTGAAAATATGGCTCTATCACACTGCTACTAGATGGTACTGAAACCTCAGAGCTTCGAGCTTCGTGCAAAACTTTTACTTTTCAGTCAGATTTCCTCTCCGCCATTAAATTCAATCTCAGCTGGAAAGTTATGAATCGCTGCTCCTTCCTAGTCTTGCTCCCTCTTCAGAAGTTATATGCACTTGCTGCTCCCCACCCTCCACTGGCATCACTGCCAGGATCCGAGCTTTAACATCCAGTTCTCAGGGGCACGGGCGGACCCTGCAGACCCTAGGCAAAACTGATGGAGCCTTTAGCAACTTCAAAGCGAAATTTTCTATGGCAGAAAATCAGCATTTCTCATGGTGATGCTTTTCTTCAGAATGTCCTTACGTTGTTATATTGGGTTAGCCAAAAAGTTCATTCAGTTAGTGAATACGTTGTTCAATAAATTTCTTTGTAAAATAAAAAGCATGTACTTTATTTGTACTTAAAACCAAACGAACTTTTTGGCCAACCCAACCCAAGCAGGATTTGTATCCCTTCCCTCCATGTGGCCGAGAGACTCCCTGCCAGGAGGACTGAGGTAACAGTAAGCCTGCAGCCCACAGCTGTGGGAAAGGACTGTGGGACCCACGGCTGTGGGAAAGGACTTGGCGTGTCCCGGTTACATGATCAATCGTCCGCCACATGCACTCTCTCATCTGTTTAACACTGGCACCTTCCTGACCCATAAATTAAGTAACTGAGACATGGGCAATGTTTCTAATTCTAATATCTCTGTGGTATTATCTAGCTCAGTAGTTTTAAATTTGCCTAGGTCAACAGTTTTAAAATATAAGGATTCCTTTCAAGACAACAACACAGTTACAAAAAGATGGCAAGCAAGCCTATAAAAGATGCTCTGTGTCACATGTCATCAGGGAAATGCAAATTAAAATGAGATATAATCATATGCCTACTAGAAGAGTCAAAATCCAGAACACTGCTGCTGCTGCTGCTGCCGCTAAGTCCAACTCTGTGCGACCCCATGGACTGCAGCCTACCAGGCTTCTCTGTCCACTGGGCAACCCCAAATTCCGATGAGGATGTGGAACAACAGAGCTCTCGTTCACTGCTGATGAGAATGGAAAATGGTACAGCATATACCCTTACAAAGCAAAACACACCCTTACCATAAGATCCTGCAACTACGTTTTTTGGCCTTTATCCAGAGAAATTGAAAATTCATGCCCAGAAAAACCTGCACACAGATGTTTATAGCAGCTTATTCATAATTGCAAAAACTTGGAAGCAACCAAGATGTCCTTCTGTAGGTGGACAGATAAATAAACTGTGCTGCACCCAGACAATGGAATATTATTATTCCATGCTAAAAAGAAACGAGCCATCAAGCCATAAAAAGGGATGGGAGGAACATAAATGCACATTACTAAAGTGAAAGAAGGCGATATGGAAAGGGTCTCATGATTTACATCATGTCCGGATGCAGACCTTTGGATGCAACTATTCTTAATCTAGAGATCTATGAACTAAGAAACACACGCTAGCTGACACCTACACATCTCAACACAGAGCAAATACCATCTTTATACGGCGTCAATAATGCTCCGACTCCCAGAGTCCACTTCATTTGAAGCTGAGCATCCTTCGTGCAATAGTATGAAAATAAAATAAGCAAGCAAAGCTCCATGACACTCTCCCAGCTTCTTTCATTCTGCTCTGCCTACATCTGAACTTGCCCCGGTTGTACTGTTCATTGCTACGTGACCTGACAGAACTACATGTATTTGATAATGCCTGACGCCGAGCCAGAAGGGGCCTGGGTCATACGTGAGAGTGGCTACATTCCGGCTACCGCTTGCCCTGAGGCCCCCAAACAGACTTTCTTGGAGAGTAATAAAGGTCATGAGAGCAGCTGCAGAGGTGGCTTTTGGTACTAAGCTAGGGAAGAAAAACTAAAACCTCAAACACGGACATGGATTCTAAATTTCTGGAGAGTAGTTGTGTTTGTAAGGACTCTGTTGGACTTCTACAACTCTGTTTTAACATGAATTTCTTTTAAGAGGAAAGAAAGTATACAGCACAACAGCACCATGGTATGGTTGTTATGTTTAATAGAGGTGCTGTTGTTTGATGTTAGGTGTGGGTTTATTGATCCTTCTCAGTTACTGGTGGTAGCTCTCTGTAAGAATTTTAGAGTTATTTCCCAATGAAGCTTTGTTCATCCTTTTTTTTTTTTTTTTTTTTTTAACTGCTTCTCAATACAATATACTTTCTAGCAACAAGAATGGGAAATTCTCTTGGAAAAAGAAGACAAAAGCAAGCAGAACTAATTTATCTTCAATAATTATTGGCAAGCAATTGGGTAACAGAGTCAATACTTCTGCTGAAATTTCTGGTCTTAACCTGAAATTTCTTGCAAACCTGAAATTCACAAGAATGTTCTTGAACCCCAGCTCCACAGTAGTGCACAGGAGAGAAAACCAGTCCTTCTTCTGCAACAGTCATTCATTCTCTGATGCATATCTTAGACTTAAATAATCTCTTATGAATCTCTTTTGCTCCAGAATCACGAGGACCTCTGCTAATAAGAATGAAATATTCTAGTTACAGGGAGAGTTGATGACACTCTCGGTGAAAATTAAAATAATGCCCACCGCCCCCCCCCCCCCACAAAAAAAAACCTCACCAATCTCTGGACTTTAAAATAATCTAGGCTAATCAACAAAAACATATCTCAAAATCACATTGAACAAAAAATGAATTACAGGAAATTCCCTGGAAGTCCAATGGTTAGGACTCCATGCTTCCACTGTGGAGGGCCCATGTTCCACCCCTGACCGGGAACTAAGATCTCCCAAGCTGCATAGTGGAGCCAAAAAAAAAAAAAAAAATTAGAAAAATATATACCATATATGTATTTGTTAAAACACATGAAGCTACACACCATTTGTGAACACATGTGTCTGAAGATCACACACACCACTTCTGGCCCGGTAGCTATCTCTGAGCAGAGCGCACAGCAGTTCTGAGAAGCATTAAGAAATGGCTTCAACAGAATTGGTGGGTATAATGGATGTTTGCAATATCATTCTCTATGTGCCTCATATATTTCATAAGTTTAAAAACTTATAAAGATTCAGAATCTTTCCAAATAACTGTCAGTCCTGGTATGAAGGTCTGGCATCGGATATAAACTAGCTCAGACCCCAACAGAAGAGTCCACAGAAAGCAATGAGAGAAGAATGACGGGGCGAAAATGGGCAAGAATGGAGAGAGCGACTCCTCTCAGCCTGGCCCTCTCGGCCTCATCAATCTCTAGGAGTCTGCGCATGCTCACCCAAAAGCCAGAGCGCAAAGCAAGTGCTTAAGTGCCGTCGTTTTACTTCGCTCTTTCACTACTCATTCCGGATTGTCTTGCCCTTAAGCAGCCCTCAATTGGATCAGCAGTTGCTCTAATTTGCTTGCCTGGCAAGGTGACCCAGACCGTCAATCCCAAGGCTTCAGAGTCCTCAAGTGCTTTTCCCTGGTGTTACGATTGCTATGATTTTCAACGTGTGATTATCACTGGGTTTGAAGGCATCAAAAGATGACTTGGTGAGTTTCTTGCATTTTAGACCTACTTCTTTATATCCCTATTGGGGTAGTGATAATTCCAGATCCTCACTGGGACATAATGATAAAGCTCACTGAAATTAGGATGAATTTCCCCCACCAGTTGGGCATTTCCTTTCTTTACTGGTGCAACACCACGAGGATTCCAAAGTGTCCAAACAGAAGTCACAGCTTCAAGTCTACTGGGCCCACTGCTGCAGCCCTTTACAAAGCGTTACTTCATCAGCCCTGGAAACGAGGGCCTTTAACCCAGCAGATCGTAAGACTGCAGAGGTGAGAAGCAGTGATGGTTCAGGCTTGTCGAGAGGTTCCATACTGAACTCTGTTGGCTGAGGAAGGAAACCACACTGAAACCATGACTGCTTCTTGACACAGGTGACAGGGAAATTCGAACAACCTGTTCACGCAACTAACATGTCCTGACTCTGCTTGAACATTTCCATCACTAAACAGGGATTCTTGTTCATGGGTACATTGGGCCATGCTCTTAGGAAAAGGGGCGTGATGGTGAAAGATGCATTTAGCTCTTAACTCCACTGCGTCAGACCTTATTTGGAAATAAGGTCTCTGCAAATGTAGTCGAGATGAGACTATTAGACTCTCATGCACTATGACCCATGTCCTTATAAAATAGGGAAATTAGGCACAGAGAGAATGGCATGTGAAGATTAAGGCAGAGATCAGGTGATTCATGTACAAACCAAAACCTACCAAAGAATGCAGCAAGCCAACAGAAGCTAGGAGAGAGACAAGGAATGGATTCTTAACAACCTTTAGAAGGAACCAACGCTTCTAACCACCTTATCTCAGGTTCCTACCACCAGAACCGCAAGACAATACATTCTATTGTTTAAGCCACCCAGCTTGTAGTGCTTTGCTATGAAAATCCTAGCAAATTCACAGGGAGCCTGAGGGAAATGGAGGGTGTGGTACAAACATTCCTTAATTAGTACGGGGACCCATTGAGTTAAAAACTCATTGAACTCCATACTTAAAACAGTTTCATTTTGTTGAGTATATTATTCTTCAATAAAGTTGATTTTAGCAGGTAACATTAATGGATGAATCAATATTTCAAACATGATTACCATTAGTCATTTTTTGCTTTCCATGCCTGTATAGGACTTCATGCCAATCACTACTCTGATTACTAATTGCAAATGAACTCTATCACTGATGATGACAGACCACACAGTGAGGGCAGGGAGGAGTTCGTCTGGAACTCAAGTGATTCTGAGTGCCTGTTGGTGTTTCCATGTAAAGTGGCAATTCTAGCAAAACACGTACAAGCAAAACAGATCCACTCCCCATCAGCTCTTCATAGAAAAATATTTCAGATACACAGAATTCTGGGTAACTACATTTAATGTTTTTTTAATTTCCAGGAGCCAGATTGTTGTTCCTAAGGTCTAGGATGAGGTTTGAAGGAGGTGATATGGAAAGGTTAGGACAAAGGAGGAATTAGAAATGCTATTTCTTAACTAAAGGCTGGGGATTTATATCTATTCTAAGTCAGGAGTCATAGGGTTTCTTTGAATACAGTAGGAAATCAGGTCTAGTCTCTTATTAAACCAGGAAGAGGGATAACATTGTCTTGCCCCTGAACTTAAAATGTATCTTTCTACCCCTCAGATGTGAGGCAATTACTAAATCACTCTTTATAAATCTTGGTTCTTTTGAATTTCTAAAGAAATACTGGTAGAATAGTGAGTGTAAATCCTAGCTGGCAGGATTAACAAGCTTCATTTGGGATACACTGAGTCCAATGAGTGTTTGGGACACCTAACTGCCCCAAATGTCCAGCAGGCTTACCTCAGTTCAGTTCAGTTCAGTTCCGTTCAGTCGCTCAGTCGTGACCCACTCTGCAACCCCATGAATCGCAGCACGCCAGGCCTCCCTGTCCATCACCAGCTCCCAGAGTTCACTCAAACTCACATCCATCGAGTTGGTGATGCCATCCAGCCATCTCATGTTCTGTCGTCCCCTTCTCCTCCTGCCCCCAATCCCTCCCAGCATCAGAGTCTTTTCCAATGAGTCAACTCTTCACATGAGGTGGCCAAAGTATTGGAGTTTCAGCTTTAGCATCAGTCCTTCCAATGAACACCGAGGACTCATCTCCTTCAGAATGCACTGGTTGGATCTCCTTGAAGTCCAAGGGACTCTCAAGAGTCTTCTTCAACACCACAGTTTAAAAGCATCAATTCTTTGGCACTCAGCTTTCTTCACAGTCCAACTCTCACATCCATACATGACCACAGGAAAAACCATAGCCTTGACTAGACGGAGCTTTGTTGGCAAAGTAATGTCTCTGCTTTGGAATATGCTATTTAGGTTGCTCATATCTTTCCTTCCAAGGAGTAAGCATCTTTTAATTTCATGGCTGCAATCACCATCTACAGTGATTTTGGAGCCCAAAAAAATAAAGTCTGACACTGTTTCCCCATCTGTTTCCCATGAAATGATGGGACCAGATGCCATGATTTTCATTTTCTGAATGTTGAGCTTTAAGCCAACTTTTTCGCTCTCCTGTTTCACCTTCATCGAGAGGCCCTCTACCTCGTGTGTGACTATTTGACACGTTGCTGTTGTTGTTGTTCAGTCCCTCAGTCGTGTCCAACTCTCTGTGACCCTGTGGACTGTAGCACGCCAGGCCTCCCTGTCCATCACCAACTCGGAGCTTGCTCAAACTCATGTCCATTGAGTTGGTGATGCCATCCAACCATCTCATCCTCTGTCGTCCCCTTCTACTCCTGCCCTCAATCTTTCCCAGCATCAGGAGCTTTTCCAATGAGTCAGCTCTTTGGATCAGGTGGCCAAAGTATTGGATCATCTCAATAAATCAGACAGTTTACTGACCTGATTATGATGTTGAGCCCATCAATTTTACTATTAAGCCCTTTACACAGATGGATTGTATATGATGGGGAAAGTGTTAACAGCTAATGTAAAATCAATGCTTGGACAGGTTAAATACTCGGTCTTTCAGCAAAACTCCCATTCCTGCTGTGATGAGGGTCTGTAACAATCAACAGTTTAGGTGGGGGTTTGGGGAGACTCTCATCACCTAATAAGGATGGTACCCAGCTGGTCAAGTCACACACTGAGTCCCAGCCTGTACGTCTGGGGTTTTCTAGAGTACAGCCTCATATCACTTTCTGTACCTCCACACGCCCAGCAGCAGAAGTTAGTCTGGACACCATTTCACACAACTCACTGTGGTGAAGGACTGTGGTGAAGGAACCAGGTCTGAAGCCAGTCTCCTGGCGGAGAGTAAAGGCCCCAGCTGCCTACAGAGGGCAGTGAGTCTGCAGCCTGGTGCCCGACCAGAGGCGGCAGAGTGACCGGCCTTCTCAGAAACCGCCCCCGCATGGGCTGGACCCGGCCTCCCCGGCGCACCCTGCGGGCCGGCCTCGGCGCCCGTGGCCTGGTGATATCCCCACGAAGGCCAGCTCGAGAGGACTCAGCAATATGCAGGAGTCAGATTCCGAGCTCTGAAACATCCAGGGGTTAGCAAAGGCTCCTTTTTCCCTGCTCTGGAGCATTTCTGATCATGGTTTTCTCACCTACATGCTGAAGGAGGTGAACCCAACTGAAACTCTAAAAGTAGTATCCTTGGGCCTACTTCACTGTCTTGTGGGGTTCCCGAAGGAGAGTTACTGAGTGATTTGCTCACCGCAACCAGATTCTCCACACATGGGGAACTGTTGGGGCTTAAAAAAAAAAAAAAAAAACTATCCTGGAAGATGCAGATGGACAATGTCTGTGGCTGGGGTCTTCGGAGGTGGGCTGCAATGGCAGCGAGTCATTCGGCCTCTGCCTTGCACAGAGCATTGGAGAAGCGTTTTCTCAATTTAAGCTGAGAAGGGTAGTGTTCACATTTGTAATCTGGCCCCCTTCCTGGGGGCCAAACGGACTCGCCAGGTGAGACAGTTAGGGCGGAGCCAACATCTCTGCCCCCTGGAGAGCGAACCCTCGGAAGGTTTAGCCAAAACTGAGAAGCTAGTCATCAGTTCTACGGTGCTTCCTCTATGTCACCATTCGTAAAACGGAACCATTTTACTCTTCCTGGCCTATAATTTATGGGCTATTTATTTCAGAAATAACTTATGGGGGCATTAAAGGAGAGGAGAAGAATCTTGTTTCCTTCCCTGTCCTAACAGATTAGCTCTTGGCTTTCCCAGTCCTAAAACAAATGAGCATGAGAAATACTTACATCACATTCACTGTTCTTTCTTTCCACTGCTCACAGGAACCAGCAAACTGTTAATTGCATAGCAGTCAGAAGGGCATGAACAGAATTTCTAGAGAGTGAGGTGATGTCCTAGCAGCTTCTGGGGAGGTGGCTAATTATTTTTTAGAGATGGTTTTAAGAATAACCCTGCTATTAACATTAAGACTGGGTGGGAAATCAACTTCAACAAGGAGAAAACAGTACTTGTGAAACTTTTAATTAAGAAATCTCCTTATATCAAGAAAGTTAAAAAATGAATATTCTCCGACTGATAGGAATGCAACTTCTCAGAGCATGTGAATGCTTCCTGTAGAACCAGCTTAGGGAGGCTGTCGCTCTACATGCAACTGGCTGTGCTGAGCTGTCTTCAGGCACCATGGATACGGCACCATGGATACCTCCTCCTCCTCACCCCACTAGTTCAGAAACAAAAAAAATGAAATAAACAATGCTTCCCTCATCCACCCTACTATCCACTACATTTCCCTTCATAGGATATCAACATTTCATTTTCCCAATTAAAAGGATACCCGATCCAATACCTTTGCAAGGTAGACATCAGGACCTTACCTGAGATCTGGTTTCAAAAGGGCAGAGGACCAGATGACATAAGGATGACTCTTTGGGAAGCACAGATGCCAGACTGGGGGGAAAATGAGAAATAAACAGGAAGTTAAAGAATATATAAGATAGAGTTTGAGTATCCCTTAAAGTAACCCAAGGCCAGATTTCATGAAAGGGTAGCTTGTTAGAGAAGTTCTTGGAGCTAGGCATTTTAGGACTTCAAGGAGATCAAAACAATCAATCCTAAAGGAAATAAACCCTGAATATTCATTGGAAGGACTGATGCTGAAGCTGAAGCTCCAGTACTTTGGCCACCTGATGCGAAGAACTGACTCATTTGAAAAGACCCTGATGCTGGGAAAGACTGAAGGTGGGAAGAGAAGGGGACGACAGAGGATGAGATGGTTGGATGGTGTCACTGACTTGATGGATGTAAGTTTGAGTGAACTCTGTGAAATTTGTGAAAGACAGGGAAGCCTGGCATGCTGCAGTCCATGAGGTCAGAGTTGGACATGACTTAGTGACTGAACAATAGCAAGGCATTTGTAGTCAGACACATTTTGGTCTACATGTCATCTTTGTTGTACAGATCTCTAAAACTTGAAGCAATTCATCTAATGTCTCTAATTTTCCTCTTCCAGAATGCTGTATCAGCTACCTGGCCTTCCTGGGCATTTGAGTAAATGCTACTCACTACAGATACATCACTGTGTCAGAGATGCACAGTAGGGACCTAGAGAAACATTCAGGTGACATTGACTATTCATTCCTAGAAACACAGCTTTTTCCCTAAAATTCCTAAAATTTTTTGGAATAGTTATTAAAATACCAAACTGTTTAAAGTATCCTCCTCTCTGATAGTCGTTATGTTAGGAAGATGCCTAGCTCAGGCAGCCATGTGCAGAGGTAGCTAACAGGGTGCTTTGCTTCTGGACAGCTTGATCGAGGTGGTCTTAACCATCCCCTTAGCCTGACTAAACTTCGGTCATCTTCCTCCGTCTAGGCGTCTGACTTTTCTTAGAGCATTTATTTTCGAAAACTTGCCATTGTAAATCCTTTCTCGTCCACTTTGAATTGTATGTAAATCTTTTTCCAGCTTCTTGCCAGTTTTACAACCCAGGAAATGCTTTTTTCAAGGACTTATGAAGCATTTTGGAAAAGTCAACATTGAAGGATAAAGAGACCTACTCTCACAGTTTCTATGAAGGGTAGCAGTCAACTTTCAATACCTGTGGGTGCCAGTTGGCAAACACAGGTGGCCTCGTCACAGAAAAAACCTTGCAGACTCAGGAGTAACTAAGTGTGCTCCGGTACTTTTCCATGAGCTCAGCCCAGGATTAAAAACCCTCTGCCGTTTGTGTCCGTGAGTCTGTGTCCAGACTTGCTCCGGGCACTCTGCCCTGCTCCTGGCAATAGTATCAGAATGAAATCAACTTCTGTCTGCTCATCTCATCCTGTGCCCATTTTTTTCTTATTAAGCTCCACTCTTGCTTTGGAGCCCCACTCTTGGCTATGAGTTCCTCTGTCAACATCTGGTCTTGGTATAGTTTCTAAAGGTTCAAAGAGTGAGGAATTGCAGAATGAAGAGACTTGCAGTGGAGGTGAGCTTCAAGGAAATCCATCCACATTGGGCACCCTTTAAGGTACAAGAGGCAATGTACCGCTGTAATGCTCAAAGCCCTTCAAGAGAGGCTTCAGCAATACGTGAACCAAGAACTTCCAGATGTTCAAGCTGAATTTAGAAAAGGCAGAGGAATTAGGGATCAAATTGCCAACATCTGTTGGATCATAGAGAAAGCAAAGGGGTTCCAGAAAAACATCGACTTCTGCTTCATTGACTACGGTGAAGACTTTGACTGTGTGGATCACAATAAATTGTGGAAAATTCTGAAAGAGATGGGGATATCAGCCCACCTGACCTGACACCTGAGAAATCTGTGTGCAGGTCAAGAAGCAGCAGTTAGAACCAGACTTGGAACAATGGACTGGCTCCAAATTGGGGAAGAGTACATCAAGGCTGTATATTGTCATCTGCTTATTTAACTTATATGCAGAGTACTTCATGAGAAATGCCGGGCTGGACGAAGTACAAGCTGGAATCAAGATTTCCGGGAGAAATATCAATAACCTCAGATATGCAGATGACACCACCCTTATGGCAGAAAGTGAAGAGGAACTAAAGAGGCTCTTTATGTAAGTGAAAGAAGAGAGTGAAAAAGCTGTCTAATACTCAACATTCAACAAACTAAGATCATGGCATCTGGTCCCATCACTTCATGGGAAATAGATGGGGAAAAGTAGAAACAGTGGCAGATTTTATTTTTTTGGACTCCAAAATCACTGGAGATGGTGACTGCAGCCATGAAATTAAAGGATGCTTGCCCTTTGAAAGGAAAGCTATGACCAACCTGGACAGCATATTCAAAAGCAGAGACATTACTTTGCCAACAAATGTCCATCTAGTCAAAGTTGTGGTTTTTCCAGTAGTCATGTATGGATGTGAGAGTTTGTGAGAGTTGGATCGTAAAGAAGTCTGAGCACTAAAGAACTGATGCTTTCAAATTGTGGCACTGGAAAAGACCCTTGAGAGTCCCTTGGACTGCAAGGAGATCAAACCAGTCAATGCTAAAGGATATCAACCCTGAATATTCATTGGAAGGACTGATGCTGTAGCTGAAGCTCCAATACTTTGGCCACCTGATGTGAAAAGTCATCTCATTGGAAAAGATCTGGAGCTGGCAAAGATTGAGGGCAAGAGGAGAAGGGGGCAGAAGAGGATAAAATGGTTGGATGGCATCATCGACACGAGGGACATGAGTGTGGGAAACTCCAGGAGATCGTGAGAGGCAGGGAAAGCTGGTGTGCTGCAGTCTGTGGGGTCGCAACGAGTTGGACACGACTTCGTGATGGAATAACAGCAACAACAAGGAACAAGAACGTCGCTCCCCTGACAGCGTCCTCTGTGAGACGCCCTCCTGCTGACCTCTGGGTTAACTGGTAAAGAGGAGTACGGTGGGCCCATCCTCCTTCCCTGTGCACACGGCCATTTGCAATGTGACTGCCGTCTCTTCTGCCAAGCGGTGCCATCTTTTTCTCCAACTCTGGAATCTGAATATGGTCTTTTGCCTTGCTTCAGTTAATGGGACACCAGCCAATGAGCTGGGAGGAGAATCTTGATAAGTGTGCATTCAGGATTGCCCTTTCTTGCACGCTATGGGACCCAAAACTGCCTCCAAAACATGAGAAGCCACAGGGAGAGACCCCAGCCCTCTCAGCTCCCCAGCAGAGTTCCCAAGCATCTGAATGAGGCCAGTTTAGCCCCAGATGATCAATTATACGCCAGAATGTGTAGCCAGCCTACAGAATCATGATACATACTTATGGTTTTAAGCATCTGAGTCACACTTAAAAATATATATATATAGCAAAAGTTGATAACAGTAGAATGTTACATTTACCAAGAAAGCATGAATGAGTTCCCAACCAAGAGAAATGATGAGAAATTAGTGGGAATGGAGGGGTATCCAAGGAAACATTCCTTCATATGGTGAGTTGCAAACTTGAAATGTTAGCTGGAGTTTAAAAGAAGTTGTTTTTTTTTTGTTTTTTTTTTTTTAAGTCAATTCAGGATCTCATAGAAAATCAATCTCTCTGTCGGACTAAAAATATCTCCAGCTTTGAACACTTTTCCTTCATTCTTATTAGACTTGAAAGCATGCCCATTGATCTAGCAAGAGCAATTTGCTAATAATTAGACTGGCAAGGCAGGTTCAGGATTGTTACCAACAGGATGGGTGAGGGGCCCCTTCAGTTCACAAACGTCATGGTCCTGATGAGAGAAAGGACGAAGCAGCAGTAGCCACCACAAATGCCTGCTTCCCAAAATTCAGGTGAGATCAAACTCTAATGCAGGAAAAAGTCAGCTCCTCACCAGCAGTGCTGTCTGCAGAGGAGAGCCAGTCGGGCTCCCCTCCCAGGGGTCCCCCAGCTCTCGCGCACGCCGTTCACCGCCTCCCCTCTCCTCCCCTCCCTCGCCTTCATCTGCCTTCTCCTCTTCCTCCTTCCTCTCTGCTCCTCTGAGGATAGACAGTGCCCGGGTCCAGATCCCCCATGGACCTCAAGTTCACTGAGGGCAGGGTCTGTGCTCAACGCGTGTTTTCGTCTCCCACAGCACAAGGTACACAGAAGGCGCTCATCACACGCACTACAGAAGTGAACGGAAGAGGCCGAGCTCTGTGGAACACAGGGAGTCGTGACTGGATAACCCTGTTCCATCCCAAAGCCTGCACAGGGAGCTTGGCAAAGACTGGCTACCTTCTTCACATGAAATAAGCTCATATTACAGAAAGCAGCATGAGGGCTTCCCTGGAGGCTCAGGGGGTAAAGGGTCTGCCTGCAATGCGGGAGACCCGGATTTGATCCCTGGGTAGGGAAGATCCCCTGGAGAAGGCAGTGGCACCCCACTCCAGTACTCTTGCCTCGAGAATCCCATGGACGGAGGAGCCTGGTGAGCTGCAGTCCACAGGGCTGCAAAGAGTTGGACGTGACTGAGCAACCTCACTTTCACTTTCACAGAAAGCTGCATAATGCATGAAATGTGTCATTTTTCTCCAGAGAAGGGCACCTGGTTTCCACCAGAAATCATGACACGGTACATCTGTGATTTGTCCACTTGAACGAATCCCTTTGAGTGCATTCCAGACCCTCTGCGTTGCTTGGCCCTCCTCTTGGGGAGGCCTGAGCAGGGGACAGACTTTGCGGTGTGCAGGGCAAAACCTCCTGAGACAGCACCTCCAAACAGGTTACATCCTGAGCTAAATATTTTTTGGAAGCTCAGACTAAAAACAGCATTGTTTGCTTTCAACTGGTTAATAGGGTGAGATTATTTTTACTGCTTCAGTTTGCTTATACCCCCAAAAAGAGAAAAAATCTATCCCTTCCCTTATAAAATATTTATTGTTTTATATTTTAAAAGAAAGAGCCAAATCAATTCTATTTTGAAAGGCACATTAAAAATGTAAGCACAAAGCACAGGACACATTTCACAGAAGATTGGAACTGCTAACAGTTTTTTTTTTTTTTTCATTTACAAGAAGAAATCAAATGAAGCCAGCTTGCCTCTGGGGTTTTAAACATCATTACAATTCATCTTAATAATGAAGTTAAAATTAACTGAAAAAAGACAAAATGGAAAAAAAAAAACCTCTCATATCACTTATATGAGCTTATTCATGGGAAAATGAATAAAAGGAATATCCTTTGGGTACAGTTAAGAAAACAACCAAAATTACCAGTACATAGGTGACCCATGATTGAAACACACCTCATTTTGTATTTATGGAAACATAAACTAATTCATAACACACACACTTTATACCCACATAAAACCATATGTTCAGAAACACACATACACACCCAACAAAACCAACAGCTCTTTAAATTATATTCAAAAATGTTATACTCATTATAATCTACTGACCATGGAATTCTGTTTCTGATATCACATATAACTAACCTGGAAACTCAAGTCAACTCTGCTTTGTGTAATCTTCCCAGCTGCCTTAGTGGAATCTTTCTGTTGAAGAACAAAAGAGGGGTAGAAAGGTCAGAGGGGACACCTCCACTCCATCAGTTCAGTCAGTTCAGTCGCTCAGTCATGTCCGACTCTTTGTGACCCCATGGACTGCAGCATGCCAGGTTTCCTGTCTATCACCAACCCCCAGAGCTTGCTCAAACTCATGTCCATTGAGTCATGGGGTCCATTGAGTCACTGATGCCATCCAACCATCTCATCCTCTATTGTCCCCTTCTCCTCCCGCCTTCAATCTTTCCCAGCATCAGGTTCTTTTCAAATAAGTCAGCTCTTCGCATCAGGTGGCCAAAGTATTAGTCTCAGCTTCAGCATCAGTCCTTCCAATGAACACCAAGGACTCATCTTCTTTAGGATGGACTGGATGGATCTCCTTGCAGTCCAAGGGGCTCTCAAGAGTCTTCTCCAACACCACAGTTCAAAAGCATCAACTCTTTGGCGCTCAGCTTTCTTTATAGTCCAACTCTCACATCCATACATGACTACTGGAAAAACCATAGCCTTGACTAGACCAACCTTTGCTGGCAAAGTAATGTCTCTGCTTTTTAATATGCTATGTAGGTTGGTCATAACTTTCCTTGCAAGGAGCAAGAGTCTTTAATTTCATGGCTGCAGTCACCATCCACAGTGATTTCGGAGCCCCCAAAAATAAAGTCTGACACTGTTTCCCCTGTTTCCCCATCTACTTGCCATGAAGTGATGGGACCAGATGCCATGATCTTCATTTTCTGAATGTTGAGTTTTAAGCCAACTTTTTCACTCTCTTTTTTCACCTTCATCAAGAGACTCTTTAGTTCTTCGCTTTCTGCCATTAGGGTGGTATCATCTGCATATCTGAGGTTATTGATACTTCTCTCAGCAATCTTGATTCCAGCTTGTGCTTCAAACAGCCCAGCATTTCTCATGATGTACTCTGCATATAAGTTAAATAAGCAGGGTGACAATTTACAGCCTTGATGTATTCCTTTTCCTATCTGGAACCAGTCTGTTGTTCCATGTCCAGTTCTAACTGCTGCTTCCTGACCTGCATACAGATTTCTCAGGAGGCAGTTCAGGTGGTGTGGTATTCCCATCTCTTTCAGAATTCTCCAGAGTTTGATGTGATCCACACAGTCAAAGGCTTTGGCATGGTCAATAAGGCAGAAGTACATGTGTTTCTGGATGTTTTACTCTCTTGCTTTTTCAATGATCCAGCAGATGTTGGCAATTTGATCTCTGGTTCCTCTGCCTTTTCTAAATCCAGCTTGAACATCTGGAAGTCCACTTCATAGGGCCCTTAAAGTCTTCAAGCGCACTCCTGCTTTGACTTCCATCCTCCTGCTCTGAGAGGAAGAACAAAATACGTACCTGCTTCTTGGAATGGACAGGGGATTCGTTTTAACAAATGAAACCCTTTTCAGAATCTGCAGCTGCCACGTTGGGGGTATAATGACGGCAACAATGAGGAAAGGCAGAGGCAGTTTACACACTAGAAGATACAGGGTCCCCGTGGCCCTCAGGTGGGAGCTCTGCCAACTCATTCATTCTCTTCTGCGGTCGAGTTCGGAATTCAGTCATTTCTTTTCAAGCTAGTAAGTTATTTTGATTTAATTGAAAAAAAACAACCCTGTAATTTTCCTGAGTAGGTATGCTGCTGCTGCTGCTGCTAAGTCACTTCAGTCATGTCCGACTCTGTGCGACCCCAGAGACGGCAGCCCACCAGGCTCCCCCGTCCCTGGGATTCTCCAGGCAAGAACACTGGAGTGGGTTGCCATTTCCTTCTCCAATGTATGAAAGTGAAAAGTGAAAGTGAAGTTGCTCAGTCATGTCCGACTCTTCGTGACCCCATGGACTGCAGCCTACCAGGCTCCTCCATCCATGGGATTTTCCAGGCAAGAGTACTGGAGTGGGGCGCCATTGCCTTCTCCTACATAATAGGCTACTGTTGCTGCTGCTGCTAAGTCGCTTCAGTCATGTCCGACTCTGTGCGACCCCATAGACGGCAGCCAACCAGGCTTCCCTGTCCCTGGGATTCTCCAGGCAAGAACACTGGAGTGGGTTGCCATTTCCTTCTCCAATGCAATATATATGTGGAAAATAATACATGCACAGAAAAATTTTCCACAAAGTACTTATTTACATAATAAAACCAGAGATGACTTAGGCAGAGAAATTAACATGATTAGGGGGCTTGATATCTAAGTCAAGATTTTAAATGACTTAATAATACCTTTCCACTGAAAAGATAAAGAATCATAGCAAGTAAGCAATTCAGAATATATGTGATGAAAAGCTATGGAATCATAGAATTCTAACATATATACATAATGGCTTAGATATCAACCCCAAGTTGAAAAGTGAAAGCATTAGTCACCAGGTAATATCCAACTCTTTGCAACTCCATGGACTGTAGCCCTCCAGGCTCCTCTGTCCAGGGAATTCTCCAGGCAAGAATATTGGAGTGCATTACCATTCCCTTTTCCAGGGGATCTTCCCAACCCAGGGATCAAACCTGTGTCTCCTGCATTGTAGGCAAATTCTTTACCCTCTCCACCCCAACTTAAGAACAGATTAAAACAGTGCTTCATATTGCTCAATTGGTTACTTCATAGAACACAATATATTCATTATATTCTCCTGTGGAAGGCAGTTTGCATGGTGGTTATATGCACAGGCTCTGAATTCACACTGCTTATATCCAGATCCCAGTTGCCTGCTAGCTGTCTGATCCTGCACAAATTAATCCTGCTTCCTGACATGGGTTTCATTTGTAAATTGGAGAGAATTCTCTCAGTTAGTGTCCAATCAGGAGACGGGACTTACATAATAATTTGAATGGGAAACGTTTAAAAAAAAGAATGGACCATCGCAGGGTACTGGAGTAAGGAAGGAATGACTAATAAAAAGCATAAGGACTCCAAAGGACAGAGGAAGAGCACAAATGAGAGACAGACTTCAGGCTGAGGATGAACACCCAAGGAAGCAGTTGCCCTTGGGCTGAGATCCAGACCTCGGGAGAGGACACATCCACAGCTCACGGGATGAAAGGGAAGCCGCTGCGGTTTCTTACTAGTGTGACTTGCTGAAAATCCACCATCTGCAACCTATCAAAAACTTAACCTTCTCGGGTTCCAAGGAAAGCTGTTTGTGAGGAGGTGTCTCCATGAAAATGATCCACTAGAAATTTTATTTTATTAATACATTTTGACCCCACCCCTGCACTGAAGTTTCTTTAGTTGTAGTCAGAATAACTGCATCTTGACAAATCCAGTGATGCTTCTGCCTTGATTTTTCTGCTCCGTCAGTACCATTGTTTTCAGCTGCTAAGTCAGGTCTGACTCTCTGTGACCCCATGGACTGCAGCACGCCAGGCTTCCCTGTCCTTCACTATCTCCCTATCCTTCCTGGGAGGATATTTTCCCTATCCTCCCTGTCCTTCACTATCTTCTCTATCTCACTATCTCTCAGAGTTTGCTCAAACTCATGTCCACTGAATCAGTGATGCTATCCAACATCTCATCCTCTGCCACCCTTTTCTCCTTTTGCCTTCAATCTTTCCCAGCATCAGGGTCTTTTCCAATGAGTCGGCTCTTTGCATCAGCTGGCCAAAGTATTGGAGCTTCAGTATCAGTTCTTCCAATGAATATTCAGGGTTGATCTCCTTTAGGATTGAGTGATTTGATCTTGCAGTCCAAGGGATGCTCAAGAGGCTTTTCCCAGCAACACCGTTTGAAGGCACCAGTTCAATACAATGATATTTAACAAAGTGAATATATTTTCTTTCTTGAAAAATGTTCTTCAATCAGCTTCAAAAATATCAGATTTATATGGACATTTCCCTATTCACTGATTATATTTGATGATTCCTCTTTCTCGTAATGTCACAGTGCCCTAACCCTTAATCCTAAAATGGTTATTTCCTACCTGAATAATCTGATCCAACTTCACTATATATACTGATGACCTCCACATGGATATCACCATCATTTACTTCTTCTTTTACTTTCAGGCCCATTTTTACACCCCTCTTCTTAGTATTTAAATATTTGGTAGGAAATTCAGAGGGGATTCTTGATTTCTCATACCGAAAACACAAATCTCTGCCTAGCCCTGTGTCTCTCTCATCTCAAAAACTGGCACTACCCTTTAATGACCTGCTGATGTCAAAACTCAGTCATCTTCAAGTGTTCTATTTTCTTATAATCCCATATCTAATCAGCAAGACAAGGTCCTCTGGACCCTGAACCCACAGCTTCTCTCTGCCTCTGCTCAGAGCTCTCTGGCCCCAGAGCCACCATTCTCTGGCTCTCTTACTTTCTACCAGCTTCTACTTTTTCCTTCCACAATTTCTGGTCCTCATGAAGGCTAACAGAAACTTTTCAAAGTCACCTCAGGTTCCATAGTGGAGAACAGCTAGTTTGAAAATCTAGCTTTTTCTTCTCCCTGCCTTCACAACTGGAGTAGATTGACAGCCTCCCTTGCAATTAGGTTTAGTCACTAAGGCCCTTCTAGCCAGTGACATAGAAAGAGAAGTGATGCTTACCACTGCCAAGTCTGAACCCCAAACCCTTCTCTGTATGATCCCCCATGCCTGTTTTCCTTCTTCCGGCTTGATACAATAAGCATTCAACTTGCATCCATATGAATGTTACAGGGAGCAGCTAAGAATAGACTCTTCTGTCCTATCTTCTCAGCACCCTGGATGCAGGGCACGGGACCGTCAGAACAGACCGTCAGAACCACACCTAACCACATTCTCCCTCTATCCGCACCGCTGCATCTCTAGGAACACAAGCATTAAGGCTCTTCCTCTTTGCTCTCATTGCTTCCCAGGTGTGTAAGGAAGCTTTAGGGGGAGACGTCGTGTGGAAATCTCAGGTTTTGTTTCAAATATATTGATGATGTGTGGTCTGGTTGTGCACTTTCAAAGCACTTTGTACCATTTAATAATATTTGAGAGGTACAAGTAAAAATTCTCGATTCAAAATGTTTTATTCTATGTCAGAATATTCCAAAGATGAAAATGAATCTCTACTCTAGGAAGAGAATGATATCAAAAGTTGAATTAAATAGGAAAGTAGTGACACATTTTCACTCTGAAATAAATGTGTGAGACGAGCTGACAACAGGAAAGCCAGTTCAGATTCTCACGCCTCCAGCGTTACGGCTTAAACTCAGAGTCTGAAATAGGCATTTAGCTGGCTGATGGGGCAGGAAGGAGGGTCCGCAGCCCCTAATGCCTGCATCTGAGAACCCACTGACATCACTAAAATTAACACTGAAGACGAGGTTACCACCAAATTTGGGGATTTTTCTTTCTTTAAAGGTGAGTAGGCCAGACAAGCAGAAAATTTTGTCTCAGTGGCACAAAGGCTAAGTGTTGAAAAGTTAAAATTATCTCTGATAACATGAATATGGGCTTCCCTGATAGCTCAGTTGGTAAAGAATCTGCCTACAGGGCAGGAGATCCCAGTTCAATTCCTGGGTCAGGAAGATCCCCTGGAGAAGGGATAGGCTACCTACTCCAGTATTCTTGGGCTTCCCTGGTGGCTGAGCTGGTAAAGAATCTGCCTACAATGTTGGGAGACTTGAGTTCGATCCTAGGGTTGGGAAGATCCCCTGGAGAAAGGAAAGGCTCCCCACTCCAGTATTCTGGCCCGGAGAACTCCATGGGCTGTATAGTCCATGGGGTCACAAAGAGTTGGACATGACTGAGCAACTTTCACAACATGAATATAAATTGTCAAAATTGCTATGTGAAAATTCTCATTCCTCACAATCAAGTGTCCACTGGAGATTGTAAAGCATTTTCACTTGACTATTAGAAGAAAAATGCAGTCTAACACCTGTCTTCAAGGAAGCCACGAGCCAGTGACTGCGGTCTAGAAAGCGTCAGGCCACATCAGCGCTCGGCAGGGCTGACACCACTGCTTCGGGGTCTGCAGGAGACGAGCACTACAGCAAAAAGCAGCGTAGGTTACTTCTGATTTTGGTCTGGTTGAGTACTCGGATTTTTACTCTCTCCACAGTTCGTTGCACACGCAGCTGAAGGGGGAGAAGGCATCGGCTAAGTGGGTGTTTCAGCTGTGCCATAGCATTTGTGTAGGTGAAAGGAATTGCCAATTAATCAGACAGTAAAGGTTAAACTTCCTCCTCAAGAAAAGGAAAACTATGGACATCAAGTCATGATCCAGATCCATGCAAATGAAAAGAAGGAAAGTTGGGCATTAGGGTCTATTTAAACACATTCTGTCTGCAGGGCGAAAGCAGGCTAGAAAGGGTATTCCATCTAATAAAAGATGAATGTGCGAACTCTTCTGACTGATAACCACAGTAGTTCCTCTCAGGGCTAATTATGCCTTTGAATCACATCCAAAAAGGAAGACAAAAGTTATCTTCGGCAAATGCTTATTTTAATTGTTTAATAGTGAATACTTTTTTGAGCTAATGGACTTATTTTTCTGAGAGGTATAAAAATCCATCTGTCCTCAGTAGAATATTGAGGATGAACAATGTTATTCCTTTAGAATAAAGATTTAGAATATTGTAAATACTGACATCAGATTGTTTCTGTCAAGAGATCATTTTCAATTGAATTTATTTTGGCCATGAAATTATTCTGTGGAGTTTGTGAATGTACCAAAGCTCAGGAACTAGCCTGCTGTTGGGGTCTGTATCTTCACATGAAAAGAAATGAGGTCTTCTGTAACCTGATTTCTGTGCATCCATACAGATCAATGGAAAGCTAGGGCTGAGACTGTCTTATCATCTGATCTTTCTTGGACCATCAGGAAAATATATACACATGTTAATATCGTTTGTAAGAGGCTGACATTGTCTAACTACTCGGTGGTACACCAGGGTGGACATGGCACTGGGGTATCTGGCAGGATGGAGTCCTTCATTACTGAAATGGTCTAGAATGTATGCACGGTGATATTAGACTATAATCCTGCTTTTAGTAGGCATTATTACTTTTACATTCTCCTCAGGCACTGCACCCCCACGAGTGTGCACGGTGACCCACGACCCCCATCTAGGTGTACCATTTAGTGTGACCTGACGCACAGGATCACTGAATTCTCTCAGCCACAGAAAGGAAACTCAGAGGCAGCAAATGGCCTTACATAGTTACTCAGCTAGTAAACAAATTATTACAGCTACTCAACGATTCAGTCAAGTTACTTGACTAGTAATGGAGAGTCAGGATTAACATGAATTAAAACCCAGAGCTTCCTGTTGCCGAAGCCTTTACATTAACCATAGCTGGGCTGCTCAAATCTGCATCTCCGATCATCTCCTTCATTCCTTACATGTTGCTTTTTCAGTAGAGAAGGACGCAATACTAACCAAAATGACATTGGCACCCCAACGTTCCTAGTGATGAGGGAAATGTTTTCTCCTGTGAATCCTGTTGCAGGAAACGCTTGCTAGACAGGGCGTGCACTGCCCTTTGCCCCTCTGCCGAGGTCAGAGCAGTGAGGCAGCGAGCCTGCAGGAACACTGTGTATGCTCAGCTGTGACCCTCCAGGAAGAGCGCATCCTCCCTTAACTTGAAGACAGCATAGACCCCTCGTTGCTGAACTATCTCAGGCTCAGTCTACTCTCCCTGAAGTCAACAAAACACTGTAGGGAGGAAAATACCAGATAAAAGGATACAGTGAATTTTCTCCTTCTCTTACTGTTTACTGGGTTCAAAATTCATTAAAAGATTTTCATACCACAACGAGGATGAGATTCAGTAACCACATTTTAAGAAATACACTTCTGAAGACCTCTATAAATTCTTTATCAGGCTATTGACTAACCAGACCATTCCCAAGTGGGTGGTTTACCTAAAAGGGAATGGGTATGTCTTCGCAGCCTACGTGGTGGGAAGGATACGAGGGCTGAAGTCTTAGACGGAGGTGGAGAGAAAGCTGCTTCTTTCTCCGGGAGGGGGTGGATTCAGTCTGCACTCCTCGCTGTGAACGCGCACGGCGTGCTCACGGCGCTGGTTAGCGAGCTGCCCCCGGCCCTGCGGCTGAGTCAGGAAAGCAGCTCTCCGAGGCCCCTCGCCGAGGCGCGGGCCGCAGTCTGTGCGGGCGCCGGAGTCAGTTGACACACCGCACAGCTAATTAGGCCAAGACACTGCCCGCAGGCGCGCTCCTCTGCAGCCTGTGTCCTTATCACGGATACAGGACCTGGGAGGCGGCTTCCTCCTGTCTTCTCTTCAGTTAGAGTTCCCTGGTGCCTTCGGTGGAGCCCTTCCCCGCACAGCACAACCCTGTCTGATAACTGGCTTTAACACCTGCGTTTCTGACCCCGAGACAAGCCTTCATGCACAGCCTTTCTTTGGGTCTCCATTTTCTCTGCTATAAGCTGCAGAAGATTACCTTTCAAACACTAGGGAGCTAAACAACGTCCTGGAGAGACGGTTGACAGTATCATCATTATAACAAGCACAGCCTATGGTCCAAAGGTCTCACTCCACGCCGTCAACTCTAGAGAAATGTGCACTTAGGCTCCCCAAAAAGCCTTCACGATAATGTTCATAGCAACACCATTTGTAATTGTCAAAAGCTACTGGAAACAATCCAAAGAGAATGGATATATAGAAAATGTTATATAAAGTAGCAGATTGCCATATAGAAAGAAGAAGGAACAACTCCAGCATGCAGTAACATGGGTGGATCCCATGAACATAAACAGCAAAATTAATAAAGACAGAAACAAAAGCATGTATGTTGTATGATTTCATTCTTGTAACATATAATAAATACAGCAAAACTATTTCATGATGTTAGAAATCATGAAGATAGTGGTTGCCTCGATGGAGAGGGATAAACATTGAAAGGGGATTAAAAGGATTTCGGTATGCCGGTAACACTCTGTTAAGAGAGAGGTCTTTTCACATGGGTTTGTTCAGTTTGTGAATATGTTGTTTTTGTTGCTCAGCCGCTCAGTCATATCCAACTCTTTGTGACCTCGTGGACTCCAGGCTTCCCTGTCCTTCACCATCTCCAGAGTTTGCCCACACTCATCTCTATTCAGCTGATGATGCCATCCAACCATCATCCTCTGTAATCCCCTTCTCCTCCTGACCTCAATCTTTCCCAGCATCAGGGTATTTTCCAATGAGTTGGCTCTTTGCATCAGGTGAATTGTGAACATTCATGAAACTATATGCTTAAGACATGTACACTTTTCTTAATGTTACTATATGGTGTTAAAATACCTGAATTTAAAAGGTATACTTAAAACTAATACAACATTATAAGTCAACCATATATCAACAAAAATTAAAAATAAATTAAAAGTGCACTTAAGAAAGGCAAGATTGGAACTTACTTACTCTTACCAATATTGCCTTACTCTTGCTAACATCCTTCTCCCCATCCCGGACCTCACCACCTTTTCTGTGGTTTGTTTTCTTCTTTTTTTCAGAGTCATAAAACCCCATGAATAGAGGAGCCTGGTGGACTGCAGTCTGTGGTCTTGCAAGATAACTTGGCATCTAAGCTGCCACCCCCAAGAGGCTGAAGGACAGATCCTCGGGAGTGCGGCTTGCTAACTTCCCTGCACGTATAAATCCTGCCCTTTAGCAAACTCAGATCAACAGCTGGAATCAGGATATGTCTCACTTCTACTGTAGTGAAACATCAGATTCCATGGAGACCACATCTTGCTTTCACAGCTGAAAGTCTAAAGTCAGCTCAACACACCTCCGTCCTTAGTCTTCATTTATTCACAAGGTTCGTATTAAATTACCCTTTAATTACTTCCGCTATGTTGGGCCTTACGCACCACCATGGAGACGACATCGGCAAGCGCATTCCACGTAACCTTCCTCTGCCTCCCTTTGCCCCTGACGCCTCGCCGTGCAGGACGGAGCTGCCCTCGTTGACCCCGGCGTGGCGGGCATCGCTCCCTCCTCCGCGGCCCCCGACAGGAGGCACAGAGGTGCCGGTGGGCCACGGCGGCCCCTGGGCCTGCATCTGGCAGTGAAACCCACTTGGAAAGAGGTAAGACAAGCATGTGAATTGCGTGAGTCCATTACGTGATTCTAGGGTGTGTAAATAAAATTTCCTTTAAAAAAGTTAGAACCAGAGACATACTTTTAGTGTCCGCTTGTGATTTATTTTTTCTTATTCACGAACCATTGATATCTTAAATGCCCAAGCAGATTTTAAATGTTTTTTATCTCATTTCCATGAAGTAGGGAGTCCATTTAAGTAGAATGTGGACTCCAGGAAGCATTTTTTTAAGACCTAAAAAAAAAAAAGGAGTCCATAACATTTTTCTGTAACTTTATCAGCTTCATTAATTAAAAATTTACTCACTGAGTTCAATAATGTCAAGTAATAATACAGCCCATTAACTATGATTTCAGCTTTCCAGAATAACATGCGTAGCTAGATATGTACCAATCTTTTGGGTAGAACTCATAAAAATGGTATAATATTACTATGTTGCCAGCTTCAGTTTCATTTCCAACAAATCTAACAATTGAAAACTTTAAAGATATTTTATATTGGTTGAAAATTTGGACAATAGTTGGCATATCAACACACAATGCAAATTATAAACTTCCTTTTGAACCTATCACTTTTCAGGCCAGTCTTGGTGATGTCTCTCACTTACATTATAAATAATGTTAGCACAAAAGAATAACCAGACTCTTAAGACTACAGATTATCTACATTTTTTCCTCCAAGATACTTTGACATTTCCAGTTAAACATATATTAACTGATGCACCTCTGCCCTTTGCTCAGAAAAGATGCATTTCCAGACATACAAGCCCAGAGGACAAAGATTTTACCGTACCTCCAACCTGATCTTTATTTTAAATTCTCTTTATTTAATTAGTGTGAGGAATTTTTAGGCAACCTTACCAAAAATGGGCCCCTCCCCCATAGGTTTCCTTTCCACCAACTCTGAGTGCTTCCCGTAGCTCACGCATAGGTGATACAAAGACAAATATGACACTCTCTGGCTTCTACCTCTAGAAGATTTCCACCCATCTGCCGATTTCAGAACACATGCGTTCCCTTAGCGCTCTGGAACCTGGTTGATCAGTTTCTAATAAGGAATCGAAGCTTCTTTTAGAATGCAGCTTTGTGACAGATCTTGCGTATTCTTACACGCCACAGTGAAGCAATGGGTGAGCGCCCCTCCATCATCTCCTTTCTTTGACCTCCATCCTCTCATCCACTCGCCCAAGGACTTTAAAGGTCAGGTTAGTAAGGCGATTTCAGTAGGAATCCCAAACTGCTGCAAAAAGCTATACACCCTCCTGGAATCCACAGGGTAATTTTTGTGCCAAGGTTCTTCAGACAGTTTTCCATCGATGAAGACTGGGGATGAGGCGCAAAAAGCCCAGAAAACTGATGTTGACATGCGATGAGCCATGCATCCTACTTGGGCACTCCTCTGCTTAGCCCGAGACTATTTCGGGGGGTCTGTCGTTTTAGAGATACAGTGATGAGAGAAACGGCCTCTAATTTCTTCTGAACGATAAAATCATGAATATGTTATAACTATCCCATCTGATTTTTCCCCAATCAATTTTCAACTTGATTTCATCTCAGGGTCAATACTAAGGGTCATTTTATATTCAGGAAATGTCCCTGCACTGAATTTATTGCTCTCAGTCTCTCAGCCAGCTTACTACTCCTGGATCAGAATGTTAATTGCACTAACATTAAGGGCTATTTTTTTTTTTTTTTTTCTGGTTAGGTGGCTGGCAATTAACACTAATACTATGTGAGTTGTGGCATAGCTTTAAATTCTTTGAGTAGCTTGATAGCTACCTTAAGGAAAACACAGTAATTCTTTTTCCTTTTTTTGGCTTAAACAAAAGACATTAATTTTGTCACAGTTCTGTCGGATACAAGTCTAAGATCAAGGCGTCTGCAGTAATGGTTCCTCCTGAGGCTGCCCTCCCTGGCCTGCAGATGACCATCTCCTCCCACGGTTTTTCCTTCACACGGTCTTCCCTCCGGGCATGTCTAAGTCCTAATCCCTCCTTTTTTTTTTTTTTTTTTCAATTGAGAGTTAATTGACATGTAATATTGTATTGGTTTCAGGTGTACAACACGCTTCAATATTTGTATACACTGCAAGATAATCACCACAATAAATCTAGCTAACATTCATCACCATTCAGAATTACAAAAAATTTACTTCTTGTGATGAGAACTTTTAAGATGTACGCTCTTCGCAACTTTCAAATGTGCGATACCGTGTCGTTAGCTGTCGCCACCATGCTGCATCTGATGCCGCAGGACTCGCTCACATTTTAACTGGCTGTTGGTACCTCTGATCACCCTCACGCGTGTCACGAGCTCTCCTCATCCTCCACCCCATACTTCTGGTAACCACCAGTTTGTTTATCGTTTTCCGTAAGTTCATTTTTGGGTGTAGTTTTTGGTTCAGTAAATCATATTTGTCTTTCTCTGCCTGACGTGTTTCACTTAGTATAATACCCTCAATGGCTATCCATGCTGTCACCAATGGTGAGGTTTCCTTCTGTTTTATAACTGAATAGTATTCCATTTTATACACACACACACACACACACACCCCACATCTTCTTTATCCAGTCGTCCATCAGAGGACACAGGTTGTATCTATATCTTGGCTATTCTGAGTAATGCTGTAGTGAACACAGGGGGTGCATGTATCTTTTGGGTTTCCCCTTTCTTCAGATAAATACCCAGAGTGGTATTTATTACCCAGTACAGGGTAATATGGTAGTTTTATTTTTTAATTTTTGCAGGAAACCCCATATTCTTTTCCACAGTGCTTGCACCAATTTACATTCCCACCATCAATGCACAAGAGTTCCCTTTTCTCCCCATCCTCATCAATATTTGTGATCTCTCATCTGTTTAAGAGCAGCCATTGAACAGACATGAGCGGATAGTGCACTGTGGGCTGGACGGACCTTTCTCTGATGATTAGTGATGCTGAACACCTTTTCATGTAATGTCAGCCACGTGTGTGTCTTCTTTGGAAAAATGTCCACTCAGGTCCTTGGCCCTCTTTTTAATCAGACCATTTGGGTTTTTTTGATATGAAGCTACATAAGCTCCTTGTGTATTTTGGGTATTAACCCCTCGTCAGATACATGGTTTGCAATGGTTATGCTAACTATTCTGTGGTAATCAGTTCTCAATAGTTAAATACATCAAATCACAATGTCGTCCACCTTAAACTTATATAATGTTATATGTTAATTATATCTCAATAAAGCTGTAGGAAAGAAGAAAGAAATAGGGACACAGGACAAACAGGCGAAGTGAAGGCACTTGAGAAGTGGTTGTCATTGTTGCTCAGTCGCTCAGTCATGTCTGACTCTTTGTGACCCCATGAACCGAAGCACGCCAGGCCTCCCTGTCCATCACCAACTCCTGGAGTTTACTCAAACTCATGTCCATTGAGTCCATGATACCATCCAGCCATCTCATCCTCTGTTGTCCCCTTCTCCTCCCACCTTCAATCTTTCCCAGCATCAGGGTCTTTTCTAATTAGTTGGCTCTTAGCATCAGGTGGCCAAAATATTGTAGCTTCAGCATCAGTCCTTCTGGTGAATATTCAGGGCTGATTTCCTTTAGGAGGCACTGGTTGGATCCCCTTGCAGTCCAAGGGACTCTCAAGAGTCTTCTCCAACACCACAGTTCAAAAGCATCAATTCTTTGGTGCTCAGCCTTCTTTATGGTCCAGCTCTCACATCCATACATGACTCCTGGAAAAAACATAGCTTTGGCTATGAGGACTTTTGTCAGTAAAGTAATGTCTCTGCTTTTTAATATGCTGGCTAGGTTTGCAATAACTCCCAAGGAGCAAGCATCTTTTAATTTCATGGCTTCAGTAGCCAAGTGCAGTGATTCTGGAGCCCAAGAAAAGAAAGTCTATCACTGCTCCATTGGTACCCCATATATTTGCCATGAAATCATAGGACTGGATGCCATAATCTCAGTTTGTTGACTTGAGTTTTAAGCCAGCTTTTTCACTCTCCTCTTTCACTTTCATCAAGAGGCTCTTTAATTCCTCTTCGATTTCTGCCATAAGTGTGGCATCATCTACATATCTGAGGTTATTGATATTTCTCCCGGCAATCTTGATTCCAGCTTGTGCTTCATCCAGCCCAGCGTTTCTCATGATGTACTCTGCATAGAAGTTAAATAAGCAGGGCGACAATATACAGCCTTGGCATACTCCTTTCCCAATTTTGAACCCTCTGTTATTCCATGTCTGGTTCCAACTATTGCTTCCTGACCTGCATACAGATTTCTCAGGAGGCAGTTCAGGTGGTCTGGTATTCCCATCTCTTTAAGAATTTTCTAGTTTTTTTTGATCCACACAGTCAAAGGCTTTAGTGTAGTCAATGAAACAGAAGTAGATATTTTTCTGGAACTCTCTTGCTTTCTCTGTGATCCAATGTATGTTGGCAATTTGATCTCTGGTTCCTCTGCCTTTTCTAAATCCAAATTGAACACCTGAAAGTTCTCAGTTCACATACTGTTGAAGCCTGGCTTGGAGAATTTTGAGCATTACTTTGCTAGCATGTGAGATGAGTGCAATTGTGCCGTAGTTTGATCATTCTTTGGCATTGCCTTTCTTTGGGGTTTCAATGAAAACTGACCTTTTCCAGTCCTGTGGCCACTGCTGAGATTTCCAAATTTGAGGGCATATTGAGTGCAGCACTTTCACAGCATCATCTTTTAGAATTTGAACTAGCTCAACTGGAATTCCATCACCTCCACTACCTTTGTTCATAGTGATGCTTCCAAGGTCCACTCATCTTCACACTCTAGGATGTCTGGCTCTAGGTGAGTCATCACACCATTGTGGTTATCTGGGTCATTAGATCTTTTTTTACAGTTCTTGTGTGTATTCTTGCCACCTCTTCTTAATATCGTCTGCTTCTGTTAAGTCCATACCGTTTCTGTCCTTTATTGTGCTCATCTTTGCATGAAATGTTCCCTTGGTATCTCTAATTTTCTTGACAAGATCTCTAGTCTTTCCTATTCTGTTGTTTTCCTCTATTTCTTTGCATTGTTTACTTAGGAAGGTTTTCTTACCTTTCTTTGCTGTTCTTTGAAAAATGGTAGATTTCAATATAAATAGCAATTATATTACATATAAATGGACTAAGTGCTTCAAACTATAATTTTCAAATTATAAGAAAAATATGACCAGATTACATAAAGAAAATTATAACCCCATGCTATTACAAGAGATATCTAAAACATACAGAAAATTGGAAAGAAAAAAATAAGACCCTATAAATACTAATTGAAGGAAAACTGATATAGCTAGATTTATATCAGAGAAATTAGACTATTAAGGGTAAGCATTATTAGACATACAGATAAAGATTTCAAAATAATACATTCAACTCACCAGGAAACTATTTATCTAAAATTATGTCTCCAAAATATACAAGCAAGAATTAACAGTATACTAATAAAATGTTTTCTAAAGAAATGGAGAGAGAAAATGTTTTATAGATTGAAGTTCTCAGTATTGTAAAGCTGATGATTTTTTCCAAGCTGATTTTAAGAATTTATGCATTTATAATCAAACTCCCAACAAGTATTTTCTGGAACTTTACAAGTGGATTTTAAATTTTATGTAGAAATGCATCAATTATCTATAAATGATAAATTTTTTTCAACCCCATCTTTTATTTATGCACCCATGTCTTAATTTACTGATTTTAATCTTCAAAATGATATTGAATAGAGTTCTACTGTACTTCCTTGTTTTGAAACTGACCTCAAGATCAATAACATTAAACAGATGCTTAAAAAAATTTTTTTAAATCAGAGTTAAGGGAGTTATTTTGTGGTGATTGTTTCCCACATTTCCCCATAAGTGTATAAACTCTTTTTCGTAAGTGTTTCCTCTATCTCTTTAGATTATATATGATCTCTCTTTTTATCCTGTTACTGTAATTAATTGCATTGATTGGGTTTCTTATATTATACCAAGGACTTCCCTGGTGGCTTAGCGGTAAAGAATCCATCTGCCAGTGCAGGAGATGTGGGATTCATCCCTGGGTCAAGAAGATCCCCCGGAGAAGGAAATGGCAACCCACTCCAGTAATCTTGCCTGGGAAATCCCATGGACAGGGGCGCCTGGCCAACTATAGTTCATGGGGTCACAAAAGAGTCAAACATGACTTAGCAACGAAACAACATATTGTATCAACCTTGTTTTCCTAATCTAAAGCCAAATCAGTCATGGCATGTCATCATTTTATGTATTGCTTGATGTGATTTGATAACACGTCATTTTAAAACCTTTACATCCATTTCTAAGGGTGAAATTGATCTATAATTTTTCTTTTAATATCCCTGTCAGGCGTTGATACCAAGATTTACTAGCTTCATAGGCTGAGTTGGCACGTATTTCCCCCATCCCTCCCCTGCTCTGTCTCAGAGGGATTTTTGTTGTTGTTTTGGGCGGGGGTGCGGGGTGCGGGGTGAGTGGGGGGGGGGGGCTGCTGCTGTTTCTTAAATATATATTAAAAGAAAAGCATGTTTAAATATCTCACTGTGAATGTGATTTGTCTATTTTTCCTTTTAGTTTTGTCCACATTTGCTTTATGCAACATATGCATCTAGAATTATTACCCCTTACTAATGAAATTAATACAATGTCATTATGAAAGCCCCTGACTTGTGGTTAGCAGTGTTCCTTGCCTCTGTCTGGCATCACTCTAGCGCGGTCAGCTCTCTTGCTGGCGTTTGTGTGACACACCCCTCCATCCTCTTTGCTTCGTGTCCCGTGTCTTGTCCTTTATGTGTCCCTTGCAAGGGCAGTATGTACTCGCTATCTCGTAATCTAGCCTCACAGTCTTTATTTCTTGGTGGCGTCAGGTAGCTCATTTACATTTAGTGTCATGACAGATACAGTTATAATAAGTCTACATTTTATTAGGTTTTTCCTGTTTCTCTTGGCCACCCTCCGTTCCTTCGTCCTTCCTTGCCTAACTTTGGATTGGCTGATTATCTTTTAGTGTTCCATTTTTCTCTCTACTAACTCAATAGTTGTTCACTCTTTTATTCTTCTATCAGTGATTTCACTAGATTAAAAATGCCTCCTAACCTTACCAAAGCCTAATGTTCTTTGCTACTCTCCCTCGTTTCCACAATTCAGGAACCGTACAACAGCGACCATCTTTCTTTCTTCTCTTGAATTACATGTTACCCTCGCGATGTATTTTAGCCCTGTATCTATTTTCAGTGATAGCTGACTTGATTTCTTTGCTTTATGTAGCAATATTAATTGGATAGACCCTTAAGTACTAGTGGGTAAAGAGGAACCATATCTCAATATAACAGAGGTCACACAGGATACACCCACAGCTAACTTAATACGCAGCAATGAAAAGCTGAAACACTTCCCCTAAGATAAGAAACAAGGCAAGGATGCCTACGCTTAGCACATTTACCCAGCACTGTATTGGGTATGCTAGTCACAGCAACAGGACAAGAAAAAAGAATAAAAGAGTCAAAATTGAAAAGGAAGAAGTAAGACTGTCACCGTTTGCAGATGGCATGATGCTATCACAGAAATCCTAAAAACAGCACCACAGAAACTACTAGAATAAATGAATTCAGTGAAGTTTCAGGATAAAAAATTAATACATAGAAATCTTACATTTTTATATACTAACAATGAATAGTCAGAAAAGAAATGAAGAAAACTATCCTATTTAAAATTACAACAAAAAGAATAAAATACCTAGTCTAACTAAAGAGCTTGTACTCTAAGAAACATAAGACATTGGTGAAGGAAGCTAAAGATGACACAAATAGAAAGATACATCATGATGATGGAAAAATAACAAATACTGGAGAGGGGGTGGAGAAAAGGGAGCCCTACTGCTCTTTTGAGACAGCAACGGCACCCCACTCCAGTACTCTTGCCTGGCAAATCCCATGGATGGAGGAGCCTGGTGGGCTGCCGTCTATGGGGTCGCACAGAGTCGGACACGACTGAAGCGACTTAGCAGCAGCAGCAGCAGCTCTGCTCTTTTGGTAGGAATGTAAATTGGCACAACCGCTATGGAGAACAGTATGGAGACTTTTTAACAAACTAGGACTAAAACTGCCATACGACTCAGCAATCCCACTACTGGGTACATGCCCTGAGAAACCATAGTTCAAGAAGGCATATGTACTCCAAGGTTCACTGCAGCACTGCTTATAAGAGTCAGGACATGGAAGCAACCTGGATGTCCATAGACAGATGAATGGATAAAGAAATCATGGTACATATATACAGCAGAATATTACACAGCCATTAAAAGGAACGAATTTTACTCAGTTGTAGTGAAGTGGGCGAAAGTGAAAGTGAAGTCACTCAGTCGCGTCCGACCCTCAGCGACCCCATGGATTGCAGCCTACCAGGCTCCTCCATCCATGGGATTTTCCAGGCAGGAGTACTGGAGCGGGGTGCCATTGCCTTCTCCAAGTGTTCTTGCCTGGAGAATCCCAGGAACGGGGGAGCCTGGTGGGCTGCCGTCTATGGGGTCACACAGAGTTGGACACGACTGAAGTGACTTAGAAGCAGTGAAGTGGATGAACCTAGAGCCTCTTATCCAGAGTGAAGTAAGTCAGAAAAACAAATATCCTATCTATATGGAATGTGGAAAAATAGTACTGGTGAATATATTTATAGAGAAGGAATGGAGACACAGATACAGAGAATAAACTTGTGGATACGGCAGGGGAAGGAGAAGCTAGGACAAACTGAGAAGAGGTAGCACTGAGATAAACACCCTGTCATGTGTGAAATAACAGGGGGAGCCCAGCCTGGTGCTCTGTGCAACCCAGAGAAATGGGGTGGAAGGCAGGCTTATGAGGGAGGGGGGATAGATATACACACATATACATATACACACATATATATAGTTATACTGATTTGCATTGATTTCAGCAGAGAAGGGGGTGACAGAGGATGAGATGGTTGGATGGCATCACCAACTCAATGGACATGAGTCTGAGTAAGCTTCAGGAAATAGTGAAAGACAGGGAAGTCTGACATGATGCAGTCCATGGGGCCACAAAGAGTCGGACATGACTGAGCGACTGAACAACAGCAGAGACCACCACAACATTGTAAAGCAATTATAAAAAAAAAATTCCTCCAATAAAAAAAATTCATAATGTGAAAATGACCACAGTATTCAAGGTAATCTACACATTCAATGCAATCTCAATGGTATTTTTCACAGAACTAGAAAAATTAATTCTAAGATTGTATGAAAACACAAAATATCTCAAGTAGCCACAAGCATCTGGAGTGAAAAGAATTAAGCCGCAGTTATCACATTCCCTGGTGTCAAGCTAAACTATAAATAAGTATGTGCATGCTAAGTCTCTTTAGTCGTGTCCAGCTCTTTGTGACCCCATGGACTGTAGCTCACCAGGCTCCTCTATCCATGGGATCCTCCAGGCAAGAATAGTGGAGTGGGTTGCCAAGCCTTTCTCCAGGGGGTCTTGCTGACCCAGGGATCAAACCCATGTCTCTTGTGTCTCCTGCACTGGCAGGAAGGTTCTTCACTTTCCCACCTGGGAAGCCGAAGGAGTATGGTGCTGGCACAAAAACAGACAGGAACGTCACTGGGATGGAACAGAGTCCAGAAATGAAGCCACACTTAAACGGTCCACTTGGCTATGACAGATGAAGCAGGAACACACAATGGGGAGAAGACAAGCTTTTCAATGAATGGTGTTGGAAACACTGGACAACTGCATGCAATGTAATCCATTTAGACCACTTTCTCACACCATGCACAAAAATAAAGGCACAATGGAAAAGAAAATGAGACCTGAAACCATACAGCTTGTAGAAGAAAACATAGGCTGTATGTTCTTTGACATCGGTTTAGCAGTTATTTCTTTGAATCTGTCTCCTCAGGTAAGGCAAACAAAAGCAAAAATAAGCAAATGGCACTCTGTCAAACTAAAAAGCTTTTTCGCAGTGAAAGAAACTATCAACAAACCATAAAGGCCACCTACTTAATGGGAGAAGATATTTGCAAATGATATATCTAATAAGGAATTAATGTCAAAAATATATATGGTGGGTTGAAAAAATATACAAAGAACTTATATGATTAAACATCAGAAAAGTAAACAATCTGTTTTTAAAAATGGGCTGAGGATCTAAATAGACATTTTTCCAAAGAATACATTCATATGGCCAATGCTGCTGCTGCTAAGTTGCTTCAGTCATGTCCGACTCTGTGCGACCCCATAGATGGCAGCCCACGAGGCTCCCCCATCCCTGGGATTCTCCAGGCAAGAACACTGGAGTGGGTTGCCATTTCCTTCTCCAATGCATGAAAGTGAAAAGTGAAAGTGAAGTCGCTGAGTCTTGTCCGACTCTTAGCGACCCCATGGACTGCAGCCCACCAGGCTCCTCCGTCCATGGGATTTTCCAGGCAAGAGTGCTGGAGTGGGGTGCCATTGCCTTCTCCACATATGGCCAATAGACGCATGAAAAAATGCTCAGTATCACTAAGTATTAGGGAAATGCTCATCAAAACCACAGTAATATTACCTCACAGCTCTCAGAAAGGCTGTTAGCAAAATGATAACAAATTACTAGTATTGGCAAGGATGTGGAGAAAAGGACCCCTCATGCACCGTTGGTGAGATTATAAGTTGATGAAGCCACTATGCAAAACAGCAGGGAAGTTCCTCGAAGAGTTAAGAAACAGAGCTCCGCATGGCCCAGCAATTTCACTGCTGGCTCTTCACTGAAAGGAAAAGAACCCACCACTCCTATTTCCTTAAGCGTATTGAACAGTCCTTTAGTCTGCACCCTATCTTTCTATCATTCGTATCGCCTGTGTTTCTGTGCATCACGTAGGGTACAGCGTGTTGCTACTCTTGGGTTTGGGCCACATTTTTTCTCTCCTCCTGTGTGCTAGGACATTTTCTGTCTAGCCATGACTGTCACCCACTATTACCCAGAACTGTAGGCACAATTTGAGGCTTAGGAAAATGCTGTTCTTTTTCATGGAGGAAATAATTCTCCCTGTGGCACAGTGGTAGTGGCACTAGCAAATCAAAGAAACTGAAAAAAGTAAAGACTAGAAGGAGTCACAGCAAGTGTCCGCCCCTCGAGGACAGGACTGTTTACAGCTCACCGGTACCCTCAAGGCGTAAAGGTTCAGAGCTCCAACCTACAGAGCTCACCAAGACCCAGCCGTCCTGGAAGGCCTCGGAGCCTCACGAGCCTTTCAAAAAGTCTGCCTAAATGAAAGAGAAATAAGGATACAATGAGGAAAGGAAGAAATAAAAACGCCCCTACTCAAGGACTGCAAGCTGTGCATTAATAGAAAAGCCCGAGGAATCTATAAGAGACCTCTTAACAGAATCATAAGATAACAGGTAAGCACATAAAAATCAATCATATACACTAGCCATGTACAAGTGGAAAGGTAAACGTGATACTAATAATAGTTGTAACAAAAATTAAATATTAATACTGTAAACCTAAAAAAACATGTATAGGAGCTCTACGTGGAAATCTTTAAATTCCCCAATTCATCTATAGACTTAATGAATATCTATAAAAATCTTAGAATAAGGTTTTATAGATAGGAATGGATTCTAAAATTTTATGGATTTTATGGATTCTAAAATTTATATGAAAGGGCAAAGAAAATAGAATAACTAAAACAATTTTGAAAATGGAAACAGTTGGAGGAAGTGAATCTAACCACTTACCAAAGACGGTATCGTATTGATAAGGGACAGTACACAAATCAATGGAATAGAAGAGAAAGCCCAGAAATATTTCTACTCAAATATGGCAATACAATTTTTACAAAGATACAAAAAAATAATGATTAAGTATAGTCTTTTCAATAAATGGTATGGGAGCAACTGCATATCAATGTGCTTGAAAACCTGTAAACTTTGACGGGAACATCTCATTTTATACAAAAACTAATTCAAAATAGGTTGCTGCTGCTGCTAAGTCGCTTCAGTCGTGTCCGACTCTTAGCGGCCCCATGGACTGCAGCCCACCAGGCTCCTCCGTCCACAGGATTTTCCAGGCCAGAGTACTGGAGTGGGGTGCCATCGCCTTCTCTGCAAAATAGGTTACAAATCTAAATATAGATATAAAATTATAAAACTTTTAGAAGAAAACAGGAAATACATGTATGACCTAGAGTTTGGCTAACAGCCCATAGACAATACACTAAAAACAAGACTCATAAAGGAAAAAAATTTTTAATTAGACTTCATCAAAATTAAAAGCCTTGCCATGAGCAACTGTTGAGAGACTGGGAAGACAAACCTCCCTGGGAGGAAACAAGCAAATCCGGGATGAGACAGAGGGCTTGTCTCTAAAGCATACAGCAAACTCTGCCTTCTCTGCCATGAGATGGAGTAAGCAAAGGGGAAAGCCTATCAATAGCCCTATTTGGGTTTCCTCCTCGAGGAAGAAGTATCTGCTGCTGACTTTCTCCAGCTTTTTCTTCTCTTGACCACTGAGCTTAATCATGAAGCCTGGGGCCAAACGGGGCTGGGACTTTCCCTTTCGGGGAGAAAAGCAACCTCTCAGGTCAGAGCCCTGCTCGCACCTGCACAGAACCTCTCTCCTCAGACCAGCGCTGAGGTTTTGTGTCTCATCCCAGGACAATCTGCAGACAGTTTAGACCTGACTCCGGCATATCCTGAAATTGACCAGAAAGGGGCATTAAATAAATCAGTTCCCCTCTGCATTCAAGAACGAAAATAAAACGCACTCTCTTCTCTGTTTTGGTTCCCGAGCTACATCCAGCAACAGTACCCCAGACAGAACATCACAAATCCTGCAATGAGATTAAGTGACAAGACGAAGATACTCCACTAATAAAACACCAACATAGAGATGCACCAACATTGAACACAAACCCCTGCCTATTATCAAATTCCCAGAGAGAAGAGATCAGACATTAAATTTCCTTGCAAGCTTAAGTCCCCAACATTCAAGTCCAAAGGAATTGAACTTCACAATGAAATTCTCTTGCTCTTGACAATTAAAAGCTCAAAGTCTGAAGAGCTTCTTCCCTGCTTTCCATTCGGCTCAGTCTCAGTCAGAGGCATCTCAGTGCCTGGGTGCAACTACAGGTCATCTTGCATATTCCAGGCAAGATTAGGGGCGCAAAACAGCCCTCAGTTCGCCAGACCACACAGAGACACAAGGTTATGTAAAAAAAGGAGGAGGAGGACACACAAACTCAGCTGAGAAAACTCTTGCATCAGATGGTGAATACTGTCACTTTTCCTTTACTGGGCTCCCTGGTGACTCCGTGCTAAGAACCCGCAAGAGACACGGCTTCCATCCCTGGATCAGGAAGACCCCCTGGAGAAGGAAATGGCAACCCACTCCAGTATTCTTGCCTGGGAAATCTCGTAGACAGAGGAGCCTTGCGGGCTACAGTCCACGGGGTCGCCAAGAGCTGGAGACGACTGAGCGACTAAACAATGACAATGCCTTTACCAGCGTCTGCGGGAGGGGAAGCATCTGTCTATGCCTGCATACTGCCTCACTTCCCAAAGAGTGGCATTTGAGATATGCTCGCCTTCTTAAATTTTAGAATTTGCAATACCGAGGTATATACATTTGGTAAAACCCAAGCACTGTCACTGCAGCGCGGAGTGGAAGGTTCTCACCAGATGGAGCATCGGGCTTCCAGAGACAGCGCGCTTGTGTTACTCACGATAGGCTGCTCCCATCAAGAGACGGCCAAGTCAGTGGGAGATAAAACGGGGTTTACAGGCACACACAGGTTCCTAAGCTCGTGGGCTGAGAACAACCTTATTTAAAACAAAACCTAAATGTCCTTTCTCCTTTGTCAGATCACTTGAAGCTGCACAAAATTTCCTAAACTCTCCAAGCCATTGTCTCCAAGATGAAGCTCCTATAGGACAAGTTGATTTGCTGTGAATTAACATGAAATTAAAAGATGCTTACTTCTTGGAAGGAAAGTTATGACCAAACTAGACAGCATATTAAAAAGTAGAGACATTACTTTGCCAACAAAGGTCCATCTAGTCAAGGCTATGGTTTTTCCAGTAGTCATGTATGGATGTGACAGTTGGACTATACAGAAAGCTGAGTGCAGAAGAATTGGTGCTTTTGAACTGTAGTGTTGGAGAAGACTCTTGAGAGTCTCTTGGACTGCAAGGAGATCCAACAAGTCCATCCTAAAGGAGTGTCTTGAGTGTGCATTGGAAGGACTGATGCTGAAGCTGAAACTCCAATACTTTGGCCACCTGATTTGAAGAACTGACCCATTGGAAAAGACCCTGATGCTGGGAAAGATTGAAGGTGGGAGGAGAAGGGGATGACAGAGGATGAGATGGTTGGATGTCATCACCAACCCAATGGACATGGGTTTGGGTGGACTCCGGGAGCTGGTGATGGACAGGGAGGCCTGGCATGCTGCAGTCCATGGGGTCACAAAGTCACATGACTCAGCGACTGAACTGAACTATTTTCAGTACTTTTCTTATAATTCAAAAATTTGGTGACTGATTTGTTTTTCAAAATTGTATTCATGTCTATGTTAAGTTGTAATAAGCCAGTTAAAGCAATCCATAGAATCTGGCTGCAAACATTTTGACATAATTTTATAAGTCTTTTACAATGTATTATCCTAATGCAATTTTATCAAAAGAGAATTCCAGGTATCTCAATAAAAAATTTATTTTGGTTCTGGATGCCTCTTTACAAACATCTCTTATGTATACAAATTCTCTTCAGCCTTACAGCAAAACTACGAGCTAGTCTATTATTGTTCCCATTTTATAAATGAGTCAACTGGGATTCAGGGGTAGATTTTCCACACTCTAATTATTTAATATATGATCAATTTTGGACCTGAAAGCTAGTCGGAGGACTCAGTTCTTTTAGGACTAAAACAACTTTTAGTGCTTTTCCTGCAGCAGTAGTAAAACTTAGAGAATTTTAGGCAATCATCATTATCAGTATATTATTCAGTTCAGTCACTCAGTCGTGTCCAACTCTTTGCGACCCCATGGACTGCAGCATGCCAGGCCTCCCTGTCCATCACCAACTCCTGGAGCTTGCTCAAACGCATGTCCATGGAGTCAGTGATGCCATCCAACCATCTTATCCTCTGTTGTCCCGTTCTCCTCCTGCCCTCAATCTTTCCCAGCATCAGGGTCTTTTCCAATGAGTCAGCTCTTCACATCAGGTGGCCAAAGTACTGGAGTTTCAGCTTCAACATCAGTCCCTCCAATGAACACCCAGGACTGATCTCCTTTAGGATGGACTGGTTGGATCTCTTTGCAGTCCAAGGGACTCTCAAGAGTCTTCTGTGAAAAGACTGAAAAGAAATGAAAAGAAAAAGCTGTGAAAGGAAGGGAAGTGAAAAGCAAAGGAGAAAAGGAAAGATATAAGCATCTGAATGCAGAATTCCAAAGAATAGCAAGGAGAGATAAGAAAGCCTTCCTCAGTGATCAATGCAAAGAGATAGAGGAAAACAATAGAATGAGAAACACTAGAGATCTCTTCAAGAAAATTAGAGATACCAAGGGAACATTTCATGCAAAGATGGGCTCGATAAAGGACAGAAATGGTACAGACCTAACAGAAGCAGACGATGTTAAGAAGAGGTGGCAAGAATACACAGAAGAACTGTACAGAAAAGATCTTCACGACCCAGATAATCACGATGGTGTGATCACTCACCTAGAGCCAGACATCCTGGAATGTGAAGTCAAGTGGGCCTTGGGAAGCATCACTATGAACAAAGCTAGTAGAGGTGATGGAATTCCAGTTGAGCTATTTCAAATCCTGAAAGATGATGCTGTGAAAGTGCTGCACTCAATATGCCAGCAAATTTGGAGAAGTCAGCAGTGGCCACAGGACTGGAAAAGGTCAGTTTTCATTCCAATCCCAAAGTATATTATTCAACTAATGCCTTAATAATGCCAAATAACAAATCACCGGCCGAGGCCTCCTCAGACTCCACACTGTTGACTTCTTTGTTGTGGCGCCTGTTCTCCTTCTGGTACGATGTTCAGCAGCACCCAAGGCTTCCATGCCCTGGGGCCATCTGAGGTGGACAGAAAAATAGCTGCCTAAACATGTCCACCTCCTAATCCCCAGAACTATAAGCATGTTACCTTTGCAGATATTACAAACGTGTTGGAATATCACTCTCAGGATCATCATGCATTTTATAATGTTCATCTTAACAGACTGAGGGACAGATTCTCCTACTGGCCTTGAAAAGTCATTAGCCAAATGTTGAACCACCATAGAGTAGGTCACAAAGGAAGGAACCTCCTGTGACTTCTAGGGCCTGAGATCACTCTCCGGATGACAGCCAGTAATAAGCCAAATGAGTTTGGAAGCAGATTCCTCCCTAACCGAGCCTCCAGATGAGAACATTGCCTGACGATACTTTGCAGCCTTGTTGAGATGGCGGAGAACTAAGATAAGCAATGCCTGCAGTCTTGCTTCATGGAAATTGTGAGATAAATGTGTGCTGTTTAGTCAAAAAAATTTGTGGCAATTTGTTCCACAACATTAAAAACTAAGGCCCCACAACCATGAATGAGGCGAGACTTGGGGCTATTAACGGTAGCTCTGTCGGGGAAAGGAAATCAGAGTCAGGTGGTTAGAACAGAAAAAGGAGTCCAAAGTGGAGGTGGCTAGAAGACAGACCAAGAAGGGAAAAGTCCTTGGAAAGGGCACAGAGGGAAAATCTGCAGACCGGGCGTGGGAGCCTCAAGTGAAACAAACACACGCCCTTCCTGACTGATGATAGGTGCTACCCTGATTTGCTAGGGCAGGCTCAGGGGAGGAGACAAAAAACATAAAAAGAGGGACCCACGAGGGTTTGAGGCCACTCCTTCAGGGTCGGCCAGACCTCATGCCTTGGGGGTGTACCACCCTTTGCTTATCAAATACACTATGTTGTGTAACCGACCTGTAAGACTGGCACCTCATTTCAAATCCTTGTGGCAGCGAGACTGAACCGTGGAAATCATGCACTCTCCCACCATGGCATCATGCACTGCTGGGTGATACAAATGGTCCTGTGCAACCAGCTGACCGGCTCCCCTGGAGAACAGTGCCCTAACAGGGGCTTCCTGGTAGCTCAGTCGATAAAGAGACCGCCTGCAATGCAGGAGACCCAGGTTCGATCCCTGGAGGAGGGCGTGGCGGCCCACACCAGTATCCTTGCCTGGAGAATCTCCGTGGACAGAGGAGCCTGGCGGGCTACAGTCCATGGGGTCGCAAAGGGTCAGACACGACTCTTGCATCGTCCCATACACAGAAGAGAAAAGCACTCAATTCCTTAACTGGAGAACCTGGTTTTCTTGAACAGTAACCTTCTCGAGTTCTGAGTACCTTGTCTTTGCTGCAGAAATTACTGTGCATCCTGATTCCTCCCTCACCTCTTTGGAGCACTCTCTCAGAGTTATCTGAGATGCTACGTCCCGGGCTTAATATCACACTTTTGTCTGCCAAATAAAATATAATTCTTAGCTTTTAGGCTGTGCATTTATTTTTCCCATCAACAGTCTCATCTCCCACTTGTGTAGAAGCCCCCTGAGGTGGTGACTGTGTCTTTAATATTCTCCACAGTGCCCAGCACAGCATGCTTTTACTAATACGTGTTCAAAATTTTATTTTGCATATTAGACTTTACTTCAAGAATTAATTCACATCTTTGCAGTAAACTGACATTCATCTTCAGTGTGAAAATCATAACAATGCTAAATATTTGTATTCCCTTGAAAGTAAACATCAAGTGAGAAAGACTTTCTTTTTTTCCTCTTTCACTCGTCTTTGGAAACTTTTTTTTTTCCTTTCTTGTGTTAGAAACAAGAATGCATATTTAGCTTTCTGACGCTATTTAATGCCTGAAGCATTTTAGTTGAATTACAATAGTCCTGGAAGGAACTTTAAAGGGTGAAGTAAAGCACAGCTCTAAATAAGACTGTAATTAACTCTCCCTGGAAAAGTGAATACATTTAGTCTCTTAAGAATTTGCTTTAGAAAAGAACTGGATTAGAAAGGGAAGGTAGAGTAGAAAAACTCAATCTTTTCATCCCTGATTACTCCCTCCTGTTCCAGTAGTTCCAACCGGCTTTACAGTGATCATCTCTGTAAGACCTTTTGTTGTTCTCAAGGCGAATATGCTTGAGAATACAATTTTTTTGCTAATCATTTTGGTTGCTGTCTGCCACCCCCACCCCAAAAAAAAAAATGGAGAGAATGACATTCTCTTTATATTCTTTAAAAAAGTCCCCTGGACCAATACATTTATCTCTAATAAGCATCAATGATTAGATGGCAGCAATTTTTCATTTGGAGTAAAGTCACTTTATAGACCCACCATTGAAGTAAAGCAACGTATTAGAAATGCCTTAGGGCTCTAAGAGGTCTTCTGATTCATTCCTCTGACTTCAGGTATGAACACACAATCCATCACAAGGGAGACTCCCATGTTTCAAGATTTCAGGGGGAAAAATCCAATCTCCATTACTAACTGATTTCTAACTTCATTGGGTTTTATGCCTCAAGTCACTGTGCTATTTTCTGATGGTGACGGTGCTGGTATGCTTTAATCTGGCTTCAAACTAGATTCAGATGCTATGATCCCAAGTGAATGATGACCACTGTCTCTTCTGTGTTCCCACTGCTCTTCTTATTTACCTCTGTTCAGTCAGTTCAGTTCAGTCGCTCAGTCGTGTCCGACTCCTTGTGACCCCATGAATCGCAGCACGCCAGGCCTCCCTGTCCATCACCAACTCCCAGAGTTCACCCAAACTCATGTCCATCGAGTCGGTGATGCCATCCAACCATCTCATCCTCTGTCGTCCCCTTCTCCTCCTGCCTTCAATCTTTCCCAGCATCAGGGTCTTTTCAAATGAGTCAGTTCTTCACATTAGGTGGCCAAAGTACTGGAGTTTCAGCATCAGTCCTTCCAATGAACACCCAGGACTGATCTCCTTTAGGATGGACTGGTTGGATCTCCTTGCAGTCCAAGGGACTGTCAAGAATTTTCTCCAACACCACAGTTCAAAAGCATCAATTCTTCCGTGCTCAGCTTTCTTTATGGTCCAACTCTCATATCCATACATGACTATTGGAAAAACCATAGCCTTTACTAGATGGACCTTTTTTAGATTACATATATACTTCAGACACATATGTTTCTTATACATATTAAAATACAGTCAAAGTTGAAACTAGGAGAATACCTGTTTAGGTTAAATGATAAATGTGAAAAAGAAAAGGATGCAAGGAAGAAAGAAAAGGATGCAAGGAAGAAAGAAAATTCATTTAGAACTGGAAGAGATCACAGATATTATCAAGTTTAACCATACTTCACAAACAAAGGAAGACTGTAAGAATTCAGGTGAGCCAGCACCAGATGCCTCGTGAAAGGGCGATGGCAGACATTGTGAATTTGGAGTCACCAAGAGCTTGTTTCCCCATTTATTTGATCAGAGCACCCTGGTTTTAGATCCATGCCCTTCCAGAACTTCCACATGAACTCTTAAGAGAAGAGGAGCCACCCTATCTGCTAGTGTTGAGCCTGGGAGGATTCGCTATGGGAGCTGTTGGTGGCCAGCGTGCCACCATCTGGAGCGTGAGGAGGAAGTCTGCACAGGGCAGAAAGAGCAAGCCTGGGAGGTGGAGAGAGCCCAGGTGCACTGTGCTTCTGAAACCCTGCAGAGCAGCCCCTCTCCTGTTTAACAAAGTATGACTTGGGTTTTCTGACTTGGTCCTGACAAAAGCCCTGCAGAACTCGAACTCAAGGACATGCTGTCCAACTCTTCACCCATGTTTTTTCACTGCCTCAGTATTGCCTGCTCCCCTCCCCTATACCGCTTTCCTTTGCCCTCGTCAGTCAAACGACAAATCTTCTCTAGCAATGAGGCCCTGAGGCAGGGAGCCTCAGCTCTTAAAGGCCACCTCGGCGGCTCTGCATGACCCTGCACCTGATGGTCAAGGATGACCTCACCATCGCTACGTGGCTAGATCCCTCTGTATCCACTCCCCAAGCACATCTGCCATTTAAGAAATAAGAGCACCTTCAATATTACCAGAGCCTTCAAGCTCATCTCAAATGCGCTCCAGTTTCTATTTATTCAGAGCTGGAAACCAGGGCCCTGGGGAACTCTGAGTTCTGGTACATACATATGTATGACCTTATCAATGCAGAGGCAGAAATTCCATGCACTGAAAAAGCCCTGAGTCAGAGGTGGTTCCTCAACATTGCTGGAATTCATTTCCTTAGGCCTTTAAGCTGACCACACCACCGCAGCAGAAAGGGTCATATTTGCTCAGTGATAAATCTAGGGGCCATATGGAAACACAGCTCAAACTTTTGTCTTCCCTGGCAAGGCTGGTAACAGCTAAACTAAACCAAAGAGAAATCCCACAGTCAGGAAGCAGCACTGTACTCTGACATACAGTTAATATTTCAAAAATAAAATATAATTAAGTCTGCCAAAGTTTTCTGCTGAGCAAGGAGAAATTTTGCAACCATAGGAGAGGAGAGATGTGAGAAGCAATTCACATAATGGCAGTTTAAGCTCTAAGAATACTTTCCACAATAAGAGATACATGCAATGTTCATTCCAACATTTCAGGAGCCAGTGAGGCAAAAGAGACTAAATCCCCACCCACAGGAAGCTGGTTACAATTATGATACACACCTCAGTGTTCTTCTACACAGCTATTAAGTGAAGAAGACTGATCTCTATGCCCTAATATGAAATTGTCTCTATGACATCTTTTTAAGTAAAGAAAAGCAAGCAGCAGGAGAATGTGTATAGAACACAACTATTTATGTTAAAAAAAGGAAGTCAGAGCTCGGTGAAGATGCCCGTGTATAAACACACACATCCAGGAACACACACACGCTTAGATACGCAGAGGATATCATCTATGGAAGGATCCACGAAACTGACATCAGGAGTATCTCCAGAAGCTCAGGGAAGGGGAACTGGAGTCCTGGTGGGCAGGGTTGGAAGGGAGAATCACTTTTCAATATATTTCCTTTTGTGCTGTTTGGATCTGTATTACCATGTCTCCACATTGCCTATTAAAAATAAAAACAAAGAACAATATTCCAAGGCCTGGCTTTGGTTTAGAGTTTAAAAATGAAAACATTAAGATTTTCTATTCCGTTTTTCCCTTTAGGCAATAGCAGGCCCCTTCCATCTTTGCTACTTGCTTTTGAACAAATAGGCCGCAGTATTTTTAGACTTTCTCCCTGGAGTCCAAAGCTCACAGTGTTAAAGTAACCAGGGAAATAGAGAAGGGCTGGAGTCCAGGTTCTGTGTCCTGAATGTTTTTCAGTCATGGAGAAACAAGCTTTTTTTTCCCGCCTAATACTGCTATTTATACCAGCAGGAACACGCACTGAGGTAATTTCTTCTTTCTGGTAGATTAAAGAAAGGGGCCTTTTTCTTTTCCTTCTTTCTCTTGCAGAAGGTTCTGCCGTTCTTTTCCTCAAGGTGCACACACATCTGCAAGCAGCTCTAGTGCGGTTCTGCTGGAGAAGTAAGACGCCATTAGCAGCAGCGCTCGAGGCTGTCGTGCGGGTCCATTACCTCAGAAGTAGACGAAGGCCAGTCTGCGGAAGCGCCTTCCCCAGGCCGGATCACTCTTACCTGAGAGAACGCAGCTCCTACTTAGCAGGAGACAGATGTTCTGATCTCATTTCACTGACAAATTAGAGGGAAATAAAGACAAATAAAAAGTTCACCTCCTGAGAATTTACATTGCCTCTTTCATTTGGAGTCGGAGATTTTGGTTAGTGGTGTTTTCTTTTTTTCTCCCCGAGCCCGCACCTCCTCTGAGGTTCTCAACGGCGTCAGCCTGGGGCAACGGTTCTGAAACAGCCAGCCTGAGTTCATTCCCTGACACGAGGGCGGGATCAGAGGGACCGAGACTGAGCCCAAGACCTGTGGCTTCTGAAGCCACTGGCGTCAACCCCAGGTTCTCAGCCCAAAGCTGTTCATTAGGGTTACAAACCCACTGTCCGTTCCAGACAGACTCTCAGAGGTAACATGGTGGTCCAGGCAGAAATGGGCTCGCTCTGCTCCTCTCGACTCTTCCTGCCTTCCCTCCTTTCTCTCTCGCCTCCTAACACCGCAGGCCTTCAAAGGGCAACAGGGGAAGCCCACTGCGCCCAGCTCAGCGCTCTAAAGAGGGTTTAGAGAGGGTGAAGAGCGTTCAGGCTGATCTCTTTCACCAAGGATATACAGTTCTCAGGAAGTTCACTTCTAACAGTGGTGCCGGAGGTGGTTCCCGCCTAATATGTGGGAAGAGAAAACGGCATCAGGACTAGGAGGCATGTGTGTCGAGCTGAGTAAGAAGGTGACACGGACAGCCCCTGCAGACCCGATCCTTGCAGCAGGGTTAGGGGGACGTCCTGGCAAGCACAAGGGGTATTACGACTTGAGATCAAGAATACCGTGAGGTTTCATTGTCCTCAGATCACCACTTCTCAACTCTGCCTTCACGTCCATTTCAAATGCCCAGTCCTTCCCCTAGAAGCTCTGCTTGGGTGATACTGAGGCTGGCCCAGGAATCGGATCGCTATAGGAGTTTACGCTGAAGCTGTGACCGAGCACATGTGGGGCCTAGGACCAGCTTGATGTCAGCTCCCTGGCCAAAAGGACAGATCAGAAAACCTGGTAATTAATCAGCCTTGTATTGATTAGTTCTGGAAGTGAAGTGAAAGTTGCTCAGGCGTGTCCAACTCTTTGTGACCCCATAGACTGTGGCCCACCAGGCTCCCCCATCCCTGGGATTCTCCAAGCAAGAAGTATGGAGTGGGTTGTCATTGCCTTCTCCAGGGGCTCTTCCCCAGCCAAGGATGGAACCTGGGTCCCCTGCCTTGCAGGCAGATTCTTTTCCTGCAGTATACTCTCATCACAGCCCTGCAGGATTTGCAAGACAGGATCTTCATCACCATTTTCCAGATGAGGAAACTGAAGATCTAAGAGATTTGCCAAAGGCCAGATGCCTCTTCAAGAGGTAGATCCGGGACCCCTAACAACCCCTCTAAGCCCATTACAGTTCTCATGACGGCCTGGCAGCCAAAGGCTTCAGGTCCAAGACGAGCAGCCTGGGTGCTGGCGACCAGTTTACTTCCTAGAACCAAAGGAAAAAGCATGAAACCCACACTAGAGCGAAACAGTACAGCCACCTAATTGTATACGTAAGGAAACTGAAGCACAGTGACTTGCCCAAAATCACACAGCCCATCTGCGGCAAGAAAAACGCACAGCAGAGGAACTGCAATTACCATGGACCCAAAACAGAGCAAGGCGCAGGGGAGCTCTGCATCTCCTGCTTGGGGTTTCAAAGAAGGTGAAGTGATTACTGCAGAAAGAGCTGCTGTGTATCTGGAAGACTGCCCAAGGCATTGAGAAATGGACCGTGGCCAGGGGTAGCCATACAAATCACCGAGGTCACCTTGCAAGGTCTTTATGAGCGTACCAGCCAGCCTGTGCCCCCGCGAGCGTGTGTGTGTGTGTTTGTGTGTGATTGTTGGTTAGTTGCCAAGGGGATGCTCAAACAAGCAGGAACCTATATACATTTGGCAAAGCTAAAGAACAAAAAAATTCTCCCTGGGAAATGCTAGCCTAATTATATAGCCAGTCTGCTTCTTACCTGGAGGTAATTGCAGCCTCCACTATCCCTGTCGGCCGTGATAATCATTCATGATACAGGAGTGTGTGGGGGAGAGGTGCCCCCTCTCTGATTTCATCTAATTTCTCTAGCCCTCTAGCATAGCTGGAGATTAACCCAACTCCTATAAAGCAGAAACAAACTTCAAATCCATGTCGGAGCCCGCCGGAGAGAATGATTTACAAACTGCCAGAGAACGCTGGTGTAAACAAGATAATGCACGTTCATTCCCAGCAAGTCAATTAACATTCAGTTATTCCGGACAGACCTGACCTTGCTGCTGGAGGATCTGAGCAGAAGGGAACCTGCCGCTTAAAGGAAAATGCCACCTCTCCCACTCCAACTGGCAGGTCTCGAGGGTTCAAAGGCTCAAGAAGCGCTCCCTCTCGAAAGGATGCACAGAGGGACCACAGCCGCCTGAGCACAGCCCCTGTGTTTCAGAGCCGATGTCTCTCTGCCTTTGAGCCCGCCAACACTTTGACGACTCTCACCTTTGATCTAAGTGTCTGAAGGATCTAAGTGGAAAGTCGCCTTCCTGAGGCAGCTCTCCCTTCAAGACCTTGGAGGGTTAAAAAGACTCACAACGCAGAATCGCCCATGTTTATTTGTCTATTTCTTCAATTGCTAACTCAGAGAAGGGGGTTGACTTGTAATGGCTATGCTGATTAGCATCATCTGTGCTTTCTGAGGATGCGTTGCCTTGAATTTTTGGAGATGACCAACTACAGTCTTTGACGGTGTTCCGCAACTCCCAGCATCCAGAAAAGGGGCGTGACCCATTTGAGTCCAGGGGAAGAGAGTTGTTCAAATTCTCTTGCACCCCTAAGACTCCTGGGACCTCGGAGAGGGAGACTCGGATTCGGTCGGTCTGGAAGGAAAGCTGAGCGTCCGCCTGTCTCGTGAGCGCCCGGGTGGCACCGACCCTGTGGTCCAGGTCTGACCGAAGGACCTGTCCGAGGGGCTCCTCCTACAGAACGAGGGGCTCTTTAAACAGGGCCTTTCTACAATTACCAGACTCAGCCGTCGGTAACAAGACATGTGCCTAAACAGTATTTCAGGTCAGGGGCCTCGGGCTTGTCCACCACGCGCCCTAGACATGCAGGTTTAGAAGAAGCCCCCAGCACCAGCTCTGTGGTTTCCCTCAGGGAAACGGGCGTTCCACAGCTTCTTGGTGCATTGTTTGCAGGCTTCATAGTTGTCCACACTGGAGGTGAATTTGACAGAGACCACCCAATCCCTGTGGCGTTAGTGGCCCGTACTTGGGTCGGACAAGCAAGTGGCACAGAGAACACAGCTAAGGCCAGCAGAGGGGCACGCTTCCCCGGCTTGGTGGCTGCAGGATCAGCTGGCTAGGTCCTGGGTGTGTGCAAAACAGATTCTTCATTAGACACAGACAAAGCTGTTAGTTTCTAGGGAGAAATGTTTGGTACCAAACAGTGTTCTCCATAGAGGCCTTCTCGAGTGTGCTCACAGACCCGGCCCAGCCAGCACTTAACCAATTTCTAGTCTCTCCTTCCCTGCCCCCACCCACACACACTGTCCTAGGGTAATCACTCGGAAGTCTGGGGCGCACGCGTCTCTTCCATCCACTGCCATCCCTTCCCAGGATTTCAGGCCAATAGTGACAGTAAATAACAATAACAATCACTGTTTTAATCCTCATTACAACCATTTGAGATAGGTACTGTTATTATTCTCATTTTATGGATGAGGACTCTGGGGCATAGAGAGCAATTTTCCCGAGGTCACACACCTGATAAGCAGGGATCCAAACACACAGTCTGGCAGCAGAATCCAGGATCTTCACTCCACACGACACTTATCCATAGCTGCTAAATCACTTTCTAAAAAAAAGAGAGAGAGAGAGAAAGCCTTATTATCCTCTTTATATTTTACAGTGGATGGCTCATTAAAACCAAAATAATTAGCAACCAAATAAATTGGTTTTCTTTCCAAGAGAGTGTTTTCAAACACTCCCCTGAGGTGAGGGAAAATATTTGCATTCAGCCCCTGTTGGTGGGGTGTGTGCAGTGAAGTGCATTCTTCTAGAATGGGGGGCATCCGTATAAGGAAGCAAATGAGAAGAAAAACAGGCAATTGCTTCTAGGGTAAAATCTATTGATTCTTCTCATTCCCTTACATTTGAGAAAGTTTTAGCCTCTCTCAGGGCCTTCAGGTTGTACCGCCTTTGGGAAACTTCCTTCATTTACACCAACCCCTGACCTCTCTCATTTTTTAAAAAGAACTGTGGCCAGTATTATTAGAATCTCTCTGCATGCCAATTGAGCATATGCATTACATGTTCTTCTTTGTCTTACAGATATTATCCTGGTCTCTTCCACTTGATTCTAAGCATTTTGGTGTAAACACTTATTCCTAGAACACTGTATGATCATTTTGGCTCTTGTATTGAGTACTGAACATGTTCTTGCTTTACTGGGTAGATGCTGCTACTGTCTTTTGTAACACAAGCTAACGTAGTTATCCGTAGTTAGTTCAGGCGGTTAGTGCATCCGTTTAGTTGCGCTCTCCTCTAGACAACCTGTACCCCGAGAGAGTTACCCATGATCCCTCGAAACCCAGCTAAACATTTCATGCCAGTGCATGATGGTCATAAGGAGACTGGGCAAGTGGTATACGCTAGAACAGAGCAAGCTTGGGAATTGCAGTCCTGAGGAAATGAACTCAGCGTTCAGGCCACATGGATAGAGGCCCAGCTGTGCTTCAGAGCAAGTTCGTCAGATCCCAGGGATAGGGCCTTAGCAGCAGCACCTCCAAGAAGTCCTTGTGATTTCACATGCAGCTGAGCTTAAGTACTTGTGCTTCATAATTTACCCAAAATGGCTACATACAAGTTTCTACCTCCACCTGTTTGTACATGTTATTCCCCACTATTGAGAATATTCCATCTCCATTCAAATTTAAGGATTATTTTTCTACTTCTGTGAAAAACAGCACTGGAACTTTAATAGGAATTGCACTGAATCTGCAGATAGCTTTGGGTCATATGGACATTCTAATAATGTTAATTTTTCTAATCCATGAACATGGGATAATATTCCATTTAATTGAGTCAATGGGAGAAGGATATTCTCTTTAGTGAACGGTGTTGGGAAACCAGGGTATGCACATGCAAAAGAATGAAACTGGACCCTCATCACACACACAAGAGTTAATTCAAAACAAACTGAAAGCTTAAACATAAGGATTAAAACCGAAAAACTGCTACAAGAAAACAGAGGAAGAGCTTCCTAACACTGGTCTTGGCAATGATTTTTTGGATATAACCCTGGATAAGTAACAAAAGCAAAAATAAACAAATGAGGCTACATCACACTAAAAAGTTTCTGCACAGTAAAGGAAACCATCAACAAAATGTAAAGGCAACTTATGGAATGGCAGAAAATATCTGCAAACCACATATCAATAGAGGGCTAAGATCTAAAATATAAGAACCTCATACAACTCAAGAGCAAAAACCACAAATGAGCTTATTTTAAATTGGGCAAAGAACTTGAATAGACATTTTTTCAAAGAAGGCATACAATCTGAAATCCAAAAAAATGTTACAAATGAACTTATTTACAAAACAGAAATAGACTAACAGATACAGAAAATAAACTTATGGTTTCCAAAGAAGAAGGGGTGGGGGACGGAGGGATAAATCATGAGTTTGGGACTAACAGATACACACTACTACAAGATAAACAATAACCATGAACTGTATTCAGCACCTTGTATGAACAGTAACCTCCAATGGAAAAGACTCTGAAAGGAGTGTGTGTATATACAGATATGACTGAGTCACTTTGCTGCACACTTGAAACTAATATGAAATTGCAAATCAATTATAGTTCAGTTTAAAAAGTGAATGAGTGCATTCATAAATTAATAAATAAACGAAGGCATACAAATGGCCAAGATGAAAAGGTGTTCAGCATGACTAATAATCAGAGACACGGAAATCAAAAGCACAGTGAGGGGTTTCTCCGGTGGTCCAGTGGTTAAGACTCCACCTACCAATGCAGGGCAGCTGGGTTTGATCCCTGGCTAAAGACCCCACCTGCCCCGGAGCTACTACGTCCACTCAGCACAATTGCTAAGCCAGAGCTCTGGAGCCCATGAGCTGCAGCCTCCGAAGCTGGCGCACCTGGAGCCCACGCTCTGCAACAGGAGAATCCACCACAGTGGGAGGCCTGCAACCACAACGAGCAAGCAGCCATGGCTTGCAGCACCTGGAGAAAGCCCACGACAGCCACGAAGACCCAGTGAAGCCGCAAACATGCACAAGTAATCAACAAATAAATCTTTAAAAAAAAAAAACCCACAATGAGATATTTCTTTAGACCTGCTCAGATGGCTATCATCAAAAAGTCAAAAATTAGCAAGTGATGGTCAGGATGTGGAGAAACTGGAATACCACTGGTGGGACCGTAAATTGGTATAATGACTAGGAAAAAACAGAGCTTCCTCAAAAAATTAAGAATATAACTACCATATGATTCAGCAATCTCACTTGACATCCAAAGAAAATGAAATCAACATCTTGAAGAGCTATCTGTGCCCCCATTTTCCTGCAGTACTGTTCACAACAGCCAATATACGGCAATAACCTAGAGTCCATCCACGGGTGAATGGATAAAGAAAATGTGGTGTACCTATACAGGCAACAATTCAGCCATAAGAAGAAGGAAATCCCGCCATTTGCAACAACAGGAACTAGACTAGAGAACGTGGTGCCAAGAGAAATATGCCAGACAGAGAAAAGCAAACACCGTAGGGTCTCGACTGCATCTGGAATCTAGAAAAGTCAAACCCATAGAAACACCACAGAGAGCTCCGGGAGCTGGAGACGCGAGGGAACGGGAGGACACTGGTTGAAGGGTGCAAGCTTTCAGTTATAAGAGGAATACGCTCTGGAGTCACACGGAGACCACTGTTTATAAGGTACGGTGCACTTAAGATTCGCTAAGAGAGGAGATCTTAGGTGTTCTCACTACAAAACAGAAGGTAAATAGGCTAATTATCTTGACCGGGGGGGCGGGGGGGGGGGATCATTTCACAGTGTATACATATATTAAACACCACATTGAACACCTTAAATAGATATAACATTTACTTTTCAATCATACCTCATTAATGCTGGAGGGGAACAAAGCAACCTGTGGTCTTGCTCCTTAGCAAAACGAAACTCTTTGGAGGGCTTAAAGCAATGGTGTGACGTGGGTTAGCACTGTACTTTGTTAGGATGATGAGGCTGGGGTGTGGGACAAGAGTTTGCAAACAAGTCAGAGCAGAAGCAGAAGGCCAAACGGGAGATTATGACAGAGTGCACGGAAGAGGGGTGCTTCCATGGGTCCCCAAAGTCGCCGTGGGACAGAAACCAGACAGAAGCATTGACGAATATTCACACGGAAGAGTCGGGAAAGGATGATGGGATGGCGTTTGATCTAGTTTAATGTGGAACTGCCAAGAGACATACTGTGAAGCACATTCGCCCTTGTTTTACAGTTCCCGGAGTAAGACAGACCCCACAACTCAGTCGTCAATTGAGTTTGCCTTTGTAGGCGAGTTGGAAGACATGTAGACTGAATATGAAGCTACCCTGCCCATTTTATCAATAAAAACAGTCCACACTTCTAAAATTCAAGAAGATGAAGTAAAAAAGAAAAGTATTATCCTCCCTCAAGTGAAAAAGCAAACCTCACTTAGTTGTAGATTTAAAACCTTTTATTTTTCCATTGAAAGGTACTGCTTTTGAAAATGTGATTTTGGTTAACTGAAAGTATCATTGCCAAAATATATCAAACGAGGTTCTCCTTGGGAATAAAAAAAGCAAAGGCAAATAAGCGACTTCCTGAAGAGATGTAAAATGGAGTTTGCTTCCCGTCTCTCCCCCAGTGTCAACACCCTGTTGAACTGGGGGTACTGATTAGTCTTCAAATGTATCAGAGAGAGAGAGGAATTCATAACACCCCAAGTCTTTGATGCCTAAAGGAGTTTGAAGATGAGGACGCGCTGCACTTTTAAGAGCAGAGTACTTAAATGCCACGTTTTCAATAGCACCCAGAGGTGTGGGGAATCAACAAGCTCCAAAAAATATATTATGTGCTCTCTGAAGGAAAATTAAAGCACAAGTCAAAATTGTTGGGAGGAACATTAGTACCTTCCAGAACTGCACACACGTGCTGTGTTCACGGTCCCCACAGGCCTGAGGCCAATAACCCAGAAACTACTTTCAACAGTTCAGTTCAGTTCAGTCACCCAGTCGTGTCCGACTCTTTGCGACCCCATGAACCACAGCACGCCAGGCCTCCCTGTCCCTCACCAGCTCCCGGAGTTCACTCAGACTCACGTCCATCGAGTCAGTGATGCCATCCAGCCATCTCATCCTCTGTTGTCCCCTTCTCCTCCTGCCCCCAATCCCTCCCAGCATCAGAGTCTTTTCCAATGAGTCTTCGCATGAGGTGGCCCAAGTACTGGAGTTTCAGCTTTAGCATCATTCCTTCCAAAGAAATCCCAGGGCTGATCTCCTTCAGAATGGACTGGTTGGATCTCCTTGCAGTCCAAGGGACTCTCAAGAGTCTTCTCCAACACCACAGTTCAAAAGCATCAATTCTTCAGCGCTCAGCCTTCTTCATAGTCCAACTCTCACATCCATACACGACCACAGGAAAAACCATAGCCTTGACTAGACGAACCTTTGTTGGCAAGGTAATGTCTCTGCTTTTGAATATGCTATCTAGGTTGGTCATAACTTTCCTTCCAAGGAGTAAGCGTCTTTTAATTTCATGGCTGCAATCACCATCTGCAGTGACTTTGGAGCCAAGAAAAATAAAGTCTGACACTGTTTCCACTGTTTCCCCATCTATTTCCCATGAAGTGATGGGACCGGATGCCATGATCTTCGTTTTCTGAATGTTGAGCTTTAAACCAACTTTTTCACTCTCCACTTTCACTTTCATCAGGAGGCTTTTTAGTTCCTCTTTACTTTCTGCCATAAGGGTGGTGTCATCTGCATATCTGAGGTTATTGATATTTCTCCCGGCAATCTTGATTCCAGCTTGTGCTTCTTCCAGTCCAGCGTTTCTCATGATGTACTCTGCATAGAAGTTAAATAAGCAGGGTGACAATATACAGCCTTGACATACTCCTTTTCCTATTTGGAACCAGTCTGTTGTTCCATGTCCAGTTCTAACTGTTGCTTCCTGACCTGCATACGAATTTCTCAAGAGGCAGATCAGGTGTTCTGGTATTCCCATCTCTTTCAGAATTTTCCACAGTTTATTGTGATCCACACAGTCAAAGGCTTTGGCATAGTCAATAAAGCAGAAATAGATGTTTTTCTGGAACTCTCTTGCTTTTTCCATGATACAGCAGATGTTGGCAATTTGATCTCTGGTTCCTCTGCCTTTTCTAAAACCAGCTTGAACATCAGGAAGTTCACGGTTCACATATTGCTGAAGCCTGGCTGGGGAATTCTGAGTGTTACTTTACTACTTTCAACACAAGCCAGTGAACCGGGGCAGGTCAGAGGGGCAGCTCCCGGGGCACTGCGATCCCCTCCCTGCAAGCCTCTCGCGCAGCAGCCCCTGGCCCCCGCTGGCACAGAGACGTCAGTGCTCCTGGCTGCTCTGGAAGCTCCCTTCCCCCTCCTCTCCCACTTGCCCTCTTGGCAGCTTTGCTGTTCGTTACAGCTGCCGGTCATACACCTAAGACGGTGTTGGGAGTGAGTGTGATTTGGTTCAAAGGGAGATTTACACACGGCCTTTTAAGCTCCAAAGGTGATGCAGAAAGAGAGCCAGGTACGTACCCTCTTTAGAGTTGTAGAACGCACAGTAACGTAGCAGCCATGTGATACACTATATTTTAGAGTTGTAGAACACACAGTAACGTAACTGCTGTGTAATACACTATATTTTAGAGTTGTAGAACGCACAGTAATGTAACAGCCGTGTAATACACTATATTTTAGAGTTGTAGAACGCACAGTAACGTAACAGCCGTGTGATACACTATATTTTAGAGTTGTAGAACGCACAGTAACGTAGCAGCCATGTGATACACTATATTTTAGAGTTGTGGAACGCACAGTAACGTAACTGCTGTGTAATACACTATATTTTAGAGTTGTAGAACGCACAGTAACGTAGCAGCCGTGTGATACACATTATAGTCAATTCTCATCAGAGCATGATGCTCATATAAGCAACTCCTCGCTCTACACTTTACAATCACAACTGTCCATTTTTATCTTCAGAGTCAGCATTTACGGATCCATCCATTCAGCTCACACGCATTAAAGCCATACTGTGTACAACGCACTGTACTGGACTCACTGAGAAAATTCAAGATGAATCAGGCCCCAGTTTTTCATAGAAGAGCTGCCAGTACAGTGTAGAGGCTATATCCCTTGACTTCTGGAGGGAAAACAGCCTAAGTATCAAGTCTGGTTGTCAACCTTGGGCAAGTCTGTATGTCTCCAGAACTCTGGTTTCCTCGCCTGTAACATGAATACAATAATAATATAAACCACACAGACCAGGTGTGTAGATGAGCAGACACAGAGCCACAGAGTCCAGCACAGAAAATGGAAAACCCAATTCAGTCTGCCTCAGGGTCACCAGGGGAGCACCAGCCACAAGAAGTCTGGAAACACGACTGGGCTAAGGCTACGCATGGCCTTGAATACCCGGCAGACGCGGGCCTCTGGTGTACCCTGGGAGCCTTTTTTGTGCAGGAAGAGACATGGATAAACCCATGCTTCAGATGAATAACCTCAGGTGCAATATGACAAGAAAGAAGACAGAAACGAAGTCAGTCAAAGGGTAAGAAAAACACACAAGCTCAGGCCAAACCACAAAGGATACCCTCAACATGACCCCGCAAACAGTGAGAGAAACTGGCATGAACGGATAGTCCACAAAAGAATGGGCTCATACTCTCCAATAGTGTCAAGGTCATGAAAAATAAGGAAAGACTGAGGAAGTGCCACGTATTATTGAGAATCAAGGATTCATGGTAACTAAATGCAATGCAGATCATGGAACACGTCAAGGACATTCATGGGAAAACTGGTGAAATTCAAATAAAGACTATAGCTCAGTCAGTGATACTGTACAGATGTTAATTTGCTGATAAATGTGTCATGGTAGGTGAGATGTCAATGTTGGGGAAGCTAAGTGAAGGGAATAAGAACTTTCTGTATTATTTATGTAGACTTTTTCAAACAAAAGGGTGTTAAGTCTAGGCAAGAGAAGATACGGGTCTGAACCACAGTAGAGGTTCTAAGAACTGGAAGAAGATAAAGCAGAACTGCTGAGTTGGATACTGACTGGTATTCGTAGGGTGATGGGGGAATCACTGAAAATCTGACTCAAGCCTTAGTGACTGAACTGAATTATTATTTTAAGGAAGTCTTGGGAAGAGACAGGTTTTAAAGGAGAGGTAATGAGTTCTCTCTTGCACATGCTGAGTTGTGGATGTTGAAAGGTTTACTGCAGATATTGATAGGAAATAATATGAAAGACAAAGGGAAAGGTGAGATGGAGTTATAGACGTGGTCTGTAACATCCATATACAATACAACATCCATATCCAGCCAACGCACAGGTAGGTAACAGTTGGATCTACAGGACTGAATACACTTAACAAAATGTTAAATATGGGCAGTGAAGGCGTGAAGAAAAAATATGTAAATAGACACTTTATTTTTAGGAAATATCCACATTTAAGAAGAAGATAAAAAGAGACTAACCACATTATAGCTCCATTTCTTTCATTAGGAAAAAGCTAATTTTCAAAAATTAACAGATTTAGGGTAAAATTATGTTTCAGAAGACATCAGTCTGCACTGCCATGCTGCTGCAGCTACTAAGTCGCTTCAGTCGTGTCCGACTCTGTGCGACCCTGTAGACGGCAGCCCACCAGCTCCCCCGTCCCTGGGATTCTCCAGGCAAGAACACTGGAGTGGGTTGCCATTTCCTTCTCCAATGCATGAAAGTGAAAAGTGAAAGTGAAGTTGCTCAGTCGTGTCCGACTCTTCGCGACCCCATGGACTGCAGCCCACCAGAGCTCCTCCGTCCATGGGATTTTCCAGGCAAGAGTACTGGAGTGGGGTGCCATAATGGAGGTAATTAGTGATGGGAGGTAAATAAAAAATAAAAGAGAAAACTGAGAGTCATATGCCAGTTCTTTCAAATAAATAGAAACATTTCAAGAACTATGTTAATGGAGAAATCCAGCTTGGGATCTGAAATCTCAATAGCACATTTTAAAAGAATTTGACTGTGCATCTGATGTCTCAATAGCACGTTTTAAAAGAATTTGACTGTGCTTTTTACCATTAGCCTTAAAAGGTAAAACCCTAACTCTGCAAACATACTTTTTCCCTATAGAATTCTATTATTCATTTAGGAGAATAACAGATTGAAAATGAGATGAGCTTGGATTGTCATGCATTTTAGGAAAATTTGCTCAAGAAGAGTATGATGTTTTAAGTTTTCCACAAAAGAGTTTCTTCACTGATATCTTAAACGTGTTTGCTTACGTCTAAGGCCCACAAATCACAGGCTTACACTTTGGTTAGCCGGCTCTGAAAATGGATGGGCTCTGGTTTGGCAGCTTCCTGGTGCAGCTGGAGAGTGGCCTATCTAGACCCTTCATCTCAGACAGCCACTCCCCCTCCAGCTCTACGGGATTCTTAAGGGTTCTGTCATGCTCCCATACCCTTGACCCCTGGGCCTCTCCCTGGGGATTTGAACTGGTAACTGAGAAAATTATTTAGACTCTGTGGCAATGAAAACTAGAAGCTGCAAGACTTGAAAGTGTCAGCAGCCATGTTTTTTGCAAGTCTATATTTAAAAATAATTATAAACCAAAATATAGATTATTTTGTGATTGGAAATGACCCAAAGGCATCGTGGTTCCAGCTGTTGCTGACGCGCAGAAGCATCCCTGCCCCTTTCCAGCTCTAGCAGGCGCATATTAGCTACTCCAGGGAACCTTGCAACAGACTCCCCTTTTTTGCCCAAGTAGTGACAGAAGACCATTTCTGTCGGATGCAGCTGTAACAGTTGAGACTAACACTCCTAAGGAATGCCTGGCTAAGAGGACTCTTAGTCTTCTTATGAACTTAGTCCACTATGAACAAAGCCAGGGGATGTGATGAAATTCTAGCTGAGGTATTTCAAAACTATTTCAAATCCTAAAAGATGATGCTGTTGAAGTGCAGCACTCAATATGCCAGCAAATTTGGAAAAACTGCAGTGGCCACAGGACTGGAAAAGGTCAGTTTTCATTCCAATCCCAAAGAAAGGCAATGCCAAAGAATGCTCAAACTACTGCACAATTGCACTCATCTCACATGCTAGTAAAGTCATGCTCAAAATTCTCCAAGCCGGGCTTCAGCAGTACATGAACGAAGAACTTCCAGATGTACAAGCTGGATTTAGAAAAGGCAGAGGAACCAGAGATCAAATTGCCAACATCTGTTGGATCATCGAAAAAGCAACAGAGTTCCAGAAAATCATCTACTTCTGCTTTACTGACTATGCCAAAGCCTTTGGCTGTGTGGATCACAACAAATTGTGGAAAATTCTTAATGAGATGGGAATACCAGACCACCTGACCTGCCTCCTGAGAAATCTGCATGCAGGTCAGAAAGCAACAGTTAGAACTGGACATGGAACAACAGACTGGTTCCAAATTGGGAAAAGAGTACACCAAGGCTGTATATTGTCACCCTGCTTATTTAACTTATATGTAGACTACATCATGCGAAACCCTGGGCTGGAAGAAGCACAAGCTGGAATCAAGATTGCCGAGAGAAATATCAATAACTTCAGATACATAGATGACAGCATCCTTATGGCAGAATGTGAAGAACTAAACACCCTCTTGATGAAAGTGAAAGGAGAGTGAAAAAGTTGGCTTAAAACTCAACATTCAAGGAAATGAAGATCATGGCATCCAGTCCCATCACTTCATGGCAAATAGATGGGAAAACAATGGAAACATGTGGAAAACAATGTGGAAACAATGGGAAAATGTGAGAGAATTTTTATTTTCTTTGGCTCCAAAATCACTGCAGATAGTGACCACAGCGACAAAATTAAAAGATGCTTGCTCCTTGGAAGAAAAGCTATGACAAACTTAGACAGCATATTAAAAAGCAGACACATCACTTTGCCAACAAAGGTCCATCTAGTCAATGCTATGGTTTTCCAGTGGTCTTGTATTAATGTGAGAATTGGACCATAAAGAAGGCTGAGCATCAAAAAATTGACAATTTTGAACTGTAGTGCTGGACAAAATTCTTGAGAGTCCCTTGGACTGCAAGGAGATCCAACCAGTCCATTCTAAAGGAGATCAGTCCTGAATATTCATTGGAAGGACTGATGCTGAAGGTGAAGCTCCAATACTTTGGCCACCTGATGTAAAGAGGTTAGTAATTAGAAAAGACCCTGATGCTGGGAAAGATTGAGGATAGGAGGAGAAGGGGACAACAGAGGATGAGATGGTTGGATGGCATCACCGACTCCATGGACACGAGTTTGAGTAAGCTCCAGGAGTTGGGGATGGACAGGGAGGCCTGGCGTGCTGCAGTCCATGGGGTCACAAAGAGTCGGAAACGAATGAGCAACTGAACAACAACAAATAGGACTCTCCTCTGGTTATTCCTTTAAACCATTTCTAATGAGTGCTTGTGCCCGAGGATAGGATTTGTTTGTTAAATCTGAACTCCTCAAGACAGGGGCTTCATTCCTCTTTCCTGTCTTTCTTGGCTGGTGTTGGGGTTAAATACATCATCTGATATCTAATCTGGACCATGGAAGCATTCTTCTGTGTCTAACATGACTCTGCACGTGGGGTTTGGTTTTTCTGAAGAAACAGTCTTATTTTGAAAGACAAAGAAAAAAAACATATAATTTGTGGTCAGATCAGATCAGTCGCTCAGTCGTGTCGGACTCTTTGCGACCCCATGAATCGCAGCACGCCAGGCCTCCCTGTCCCTCACCAACTCCCGGAGTTCACTCAGACTCACGTCCATCCAGTCAGTAATGCCATCCAGCCATCTCATCCTCTGTCGTCCCCTTCTCCTCCTGCCCACAATCCCTCCAGCATCAGAGTCTTTTCCAATGAGTCAACTCTTCACATGAGGTGGCCAAAGTACCAGAGTTTCAGCTTTAGCATCATTCCTTCCAAAGAAATCCCAGGGCTGATCTCCTTCAGAATGGACTGGTTGGATCTCCTTGCAGTCCAAGGGACTCTCAAGAGTCTTCTCCAACACCACAGTTCAAAAGTATCAATTCTTCGGCGCTCAGCTTTCTTCACAGTCCAACTCTCACATCCATACATGACCACAGGAAAAACCATAGCCTTGACTAGATGGACATTTGTTGGCAAAGTAATGTCTCTGCTTTTGAATATGCTATCTAGGTTGGTCATAACTTTCCTTCCAAAGAGTAAGCGCCCTTTAATTTCATGGCTGCAGTCACCATCTGTGATTTTGGAGCCCAGAAAAACAAAGTCTGACACTGTTTCCACTGTTTCCCCATCTATTTCCCATGAAGTGGTGGGACCGGATGCCATGATCCTCGTTTTCTGAATGTTGAGCTTTAAGCCAACTTTTTCACTCTCCACTTTCACTTTCATCAAGAGGCTTTTGAGTTCCTCTTCACTTTCTGCCATAAGGGTGGTGTCATCTGCGTATCTGAGGTTATTGATATTTCTCCCAGCAAAGTTGATTCCAGCTTGTGCTTCTTCCAGTCCAACGTTTCTCATGATATACTCTGCATGTAAGTTAAATAAACAGGGTGACAATACACAGCCTTGATGAACTCCTAGGAAAAAAAAAAAAGAGTTTTCGGGCCAACCAAAATTGTATGTGAATCTCTCCTCTGCCACACACGAACTTGGTGACCTTGAATACAGCTTAACCATTCTGAGCTTGTAAAAATAACTGGCACTGAACCGTTTTCAATGTTGACAAGGCAGCTACTACTTACCCCCATGTTATAGACGAGGAAACTGAGGTTTAGAAACGTTCCACTTGCCAGTGGACACTGCACGGTGGGCTCCAAATCTTATACTTAACCACCAGCTGACACTACATGACGATGCCTGTCTCATAGGAATTGTGAAAATTAAGAAGATATTGCAGGTACTGTGCCTGGCATTCTAAATATGACGGTAGTAATTATGATTTATTCTGAAGAACAAAGTCTATGTTTTTCTCTTTTCTTGTTTATATGTCCAACTCTAGGCTGCAGGAATCAAATGCTGATCATTTTGAAAAACAGAGATGCCTGCGACGAAACCGGGTGCTCCTCGGGCATGGTGTCTTTGCTGTTGTTTTGTTTTAATGTTCACGTCAAGAAGGAACAGTCAGATTAACTCTTCTATAGGCAGTGTCTATCGGGTAAGTGTGGGTTAAGCAACAGGGTCAGTAGCTAACCACCAGTGGATAGGATAGCCCGCGGGTTGGGTTCTGACCTTCTCGACTCAGAAAGACCACAGAAGCCAGAAAGCAGGGTGGACGAGGCCTGTTTTGGTGGCTCGAGAGATTTATCCTCAGCATCCCTGAGTGGCCCTCACACTGCCCCCATCTTATCTCTTCATCTGCTGGGTTTGTTACTCCAGCCCCTGTTCCTTTGAGCCCAGAGAATCCTGGGCTTGCCTTGGAAACAGACATCTTGCCACAGCTAACCAAACGAGCAAAGCAAAGATATGGTACGTGATCATGTAACCAGGCAGTTGGTCTCTCTGATGACATGAGCCAATTTAATGACAGAATCCACTTGTTCCTTATAGACTAAATCGTACCTTCTTTTTTCCTATCTTGCTCAGCACTTTCCCCTCAGCCATACTCTTGGTATAAGTGAGAATTTAAAAAATCTTCTTTCCAACACTCAATATCAAATACTTCCTCTCTGTGCTCAGATCTTTGGGACAAAGTTTCCCTCTGTTACCTGATTTCACACCCAAAAGCTGTCCATATTTTCCTTTCCTGAGACATGAAATGTAATTATCTGTCTGTCACAGCACCTGCAGCACGTCAGCTCACCGTTACTGTCACAGCGGCAGCATTACGTTTCAGCAGCGACCACGGCGATGACAGGGCAAGAATGTCCCTCATTCTTCCTGCCCTTTTCAAAAACAACTTGTCATGTAGAGGTTATGTTTTTATTAAAAGAATTCATCTCTTTTTCGACTTTCTATGTCAAATGAATCATTGTAATTGGACAATGACGTTTTCTGTCCAATCCACTATGGACTCAGACAAGCTAGTTAAATAAAAATTAACTGAAGAAACAGAAATTACTTTTATTATATACCACTACTCCAGGAGATAGTGAAGGACAGGGAAGCCTGGTGTGCTGCAGTCAACGGGGTCGCAAACAGTCGGACACTGACTTAGCAACTGGACAACAATACAGCAGCTGCTCATTCCACATGAATTCTACTGGAAGCCTGAAACATTAATTCAGATGTTTTGGCCATGCCTGACCTTATTCATATTGAAAAGCAGAGACATTACTTTGCCAACAAAGGTCCACCTAGTCAAGGCTATGGTTTTTCCTGTGGTCATGTATAGATGTGAGAGTTGGACTGTGAAGAAGGCTGAGTGCTGAAGAATTGATGCTTTTGAGCTGTGGTGTTGGAGAAGACTCTTGAGAGTCCCTTGGACTGCAAGGAGATCCAACCAGTCCATTCTGAAGGAGATCAGCCCTGGGATTTCTTTGGAAGGAATGATGCTAAAGCTGAAACTCCAGTACTTTGGCCACCTCATGCAAAGAGTTGACTCATTGGAAAAGACTCTGATGCCAGGAGGGATTGTGGGCAGGAGGAGAAGGGGACGACAGAGGATGAGATGGCTGGATGGCATCACCGACTCGATGGACACGAGTTTGAGTGAACTCTGGGAGTTGGTGATGGACAGGGAGGCCTGGCGTGCTGTGATTCATGGGGTCGCAAAGAGTCGGACACGACTGAGCGACTGAACTGAACTGAACTGACCTTATTCATAACTGTGCTTACATGAATGTATCTGTGTTTGCATCAGACAATGAATGCATCCAGTGTCTGAAGCAGAACCATAGACCAAAATACGATAGTTGGTCTAGGGGATGAGAGACAGCTTCTCCATTTATGAAACTGGGTGATAATAGCTCCATAGATTTAACATCAAGATTAGAGTTCATAGATATAATATACCGCAAGGCATTCAGTACTTAGGGAATGTTAGCTCTTGACATATGGCATATGTCTATGTTAAAACTACCTACACACTCTTACTAAATCATCTAAAGGACATCCTCAGAAATTTAAATGTGGAATTACTGACTCAACCAAACCTCAGAAAATTATTCAAGGTCATTTAAGAGATGCTTCAGGGTCACCACTTCTGCAAACAGCCATTCTCTTAGAAGGTAGTGGAAAATTCAGCGAGGCTTCGATGATTTGGGGCTGATGACTTGGAGAAGCAAAGAACAGTAGCAGAGACACTCGCCCACTTTGTGCTGCCTGTGTTCAGGCAGAACTAACGGCGCTGTTAATTTTGAGTGACCCTACACAGTTCTCTGCGTTTGGGTGGTGCTTGTGCAGGCATCAAACCGACCCTCTGGGAACAAATGGGAAGGCAAATCAGCAACAGGCAATGCTTCTGTCAGTTTCTATCAGTTTCAGCGACTGTTGCCTTTCCATTACTGGTCTCCAACAGAACATGTGACTCGGTGGGCAGATGACTAATTTGAGAGTCAGAGCAGTTAACTTCACTTTTAAGGATTTCCTTCAAATTTGCTCCAAGAAGAGCGTCGCGGGTAACAGGGTGAGTTTTTAAATCAAAGACACTTAAATTGGATTCCCAGGTGGACATCTCACGGATTGGGTAAATCCAGAAAAGTTGCACAGATTTCTGAACGCCAATTTCCTCATCAGAAATATTTCCTACCACAAAGGCTTGTTTTTACAAGTTCATGTTCACGTGTGCAAAGCACCCGTGTAGGCCTGGCAAATGGGAGCCAGTTGATAACAGCTTATTTTCTGTAAAATACTATTAGCACTTCCATCTACTCTCTGGCACTGTTCTAGGTAACTGGTGAATCTAGTAAACATCTGATGCAACAGAACAAAGGCGTGAAAAGGACGGCAGACTTATGAATCAAAGATGGTGTTCACACAGCTGTTAAAAGCTCATGATTTTTGCGTGCTCTAAAGTCACCTATATCTACTTATATTACACAGAACATTCAGCAAATGCTTTATTTAGATTTTACTAATAAGAGGACATTTTACATATCTGCTTTGCTTACATGATAGTCAAATATAGCTAATACTTTCAAAAAAGGTAGCTTGCAATTAAAGATCAATTTTCATGTCTTTAATACAGCAACAGTACTGGTTATCTAATAGGGTTGTTTTGAAACTTAAGAGAATGCCCCAAAAGGGCAAAATAAAACTTATAGAATACTGTAAGTTGTGAGTTTTTTGGGTTTTTTTTTTTTTTTACTATTAAGTCAACAATGGTCATTCTTTGCAAAGCAAATTACCCAATTAGTAATTTGCTAATTGTTCTTCCAAATGATTACATTGACTATTTATGCATGACATTTTAAGTAGTTAAAACAAGTCACAACAATAAACATCCCTAAAATGATAAAATGCAGCAAAACACTCTCCCATATTTCAGAGGACATCCTAGCTTCTAAAAAGTCAAAATAAATTATACAATGAACAAAAATAGCTAGATTTGTAAAAAGTGGACCAATGGCTGGTGGTGAATCAAATTCTTTTGTTTTGCAGTATTTATATGTGCAATGCATTGCGCAATCACTTCTTACATAAAGCCCCAGATGCCTGATGAACTGTGGAAACAAGCTTCCCTCTGCTCTGCTGAAGTTAGAAACTCTTGCACAACCATTTGTTGTGTCCTTGACTTCACCTTCACTTTTCACTTTCATGCACTGGAGAAGGAAATGGCACCCTACTCCCGTGTTCTTGCCTGGAGAATCCCAGGGACGCGGGAGCCTGGTGGGCTGCCATCTATTGGGTCACACAGAGTTGGACACGACTGAAGCGACTTAGCAGCAACAGTTTGGTCCTAAAGTTTGTCAGCTTTTGGCTTGTGGGTATAATCTGATGTCTAAAATTTGCCAGTTTAATCAAATACATCCCCATATTTACTCAAATTAACAGGAGTGACTTTTAATTATACAAGGCTTATTCCCTGGACCTATTTGAAAATGCGATGAAAGCTGTGGGTTTTCTCTGCATATTACACGCACACACACAAGAATGTGAAGGCTGCTTTAGGAATCATCCAGTCACACAGCAGAGATAAGCGCCCTCGATGCAGACGAAACCGGTGTGTCCTTGAGAGTTCAGGGAGGGCAAGTGGTGAGCCGCGTCCGTGTGTACCACATTCGTCTCTGTATACCTGTGACTGGCACGGGGTCTTGATAACAGGTTCTCAGCAAATGTTGAATCGAAGAAAGAAGGCGTGAAAAATGAAGCACAAAGAACAGGCAGAGAACAGTAGAGGAGCCTTGATGTTGTATTTTATGAAAGCGTAACCAAACTCTCCCTTCCAAATGTCCACTCCCTTGGAGACAGGCGTTCTGTTCGGCTCTACCAGCACAGCCGCCTTCCTCTGGGGACCCGGAAGGGTTGACGGTTTCACACAGTGGCTGATTCACAGCCAGGAAGGAAAGCGTGTCTGGGACGTGTGGGTCTCACGAGATCGCAGGTTTTCCTTGCTGAGCTCAGCAACGTGTGACTCTCACCTCCTTCACAGGTAACACTCTAGCTTGCTGGCCACTGACATCACCGCCATTTACTGCAAACCACAGAGGATGAACCCTCCCCAAGCACCAGGGCTGCCTGACAGCTTCTGCAGGTGTGTGAGGAAGCCACTCACCGACTCAGCGTCCCCTCTTTGGTGCAGGGACATTTCCTGAGAGGAAATTCTAACCGCGTCGGTTGTTACACATACCTAATTGTTTGTTATTAGGTATCAAGATTTCAGGGAGAAATATCAATAACCTCAGATATGCAGATGACACCATCCTTATGGCAGAAAGTGAAAAGGAACTCAAAAGCCTCTTGATGAAGGTGAAAGTGGAGAGTGAAAAAGTTGGCTTAAAGCTCAACATTCAGAAAATGAAGATCATGGCATCTGGTCTCAGAACTTCATGGCAAATAGATGGGGAAACAGTGGAAACAGTGTCAGACTTTATTTTTGGGGGCTCCAAAATCACTGCGGATGGTGACTGCAACCATGAAGTTAAAAGACGCTTACTCCTTGGAAGGAAGGTTATGACCAACCTAGATAGCATATTGAAAAGCAGAGATATTACTTTGCCAACAAAGGTCCATCTAGTCAAGGCTATGGTTTTCCCAGTGGTCATGTATGGATATGAGAGTTGGACTGTGAAGAAAGCTGAGTGCAGAAGAATTGATGCTTTTGAAGTGTGGTGTTAGAGAAGACTCTTGAGAGGCCCCTGGACTGCAAGGAGATCCAAACAGTCTATCCTAAAGGAAATCAGTCCTGAGTGTTCATTGGAAGGACTGATCGTAAAGCTGAAACTCCAATACTTTGGCCACCTGATGCGAAGAGCTGACTCATTTGAAAAGACCTTGATGCTGGGAAAGATTGAAGGAGGAAGGAGAAGGGGATGACAGAGGATGAGATGGTTGGATGGCATCACCGACTCAATGGACATGAGTTTGAGTAAACTCCAGAAGTTGGTGATGGACAGGGAGGCCTGGCATACTGCAAAGAGTCAGACATGACTGAGCAACCGATCTGAACTGAACTGAATTGTTTGTTGACCACACCCAGCCCTAGAATCTATCAGCTCTTTCAGTTGGTCCTCCAAGGGCACCCCGAACCCCTAGAGAAGACATGGACAGGCTCTTGTTCACAAATTTCTACTGTGCAGAGCTGTGAACTTGAGGAGAAGGTACAAAATGAAGAAGCCTCCGGAAAGTAGAAGAGAAAGTAAAATTTCCCAACGATCCATCATGGAAGCTTCCCTTCACCACCCTGCATCTTTCTCCTTTCCAACACAGAAGTGCTCCTATTTCTAAGTCTCCCAATAGTTTTGGCTGCCAGAAACTACCATGACACACAAAGCAAACAGCAGTGGTGGAAATAAGGCGGCCATTGGGCTGATTATTTGAAATGAAATGGCACCCCACTCCAGTACTCTTGCCTGGAAAATTCCATGGACGGAGGAGCTGGTAGGCTACAGTCCATGGGGTCACAGAGTCGGACACGACTGAGCGCCTTCACTTCACTATCAATTCTATGCAAGAGCAGCAGCATTCCTTTCATACCCTCAAAATTCCATGAGAAGGGCTTCCAAAAGCCTAACCAATATAACCGCAAGTTGACAACTTTTGTGATGAAATATGAAAAGCAGAAACAACTTCTCCCTCGTTGATTTTTCATATTCCTTTTTTTTTTCCCTTTTGAAAATACCCAGAGTCATTAAGTTTTCTCCGGGTATTAATGTCTACCCATCTAACAGTATTTAAAATGGAATAGGACTAAAAATGTGTGTCTTTCCCTGTCTCTACAGAATCTCTACCACCAAACTGGCACAAGGCAAAGAAAATAAGCAAGACAAAGGACTGTGCCACTTCTTAGCAACTGTCACTGTCCTTTTCATTTAAGATGCAATGTAACAGCTGAAAGTGAAAACTGAGAAGAATGAGAACTTTACTTACTCAGGACTCTGTAGTAACAATACATTAGGTAGCTGCCTTGAGGAGACACAGCGAGCCTTTTTACTGTGAGAGGCGGTGCCAAGACTGCTGGGGAAGAAACTGCAAAAGCTGTGTGCTCCTCCAGCCTTAGACTGTCCTGATTTTAGTGTGATGGTATTCCCTTCCCTCCAAGTGTTCACACACACACACCCGCGTGGACTCCGCACACGATGCCACTAAGAGGATCTGCGTCTGGTAGCCCAGTTCACAGGTCTAGAGGGTTAGTTTGATTCCCCTTCATTTAAAAACAGAAGGGAGCTCTGACTACAAGGTCAATATGAAGTGGTCTGAGCTGTGTCAGCGATCACATTGCTATTCTAACGATGACAATTCCGAGGCGCCTCGGACTCGGGCGTCACCACCAGGCCATGGGGACAGGCCGCAGGTGACCTTGGCTTGGGTCAGCGTCCAGAACAGGCATCTTCAAGGTGCGCCCTTGGGTTTGTCTGCCCTTATTCCCTAGGGTCCTTCACATGAACCCTGGCTGCATAACCCTGACCTGCTGTGGAGACAGAGGGGATTCTGTCAATAAATCTCATACATGAATACCTGAGGATGTCCCAGCAGACCAGCTGAAGAGCAAGTTCTGAATTCCAAAGACATGCTTCCTGATTCTATAATTACAGAGATGATGGTGAAGTCACAAAAGGCTTCTGGGGAGCAGAGAGAAATTTAAGTAAAAGAGTATGCTCCTGGTTATAAAACAAGGCTGACTGCAGCTGTGTGATCTCAATTCTGAAGATTAAAAAAAATACACTTTATAAAAGCACAGTTTCCCAGCTTCATATTTGGCATGTCCAGAGAAACAAATTTATAGTAGACCAATCAAAGATATTCAGAGAAAGCAGACTATTCAAACACGGCTTCTCTAACCTCACCCAGCTGGCGATGACTACTTTATTAGACAAGCCCATTACACTGCATGGATACTAAGTGACACGCACTGTACTAGACACCAAGATATAGAAAGAAAGACCAAAATCCAGACCGCAACAGACCTATAAAAAAAAGCATAGTGGTTTAGTGTTTAGTGGTTGCCTAGAATTAGGGGGAGCAACAGGGACTCCCCTGGTGGCTCAGATGGTAAAGCATCTACCTATAACGTGAGATACCCAGGTTCAATCCCTGGGTCAGGAAGATCTCCTGGAGAAGGCAATGGCACCCCACTCCAGTACTCTTGCCTGGAGAATCCCATGGACGGAGGAGCCTGGTGGGCTGCAGTCCATGGGTCGCAAAGAGCGTGACATGACTGAGCGACTTCACTTTCAGGGAGTGAAAATAGTGACTATTAAGCAAAGTGGTGTAAGGTTTCCCTGGAGCAGAATCAAAGTGCTCTAAAATTAAGGTTGACAGTGCACACCTCTATGTATAAACTAAAACCCACTGAATTGTGCACCCTAAACACGTGACCATTATAGTGTATAAATTATGTCTCAAAAAGGCTGTTTCTAGTCACTAAAAAATCCAGACATCAAAAGTTCAGTATATAATTTGAAAGACAAACAAATACAAACTTGCAATCTAAAATGCACCAAATTTGTCAACGCTTCTATGAAATCATCTCCATTGACTGAATAAATATATTATACTCTATACTTAAGATATATTGAGCTAAATGATTTATGGAAAAGACTTGCTAATGAGGAAAAATGGGTATAGCAAGCTTCTGATATCATATTACAAGCCAAAGAATAGAGGATATTCTGAGAAAAGTGCAAGATTCCAATCACATTGCCAGTACTTCTTCAACATTTTGGCCATGTCTTTTAATATTTCTGGCTTTTTTCAGCACTTACACTGTCATAAAATATTTCTAAAGGGTTGAAAAATGAAAATGAAATGAAAGTCGCTCAGTCATGTCCAACTCTTTGCGACCCCATGGACTGTCCATGGAATTCTCCAGGCCAGACTACTGGAGTGGGTAACCGTTCCCTTCTCCAGGGGACCTTCCCACCCAGGGATCAAACCCAGGTCTCCCGAATTGCAGGAGGATTCCTTACCTGCTGAGCCACAAGGGAAGCGAGTACTAAAATAATATATTAATATTGTGTTCTGAAAAAACGTTTCACGTCTTGGGACTTCCCTGGCAGTGCCGTGGTTAAGCCTCCTTGCAGTCACTGCAGAGGAACTAAACCAGGACAGGAGCCAAGACTCCGCGTGCTGTGTGGCATGGCCAAAATATATATATATACACTTCAAAGTTCACATCTGAAAATTCTACCTTATGAAATTTAATCCTTTAATGGTTCAAATGGTTAGTTATCACCGTAATGTCAATCTATAGACGAATGGGTTCAGTGCACGCTGAGGCTGTGGTTTATTCCGTCTGTTTCCGTGTTGTGGTGCTAAGCAATGGTACTGGCCAGGGACTCAGGAAACAAGCAGCACATTCACAGTGGGATGTGCCGAGGAAGGGCCAAAGGCTGTTCACGAAGCTGCTGGTCAGTGTGGAAGAACCACAACGGATAGTGCAGTAACGAGGAGAAAGAGGGCTTACCAGCCCACAAGAACGGAGGTTATTAAAGGAGGCCTCTCCCAGTCAAGGGACAGAACAGCCTGAGCCAACCCTGCAGGGACTCCCACTGGCCGAACCTGACTGGAATGCATCGCATCTGAGGCAGAGGCGGGCGTGGAGAACGATGAGGAAGATCTGGAATGCAATCGGAAGGTATGCAGCACGGCCGCCCAGGCCTTAAACTCTAGGACCGCCTCTTCCTTTATCCAGACATACAGTGTGTCAGCTCTGGAAAAGTGCGGTGGCTTTAAAAACGGTGGAGACCTAGGAGATGCTGAGGAGATCAAGAAAAGATGGAAAAAATACATGGGAAGAACTGGATAAAAAAGATCTTAATGAACCAAATCACTATGATGGTGTGGTCAGTCACCCAGAGCCAGACATTCTGGAGTGCCAAGTCAAGGGGGCCTCAAGAAGCACTGCTGTTAATAAAGCTAGTGGATGTGATGAAATTCCAGCAGAACTATTCAAATCCCTAAAGGAGGAGGCCATCAAGGTTTTGCATTCATATGTCAGCAAATCTGAACACTCAGCATTGGCCACAGGACTAGAAAAAGTCAATCCTCATCCCAATTCCTAAGAAGGGCAGTACCAAAGTCTGTGCTAACCATTGGACAGTTGCACTCATCTGCCATGCTAGGAGGGTCATGCCTAAAATCTTGCATGTTAGTCTTCAGCATTATGCGAACCAAGAACTTCAGATGTCTAAGCTGGGTTTAGAAAAGGAAGAGGAACTAGAGATCAAACTGCCAACATTTGCTGGATTATAGAGAAAGCAAGAGAACTTCAGAAAACATCTCTCTCTGTTTCATCAGCTGTGTTAAAGCCTTTGACTGTGTGGGCCACGACAAACTGTAGAAAGCTCTTCAAGAGATGGGAGTACCAGACCATCCTAGCTGTCTCCCAAGAAACCTGTATGCGGGTCAAGAAGCAGCAGCTAGAACCCTGTATGGACAAACTGATTGGTTCAAAATAGAGAAAGGAGTATGACAGGCTGTCTGCTGTCACCCTGTCTGTTTAATCTATATGCTAAGCACATCATGAGAAACGTCGGGCTGGATGAGTTACAAGCTGGCATAAAGATAGGCAGGAGACCCATCAACGACCTCAGATACGCAGGTGATAACACTCTAATGGCAGAAAGCAAAGAGGAACTAAAGAGCCTCTCTATGAGGGTGAAGGAGGAGAGTGAAAGAGCTGGCTTAAGACTAAATATAAAAATCTAAGATCATGGCACCCAGCCCCATTACTGCATGGCAAATAGAAGGGGAAAAGGGGGAAATAGTGACAGACTTCCTCTTCTTGGGCTCCAAATGCACTGCAGACGGTAACTGCAGCCATGAAATCAGAAGGCGATTGCTTCCTGGCAAGAAAGCAATGACAAACCTAGCCGGTATGTTGAAAAGCAGAGACATTACTCGGCCAACAAAGGTCTACGTAGTCAAGGCTACAGTCTTCCCAGTGGTCGACTACGGCTGTGAAAGCTGGACCATAAAGAAGGCAGAGCACCAAAGAATTGACGCCTTTGAACTGTGGTGCAGGAGAAGACTCCTGAGAGTCCCTTGGACAGCAAGCAGAGCCAACCCATCCATCCTAAGGGAGATCCGCCCTGAATACTCACTGGAAGGACGGATGCTGAAGCTCCAGTATTTGGTCATCTAATGCAAATAGACAACTCATTGGAAATGTCCCTGAGGCTGGGAAAGATTGAGAGCAGAAGGAGAAGAGGGCATCAGAGGATGAAATGGCTGGACAGCATCACCAACGCAATAGATTTGAACTTGGGCAAACTCCGGAGATGGTGAGGGACAGGGAGGCCTGGCATGGTACAGTCCTTGGGGTCACAAAGAGCTGGACACCACTGGGCAACTGAACAACAGCAGCAGCTACCTTATCCTTTATCCAGATATAAAGTGTCAGCTACAGAAAAGCAGGACGGTCCTGCAAAGGTTAAGAATAGAGCTCCCGTAGGATCCAGCAATTTCGCTTCTGGTTTTACAGCTGAAGGAATTGAAATCAGTTATCTCAAAGGGATATCTGCACACCCATGTTCATTGAAGCATTAGTCACAACATCCAAGATATGAAAATAACATAAATGTCCTTTTACGGATGAATGGATAAGGAAATTCCATAATAAAGGAATATTAAGACTATAAAAAAAAGTCTACCTCAACATGGATAAAGCCGGAGAGCACTACGCTAAGTAAAATAAGCTACACAGAGAGAGAGAAATACCATATGGCAGTGCATCTATGTGGACTCTTAAAAAAACAAAAACAAAAATGAGGTCAAAGGGTATGAATTTCCCATTATAGGAAGAATAAGTTCTGGGGTCCTGATATGCAAATGGTGACTATACTTAATAATATTTATATACTTGAAAATTGCTAAGAGTAGGTATTAAACATTCTCACCACACATAATAAAGGACTTAATTATGCGAAGTAATAGATGTGTTAATTACCTGGATTTCAGTAATCAATCAATGTATATGCATATTGGATCACCACATTGAGAATTCAAATATACATATAAGTACTTGTCAATTATTCCTTAGTGACTTTTAAATTTTTAAAAAGTTTTCTTAAAAGAGGAACGTGTCCCCAGTATAGAGATCACACAATGGCTCACTAGTTAACACATTAGAACAGTCAATTTAACCAGCTCTCACATCACCATTTGTGTCCACCATGAGAAAGAAGAGAAAACTTTTGAATAAAAATTATAGAACGAAACATAACTGCTGCAGCTAGTCATCCTCATCGTCTACCACCCTGGCCCGCGCTCCTCACACCTCCACCAAGACCTCAGCCACATAAATACTTCACCCAGCAGTGTGGTCCAGACTTTCTGCCAAACGTAAGACTGCAGTGGACTAATCTTAATTGCATTTCTGTAGTTTTCCATAGAGCAGAACTACTGAGAACAGCCTATTCAGTACACAAGTAAGAAATCCTCTATTAAATCCTCTGGTCTCCTGCTACTCTGCTCCCACTGAGCAGCATAAATTATATTCCTTCCTGGTAACTGGGGTAATCACCCCGTACAAAACAGTGACCCCCTTCTCTGCCACAAGGAGCCCAAAATGACCAGAGTACCGAGCAGAATAATGACTGCTCTCTGATACAGTAATTCCTCCTTTTATCCCTAAGTCCTCCCAAACCACCAAAGCCAAAACTGTAGATATGAGAAGCAATTGCTTCCCAAGTGGGCTGTGAAGGGGAATAGTGAGAGAGGTCACTCACATTCTTGTAGCAGAAGGCACGGACTCTGGCTAGCAGAGAAATGAACATATATGAGAGACTAGCTCAGAGAAACGTTTGTTCAGGACATCCCACATCCTGCCACGCAATACCTCGGTCTCCCAAGGTGTCTTCTAAGCAGGAAACAGAACCCAGCTGTCAGAAGTCTGCCCCAGCAGGCTGCTGAGCCGCACTTCCCAGCGACGAAACACACGCCAAGGCCGCGGATGGTGCCCGCGCTTCCACACTTCTGCGGCTGTGACACGCGCCCTGGCCGGAGGGGGCGCCATGCCGGGTACCCCGGGACTGAAGAGGATGCTCCGCAGACACACGCGCGGAGGGTAGCATTTCTGGAGTGGGGACCGCAGCCCTGGGGGACTGAGCTCCGCCTCCCTCTCTGGAGACTGTCGGCACAGCCAGCACAGCGCCAGCTCGCTCACTGGTCCCCCGTTGAAACGGGAGCCCTGTCGGGAGCTGGTCTGCGTTTTTGGAAGTTCGCACAGTTAGGAGTGGCAGTGGCCACCGGAGTGAAAGCCCACGAGTGTGAAACCACGAACCACGTAGAGCTTCTGTCCCAGCTACTCTGGATGCTTTGCAGTTGGACTCACTGGACTAGAAGCAAGTGGGTTGGGGGAAATTGCATCCACAGAACGGACATCTTCATTTCCGCGTTGAGTGTCCTCTGACGGCTAGACGTGGAACAATGAGGGTCTCACATGCTGTCCCCACCCTCAGGGACCCACGCACACGCCTCACTTTCAGTCACACTTACAACCGGCTTTTCAACTGTGTTACTTCCAAGTCCCCACCAGTCGGCCAGCCCTTTAGCTACTGCCTCTGAGTCACTGTGGGTCTGATTTTCCACACCACATATCCGACCAGATGGTCTACGAGGAGCTCTGCTCACACGGAGGACTCCTGTTAACCAGCGTTTTCATCCTGAGTAGACAGCAGTGCAGCAGGCAGTCTGTTCTTGCTGGTACCAACACACCACACAGAAAACCTACGAACTGGGCCGGTGCCTTTCTCTCCTGCATCCACGAGTCAGGAAGCCCATACAGAAGTTCTATTTCCAATTACTGAGTGCACCATTGGAAATGAGACTTCCATACAGGCGCACTCTAGGGGCTTCCCAGCTGGCGCTAGTGGTAAAGAACCCACCTGTCAAGGCAGGAATCAGAAGAAACATGGGTTCAATCCCCGGGTCAGGAAGACCCCTGGAGGAGGAAATGGCAACCCACTCCAGTATTCTTGCCAGGAGAACTCCATGGACAGAGGATCTTGGCAGGCTACAGCCCATGGAGTCACAAAGAGTCGGACATGACTGAAGTGACTTAACAAATTTTACAACTGGGGGAAAAAAGACCCTGATACTGGGAAAGATTGAAGGCGGGAGGAGAAGGGGATGACAGAGGATGAGATGATTGGATGGTATCACCAACTCAATGGACATGTGCTGAGTAAATTCCAAGAGATGGTGGAGGAGGGGGAAGCCTGGCGTGTGGCAGTCCATGGAGTGGCAAAGAGTTGGACGTGACTGAACGACATGGGTTTGTGTTCTTTCTGGACACACCGTGAGACAGACACTCTCTAGGACTCCGTATGATCTGAGCTCTATAAGGTTTCACAAAGACTAGTAAACAACAGTATTATTTTAACTTTCTGGGGATCATTTTAAGTTCAGAGCCGGTACTCAATAAACCCCAGAAAAGCTGAGTTTCATTCTCTCCCATGCACGGTCACCTGGTAAATGACTTCTGGAAGAGCAGGAGAATGCATGTGGGTTTGTTGCAGTCACTCCTCAGAGAGACCTTCCCTCCCCTTAACTCAAAGGAACCTGGGGCTGTGCCCTGTAAGGAAACGGATAGATCCCACTTATAGTAATCCAATATTGTTTTCAACCCAGCCAAACTAAAATTTGTGTTTGCCTATGTATTTCAAGAAGGATTTTATTAGGCTGCCACCTATTGCATTTCTAAGGAGCCACTGCCAGCAATTCCTGCAGGTCAGACATCTTCCAACAACCATTTTAAACATGATTTTAATTGTAGAAATTGCATCACCACCTGTTCTCTACAACTCCATGTGATATTACTCCTGTTGACACAAAAAGAATTTCACTGAAGTTTCCCTATGTTATTATATATGGGCTACAGAGACTTAGCAACTCACAGGCCTTCAAGGATGGTGTGTGCTCCTTACCAATGATTTCTTAATGCCTCAGTGAAGAGGGTGCCTGCCACGTCATTGCAGAGTGTGTGAGTGGGAGAGGCTGAGCAGGTTACACAAGAAATCCATTCCAACAGCCCCATTTCCTTCAGCTTCAGACTCCCACGTCTTCCGAATGCTAGAAAGAGGAGAGCTAGCATTTTAACATTTCTCAGTGTAAGCCAGCCTTGGGGACAGCTTCAGATCAGCCAGTTCATTAAACTAGACATGTCTTCACCTAGTGTTTTAACCAAAACATTAGATTCTGAATTCCAAATGAGTACACTCACTTCCGTGAATTCAGTCTTCTCTGATTATATTTCATCAGAGTTGCTCAAACACCTCAAGAATCCACTCCTTGCTTGCTCTCCAAGTTTACTTCCCGGGCTACCAATGCCAGACAATGACAAGGTCATTTGTCCTTTTTCTGGAAGTATACTTCTTTTTTATGTAACTTTTAGATTTCGATTTAACTTTTAAAAAAATGGATGAAGTCTACATGAATGGCGTAAAGAATTCTAATGTAACTTTCAACCATAATCAACGAGTGTTAACCTTTTATGTTATTTATGATTTTGTTTTTGTCTGTGAACACATCCTTGTGCATTTTTCTTCTGAATCATTTGCCCTTTGAGCGGAAACTGCACAAGTCATGCATGTTACCTCAAAGTACTTCAATATGCGATTTTCAAGGACCAAGGACATTCTCTTACATAAGCGCCATATAATAATTAAAGTCGGGAAATCTAATTTGGATACAATATTGTTGTATAATTCACTATCTGTATTTGAGATTGCCACTTATCCCATAATGTCCTCTACAGGTGTTTTTTCCTCAGATAATGAAATATATTTATTTTTCATAGCAAACTTTTCTTTATGTTCACAGTAAGAGCACTTATAAACTACTCTTCTAAAATCGCAAGTGCCTGGTAAGCACTGACAAGTGCAGATGCAGTGTTACACAGCAGAGCTCTAGCAACCACTGGGTTTGCAAAGCTGAAGTTTCACTGTCTTTCGGTCCTTGGCCCTCACAGTTCTGCAGCGTCTCCATGAGTTTGACCATTTTAGGTAACTCACACACGGGGACCACACAACGTCTGTCCTTCAGTGACCAGTGTGCTTCACTAAGTGTAGTGTCTTCCATGTCCATGCACGTTGTATAGATCTTTTACCTCCTTGTTCAGTTTTATTCATGAGTATTTTATTCTTTTTGGTGTGATTGTAAATGAGGCCACTTTCTTCATCTCTCTGTGGACAGCTCACTGTTAGAGAAGTTCGGGGAAGCACAGAAGTGAAATTCCCCAGCCTTGTTCCTGCCTGATCCCTTTCAACTTCTCAGGGTCTTGCCTGTCTCTACCAGTCCCCTTGCTGCAGTATTCACAGGGTCATGTGTGATCAGCCTGGCAGCTGCCCAGCCCCGACAAGCAGAGATGCAGCAGCCAAGGCTGACTTCCACCGAGAACGGACCAAGACACGGGACCTCACTCTCCTCCTGCATCGGGTTGCCAGCGGCGACTCCCCTCTGCCGAAACACAGGCAGGAGGCAGGTGACAGGGAAGCCTGCTGCTGTCATTGACTCAGGCCAGCCTCACGGACAGGGCAGAGGGGAGAGGGTCAGACACAGTCTGAAACGGGAAACCACAGACGCCCACAGAGCCCCAAAGCCCAACTCACCCAACCAACCAAAAGTGAGGATTCTGAAGAATAACCTCGGGGAGGTTAGAGAACTAGGCTCAGAAATGAAAGGGGATCACGGCCAGAGACAGACTCTAGTGACAATCTAGTGAGATGAACCCCGTCACCCAAATTCTAGAGAGGGCCCAGTGGAGAAGAAGTGGCCACCGCTCCAGGGTCCTTCCTGGGAAATCCCCTGAGAGGGGAGCCTGGCAGGTTAAGTCCACAGAGTCACAAGAGTCAGACACGACCCAGCAGCCAAACAACAACAGAGGTTTAGCTTGTGCCGAATTTAGTTAAGAGGACAGACAGGACCTCTGATTCAGTTCAGTTCAGTCGCTGTCGTGTCCGACTCTTTGCGACCCCATGGACCGCAGCACACCAGGCCTCCCTGTCCATCACCAACTCCCAGAGTTTACTCAAATTCATGTCCATTGAGTCAGTGATGCCATCCAACCATCTCATCCTCTGTCCTCCCCTTCTCCTCCCACCCCTAGTCCCTCCCAGCATCAGGGTCTTTTCAATTGAGTCAGTTCTTCACACCAGGTGGCCAAAGTATTGGAGTTTCAGCTTCAACAGCAGTCCTTCCAATGAACACTCAGAAGTGATCTCCTTTAGGATGGACTGGTTGGATCTCCTTGCAGTCCAAGGGACTCTCAGGAGTCTTCTCCAACACCACAGTTCAAAAGCATCACTTCTTCGGTGCTCAGCTTTCTTTATAGTCCAACTCTCACATCCATACATGACTACTAGAAAAAACAGGCTTGACTAGACGGACCTTTGTTGGCAAAGTAATGTCCATGCTTTTTAATATGCTATCTAGGTTGGTCATAGCTTTTCTTCCAAGGAGCAAGCATCTTTAATTTCATGGCTGCAGTCACCACGTGCCAAATTTAGTTAAGAGGACATACAAGACCTCTAATGGAGTGCTGTCAGCTCCTACTCAACAGGTTAGAAATGGTATCCCAATGGAAAGCAGAAAAAGTGTGCTGGGCCACCTGCAAACAGTTTGTGCCGCTTTAGACGTGGAGGGGTCCCCTGCAGGGGCAGAGCCTGGCTGCCCACCAGGGAAGGCCTGCTGTGGGCAGGGCAGCCGCTGCGGCTGCCCCAGCGTGTGGAAATGTGAGCGTCACTTGAACGCCTGGTCTAGCCAGGGCTACCTGACCACCCTCCCCACGCCGGACACCTGGGGCCCTCCAGCAAACTTGTGCGTATTTCTCGCTTGCCCCTCGGATCGTGTCCGTTGAAGAAGGCGTCACGTCATTCCCACTCAACCACACTGCTTGGGAGGCAGAGTCCACAGCGGTTCGTTTTTATATCCCCCATACCCAGCTTAATGCCTTAAGCATGCAGCTCAATAAATACCAACTGAACAGATGAATAAATGAATGAAAAAAGCCACCTCTTGAACCATCCAGAAAACACTAAGCTCGATTTAGTTGGAAGGGCAAATACATTTATGACGACCTCCCATCCTTCACTCATGATATATATGCTATTCTTTTAAAGTGAGAACTTGCTTAGAAATAACTCAGTCCAGAAAATAAGGAAAAGAAGTCTTCAGTGTTCCGTAGCAGCAGGGACTCTGACTGGCATGGCCACTTCGTTTCTAGGCGTCTCTGGGAACTAAGTGAAAATCTTCACACACACTTCCTCCTCTCTTCACATCTCTCTGTGATTTCTCAAAGGAGCAGAAACTCTTTGATACTTTTCTTCTGTTAGGAAAATCACTGTGAGTCTCATATGAGTCTCAAATCAGCATTTATATTTTTTAAAAATAGATTTGGCTGATTTGAAAACGTGTTAGAATTAGCTACAGTTAAGATTCAACTCATGACCGACAGCATCTTCTGGTTGAATTTTAAGTGACCAGAGTTTAAAAATAGTCTTTCAATGGGGCAAAATCAGCTTTATTCCCATGCTAACTCACTTAACCACTGCAAGATCTCAAACAAAATGTTTAAAAATAAAAAGGAAAAGAGAATGCGTGGGTGACATACAAAGCAATCTCACGGAGTTTAAAACCCTGCCCTGGCTGCTTCTTACACACACACACTAGCTGTGGCCTTCGGTGCCTTGGCATTTTGTACATCTTGCCGTGTGTGACATGGTATGCACACATGTTAGCTGTGCCACTGGTATCTTAAAGGAGGGCTTACCTAACCAAAATGCTAAAAATCTAACACATATACGAGCACAAGCCTTGAACAAGCTTAAAAGGAGAACACAAGGCAATGGACCGTTTGAATCACTAATAACAGTAAAAATAAAACAGTAAGGCAGTATTTTGGCTGGTAGGCAGAGAACTTTTTAAATAATAAGAAAAAATAATTGCTAACACTGGAAAAGATTCAATAAAGTAGGAACTCTCCTCACTTCTGGAAGTAGTGCAGATTACAGTTTGACATTAGGCATCAAGTGTCTTAAAATATTAATATCCTCTGACTGATCTAATCTCGCTTTGAAGATCCAGCCTAAGAAATGATTCCAAATGCCTGTGGTACAGTTCGCGAGCAGCTATTCATTTTGCCGAGACACTCCTCAATTAAAATTATATAAAAGGCCAAGACGGTTGACATCGCCCTTCCATGCTGTTCGCCTCCCTGCTGACGCCCCGTGCCTTCTCAAGTTCTCCGTGCCTCCTGTTCCTTGTTCCCTGGCTGTTCCCCTGTCTCCTAAGCTTTAGACAAGGAGAGGCATCAGGCTGGGATGAGAAGAGACTCAGCCAGCTTCTCTGAAATTACACTCGACCCTCTAATTCCACGACAGCTACTCTGTCTAACTCAAAGTCTTGCTCATTTGGGGCCTTGCCAGGCCCACACTTACCATAGAGAAAGAAAATAAATCATTGATGGGAAACAGGGGTTCTTAAAGCTTTTTCTGAGAAAGAAGGGATAAAGTAGACTGGGCGGGGGGCAGGGAGAAGCAATCAGGTACACACACACATGCCCTGAACGTAATTTCACCTGGAGCATTAGAACCATGCCCACTGGCGTCTAATGCCTTGTCCACTCACGCAGACCATCATTTCCAAGGTCACTTTCACAACTGGGCATACGTGGGCTGCCTTTGGCATTCTTTGTCCCTACACAGGTTTGAGAAGATTGAAAAAGTACGATGTTTTCTGAGGCTGGCCTTTGGGTTTGAACAAAAAAGCAGAAGGGCAGTGCTTTGTAGAAGTCAAGAAAAAGAAAAACTTTATTCCTAGAGCCAGAAGCTTAGCGTTCACTATGGGGAGGCACTGGTACAAACAGCGGTGGTGATGATACCGTCTGGCACGTGTCTACACAGACCCACACCTGGTCTTTGCAGGGTGCAGGTCAGTGCTAGCAGCTCAGTGCTAGAGAGAGCCCCCCAGCTCACAGGGCACCCCCTCATTCTCCCACTCATCACACGGTGAGGGACGAAGAAGCAGACCCAGGGCACAGAACCCGAGATCTAAGCCCCATCCACACACCCCTGAAGCAGCTGTGCCTTGTCTTCAGACTTAGAGAAATCCGGTAAAAGTGCACACGAAATCGTTGGCAGTGGCTTTGGGGCCCATTGGCATCAGGCTGTCAGTAGCTCTATTATTAGAGGAGAGTGGGTTTAAGTGGACACATCCCCTTGGCCCCGTGCGCTCCTCTCCCTACAGGGAGTGAAGCAAGCGGAACACTGCAGGGGCTTCCACTAAAACCCTGGAGCTCAGGCAGGAGTCGCAGCAGCCAGCATCTCTCCGTCCACAGGCTTGGACCCATCGTATCCTCACTCGCTCTGAGTGTGGAAGGAAGGGAGCTGGAATGTCCCTACGTTTATCTCGATGACCCAAAGATGCTCATGTCTCCCCTTCCCTCTGATGGTGATGACAATACACTGGCAAGTTATTAATACGGTAATCAGTATCCCAACTGGGTTTGATCGTGAAGATTTTGTTGGAGTCTCTCACATACGAAAGTAAGAAGATTATCATTCTACCTATAAATAACAGGCCAGGCTGATGACAGAAGAGAAGGAATCACTGCCTTAGCTCATGTACCAGAAAGTCAAGAGGAAGGGCAGATAGGAGCTCCTGTTTTCAATGCCATTAGTCTGTTATAAATAGCTATCTAAATGGAGACATTACTGCTATGTGGAAATCATGGGCACATTTTTTTCTGAGTTCAGAGGACCCCATACTTCAGAGTACAATCAGGGGAAACATCAATATTCACATCCAGAAAATACACTGAGAAAGACCGAATATACATCCCTTTGATATAGAGGTATAGTCCCCTGCCCTCAATAAATGTGTTAAATCTCTCCACTGGGAGGTCTGCCAGTTCCCAAATAGCCTGGACGTGTCTGATGCTCCCTGGACCACAGATTTCTCCAACTCTGTTACAGCTTTCTCACACAAGCAGAGATGTGGTATGACAAAGATTTAAAGACACATCGTTCTCGTACTGTGTCGTGATGAGTCACCGACACACAGGAGATGCATGGTGGTCAGACTGGGTCAATGGTTCAGACCATCTTTCTCTTGGTAACTGGTCTCTTACTTTATTTCTTAATAAGGATCAATAATGCCTAGTCATTTTAAAAAATATTATCAGCAAACAGTCGGACACGACTGAGCGACTGAACTGAACTGAACTGATGACTACTCTATTACTGAACCGAGTTTTACACCTAATGGTGCCCTGGAGACAGAGCCCTTTTCTGGCCAGCCCAGGCCTCTTTGCCCCTAATTCATCAGGCAGCCTTACACTTGGAGTTCAAATGCAGGGGTGAATTTCCAAGCGCCGTTGTGTTTCCCCACGCAAAGTACGCAGCGACGGTGGGATCTGCACAGCGGTCGCCCGGTCGCTGCAGGGGCCTGAGAAACCGATCAGGGAGCAGTGTTGCGTGTCGGCCCTGTGAGGTCCCTGGGGCCGGGTGCTACACGAATACAAGGTGTTCGAGTCCCGTGACCCGTGGGGGTGGATGGTGCGTTTGCAACACTGTGCCAGGCGTCTGCACAGAAGCACGGGACAGTCAGCGGCTAAGTATCTCTGGCTGCGTAAACTCCAGCGGGAGACAGTCTTACCTGTACTGCAAGATGCCTTCCATGGAAGCTGTGATTATCTCCATCTCTTATTAATTTCCTTTCACACAACTGAAATATGCAGCTCTAGCTGCCTCTCTTTATTCAACAGATCGTGATAAGCGTCAAATGACCCGAAAACTCTCTGCTGTGCTTTTTTTGAATAAATGAACATTTAGAAAGAAGAAACAATTGCAGTCAGATTCTTCTGCAGATCTGATCTCATTAGTTCAAAAGACAATTCTTGACTGTGTTCACTTTCTATGCTGGAACATTAAGAGATCTCCTTACAGACAGAATATAGAAAGCAGAGCATCTGTCTACAGAGAATCACAGTCCTCACCTACACAGCAGCTAGAGGATACGGACCTATTGAATCTGCAGTAACAGAAAGACCATATACATAGACCATATACAATAACACAAAGACTCTCTTCTATAAATGAAATTTCAGGTAACAGTGGGACACAACAGAGTTATTTTTATATATCTATTCATCTTAAAGCCTTGTGAATTTTTAAAGGACACATGCCCTGGCTCATCCATGTTTGCAGAAAGTACTAAACCAGTCTTTTGATACTCATTGACTAGCAGCCACAGAAACAGCTTCAGTCCACCACGGTCCTCATCAAACCCCTTGGTGATGGAAGAGAGGGTAAGTGAACGCTTTACCCAGCATTCCGTAACTACCGGTGTAGAGCAGCAGTGGGACCAGAATTACAACAGTCTATCAGACGGAGGGAAAGACAGGAGTGGGAGCTCCAGCAAGCTCGGTCCTGCATTCCTTTACCCTTTCTGGCTCTCACCCATGGGTGACAAGCACACTTTTAGCTACGGGTGCATATCCAGTCTGGAGACTAGAATGCAAGGGAAGTCTTACCTTAAACTAGAACTTTAGGAAAAGTTACTCAGTCAGCTGATAGCAGAGTTAAAAGTTACTCTAATTCAAAGGTCAGTGTGACCATATGAACCCAGAGACTCATTCAACATCAACAGCAGGATAGTCCAGCTGGCAAGAAGAGGTAGAAATGTGGGCATTAACATGGACAGAGGACTTCCAGGGACGCATTTTGGAAGCATGCCAGGAGGTTTAGTGACGGCAGGTTTTTTTCCTTTGGGACTCTGTGGTCACCCCCATATAAATGTGTCCTTCCAAAAGTCCCTTAATTTAAAATGTTAGTTCCCACAAGACAGCAAAGCTTTGAGTTGAAATCTAATTACCTGCACCTTCCTTTAAACGAATGGATTTCATAATAAATGACTGCAATAGCAGATGCAACATGACAGAAAAGCCACATTTCCCAGAATGTCGTCCTGACGAAAAGTTCAATGCTCCTTCTTTAATCAGAAAGCTGACCCATCAGATAAATGTGTTAGCTTTCAACATGACCCTGCATTGATTAAATATTGCCCAAACTCACAGAATTAAATGGAAAGAAAAGGAAGAATAGATTGGCTTTACTTTGTTTTCAGCTGAAGTGATTCATTTGTCGGACTGCTTTGAATAAAAATTTACATGGTATAAATAAATTTATCTGAAATATAGAGGTTTATTTGTAATCAAAATGGATTTTAGCTCTTGGGTTGCCAGTGGCTTACACTCATTAGATCAGTAATTTCTATTTGCTGTGCAGTTTATCAGAGAATGCTTGCTAAAAAAGATAACAACGGTGAAATAGAACTGTTTGAGTATTTAATCACAGACAGTTTCAAGCATTAAAAATACGCCTTACATTTACATGCACATTAGATTCTAAAAATCTTGTATATACCCAGGGAGAAGAAGATATATATTTCTAACCATTAAAATAGAAGCGTAGAAACAGCCCTCAGTGTTAAAGATGAAGTAACTGAGCCATATAAAGATGAAATGACTCTTTTGCAATCATATCACAAATTAATAATCCAAACAGGACTAGGATCTAGTCTTCCAAGTGCTGTGTTGAGTCATGCAGTCGTGTCCGACTCTTTGTGACCCCGTGGACCATAGCCTGCCAGGCTCCTCTGTCCATGGGATTCTCCAGGCAAGAACACTGGAGTGGGTTGCCATGCCCTCCTCCTTCTAGATACGAGACTAGGTCAACGGGTTTATCCACACACTATATATTCAATAAACATTCTTTGAATGAATGAATGACATGCAATGCTTTTCAAATAAATCTTTGCCCTGCCATTAGGGATTTAAATTTCAGTCTCCTAAATAAAAGAGCAGAAATTATTGTCTATACTAAAGATTAGATAGATAGTGAAAAGAGGGGTTCAGGGAAAGAGAAAGAGAGTGAAAGAGAAAGAGAACAAGTAAACGATTTCCCAATCCCTAAACTGGGAGTATAGATTATGTTTCCCATTTAGGAAACATTTTTTCTATCTCTTTTGAGTATTTCTAGGTGTTCAGAGATAAACACTCTACTACTCTCAGTTCAGTCACTCAGTCGTGTCCGACTCTGTGATCCCATGGACTGCAGCACGCCAGGCCTCCCTGTCCATCACCAACTCCTGGAGTTTGTTCAAACTCATGTCCATCGAGTAGTGATGCCATTCAACCATCTATCCTCTGCAGTCCCCTTCTCCTCCTGCCCTCAATCTTTCCCAACATCAGGGCCTTTTCAAATGAGTCAGCTCTTTGCATCAGGTGGCCAAAGTATTGGAGGTTCAGCTTCAACATCAGTCCTTCCAATGAATATTCAGGACTGATTTCCTTTAGGATGGACTGGATGGATCTCCTTGCAGTCAAGGGACTCTCAAGAGTCTTCTCCAACACCACAGTTCAAAAGTATCAATTCTTCGGCGCTCAGCTTTCTTTATGGCTCTACTCTCACATCCATACATGACTACTGGGAAAACCGCAGCCTTGACTAGACGGACCTTTGTTGGCAAAGTAATGTTTCTGCTTTTTAATATGTTGTCTAGGTTGGTCTTAGCTTTTCTTCCAAGGAGCAAGCAGCTTTTAATTTTATGGCTGCAGTCACCATCTACAGCAATTTTGGAGCCTGAGAAAAATACAATCTCACTGTTTCCATTGTTTCCCCATCTATTTGCTATGAAGTGATGGGACCTGATGCCATGATCTTAGTTTTCTGAATGCTGAGTTGTAAGCCAGCTTTTTCACTCTCCTCTTTCACTTTCATCGAGAGGCTCTTTAGTTCTTCTTTGCTTTCTGCCATAAGAGTGGTGTCATCTGTGTATGTGAGGTTATTGAAATCTCTCTCAGCAATCTTGATTCCAGCTTGTGCTGCACCTGGCCCAGCATTTCTCTGCACCTGGCCCAGCATTTCTCATGCTGTACTCTGCATGAAAGTTAAACAAGCAGGGTGACAATATGCAGCCTTAACGGACTCCTTTCCTGATTTGGAACAAGTCTGTTGTTCTATGTCCAGTTCTAACTGTTGCTTCTTGACCTGCATACAGATTTCTCAGGAGGTAGGTCAGGTGGTCTGGTATTCCCATCTCTTTCAGAATTTTCCACAGTTTATTGTGATTCACACAGTCAAAGTCTTTGGCATAGTCAATAGAGCAGAAATAGATGTTTTTCTGGAAGTCTCTTGCTTTTTCAATAATCCAATGGATATTGACAATTTGATCTGACAGAGATCAGAGACCTTTTCTAAAGCCATCTTCAACATCTGTAAGTTCTTAGTCCACATATTGCTGAAGCCTGGCTTGGAGAATTTTGAGCATTACTTTACTAGTGTGTGAGATGAGTACAATTGTGTGGTAGTTTGAGCATTCTTTGGCATTGCCTTTCTTTGGGATTGGAATGAAAACTGACCTTTTCCAGTCTTGTGGCCACTGCTGAGTTTTCCAAATTTGCTCACATATTGAGTGCTGGTATTCTAGACTGGCATAATAAGTGAATAGCATTTAGCCAAATGTCCATGTAAAATATTTCCAGTTATCCAACCCTGTTTTCCTGTTGACATGAATCTAAAAGGAGACAACTGCTTGTGGATATCCTTGCTTCCTTGTGTGAACTGCAGAGGCCGTTCTTTCCCCGGCCCCTGTAGGGCGATATTACACAGGAGCACACCAGGTGTGGACAGTGCCCAGGCCTTCTCACGTTCAGATCGCCTTACGGTGGAAGAAGAAGAATCGAGAATGCCAGCCCAGGGCTTTTTCCCTTCTCTACTCTTCCCTCCCTGCTTCCCATCCTTCCTTCCTCCTTTCTTTCCTTCTCTTATTTTTAAGCAGCAGATCACATTTTTAAAGCACACTGAAATTATAACTATTAATCCTGAAACCCACTACCTACTGAATCCGTGGCATTCCACATCATTAGAGGAAGCCAGACACCACTGGGTTACAAAGAAGTCAATTCTTATACTTAGGGTTTTGAAATTCATAGCAGAGTCATTAGCTTAAATGACAATTTTTCTATTTTAAGAGAAAAGACTTTGAAAGAAAAAAAGCATTTACTGAAATGGCAGTTTTGATAAAAATAAGAGCATTAATTTTATACTATATACAGTAAGGTTAGAAAAACAATGCCAGATTACGTAGATATCATTTTCTGCTCTCAAAAGGAGATAAATTTCAACCAGCTGGGAGGCGGCGTGGCTAGTCCAGCGGACAACAGTAGAGTGAGTTGCTGGTGGGAGTCTTTGCCCAAAAAAAGTCTAGGGAGCTTTAGGGGCGTGGCCTCAGGGCCAGAGAGAATTGTACCCCCTTCTCAGACCCCCCTTAGGAGAGGCAAAAAGCCTTACAGAAAGGCCTCCCCCGCCTCACAGTGGGGCCACAACTGTGAACAGAACTGCCGGCAGGGCAGGTGTAGGTAGAGAGCGTGTCAGAGTCCCAGCCTGAGGCTCCATAGCCCAGAGGGGTTAGGAAGCAAGTGCAAAATTTCCAGTGAACCTCAAAAGGGAACACAAGTGGCTGAGAAAGTGAACCGAAGTGTGAGTTCAGTTACAACTAGAGCACGCCTCTGCGGACGCTGCAAGGCCTCAGGGTTACGGCAGGTCAGGGAGGGCAGCAGTTAAACAGTAATGACTAGAGTTCACGCGGAAACCAGCACACGGATGCACACAGCAACCTTACAGCTGCCAGCTTGGAAGCAATCAAGATATCCTCCAGGATATCCTCCAAGATATCCTCCAAGATACCCTCCAGGAGATGACTAGATAGATACAGATGCGCCCACCTCTTTGCGACCCTATGAACCGTAGCCCGCCAGGCTCCTCTGTCCATGGGATTCTCCAGGCCAGAATACTGCAGTGGGTTGCCGTGCCCTCCTCCAGGGGATCTTCCTGACCCAGGACCAAACCCGTATCTCTTACGCCTCCTGCAATGGCAGGCGGGTTCTTCACCATTCAGTACTAAAAAGAACTGAGCTATCAGGCCATGAAAAGACATGGAGAAGGCTTGTAAATGCATGTTACTTAGTGAAAGTAGCCGATCTGAGAAGGTCACACACTGTGTGACATTCTGGAAAAGGAGACCTCCAGTGACAATGTGAAGATGAGCAGCTACAGGTCACAGGGAAGGAGGAATGAGCAGGTGGGACACGGGGCCTGGTGCGGAAACAGTCTGCATGGCACCATGATTGTAGATCCACGTCACGATGTGCTTGCCCAAACCCGCATATGCACCAAGAGCAAACCCTAAGGTAAACTACAGACTTTGGGTGACGAAGCTGTGTCAGTGAGGGCTCATCAGGTTTAAGAAATGCCTGACTCTGGTGGAGGACGTTTGTAAGAGCAGCGGCTATGCATGCAGGAGGCAGGCAGTGTAAGGAACTCTCTGTGCCCCCCTCTCAACTTAACTGTGAACGTCTCTAAACAAACTAAATCTTAAACACTGCCATCTGCAGCAACGTGGATGGATCTAGAGAATGTTACGCTCAGTAAAATAAGTCAGATAGAGAAAGACAAATACTATCTGATATCACTCATATGTGGAATCTAAAAAGTGGGGGCAGACAAGAGTGTAGGATCAGCAAGGGTAATGAACTAGACATCCACTTCCAATTCCAGGATGCTTTTCAAGCCCAGAGGTGGATTCGGAGTGGAAGAGAAGGACAGAAAAGAGCAGAACCTTGAAATACCTTAGTGAAAACTCTGAATCAACTGAGAACCAGTGTGGGCGAAAGAAGATACAATCTAAGCTCAATTATAGGAAATAAGAAAATCAAAGTTTGCACATTTCCTTATCGCCTGTCAAACTTATATCTGCTACATCCAGTAAAAATGGTATTATTGGGCACCAGTAAAAACAGTTCTTCGGTGTTACTGGGTTAGAGGTTCAGGCTCCCACATGGCAAGGCTCTCAGCCTGGGTGCTGTCGGCCTTGTAGGCACGTGATTCTCGGTCATGGGTGCTGCCTCCTATACAGTAGAACGTTCAGCAGCACCTAGGTCTCTACCCAGCAGACAGATGCCAGTAGTAAACACATTCCTCAGACAAAACCAAAACGTCCTCTGGGAATGAGGGGAGGAAACTGCCCCTTGTTGAGAGCCACTCTTCCAGAATACCGCCCCCCGCTACCCCGAGGAAGAAACTGCAGACCTCCCGGGAGCAGCTTATGAACCACAGGTGTAGCCAGTTCCTCATTCACAAATGAGAAGTTGGAGCCAAGGAAAGTAAGTTGACTTTTATTCCGCCTCAGTATAAACTAAAGAGAGAGCTGGTATTGTAAACTCAGATTTCCCTACATCAAGTTCTGTGCTTTGCCTTCCGAGAATCTGAAATGTCTTTAGAAAGCTAGCAGAGAGCCTGACACAGAACAGTCACGTCTGTTTCCACACTGAATGAGCCCTCAGGCCCACTCTTTGTCCCTGGACATTTCAGGGCCGGTGAAGAGCGAAGACCCGAACCTCCCAGCACGTGACACTTGCAGAGGTCACCCTGCACCTTTCAGCACTGATTCAGTCCTCACCTCTCACCTGTGAATCAACAGTCAACGCAGAACAGTGTCACTGGCCGATTTCTAACTCCGGGCTGAGAGCCATGCAGTATTTCAGGGCTGTGGAGATGGTAAATGCAGGATGGCACTTTCTATTTCCCAGGGCTCGTGGGTGAGCGAGCTGTTGAAGCAGCTGCGGTTTCCCTTGTGTGAGGCCCACTCTCCTTTGTGCAGTATGAAGCCCCCCTAATACTTGTTATCTGAACAGCGCACCTTGAGCTGTGCTCACATGTGCCCACGGCCTGTGACTGCCAGCGTGCTGTCGAAGCTCCCCAACAAAACTGCAGGTAGCGCTGCAACGGATAATAGTCCTTTTCTGCTTCTTTTATGTTTTCTATTCTGTCTGCCTAGCACAGTACTGGGCACGAAAGAGCACATGCTTGGATTTGAAAACTGCTAGCCACGGTTCTACAGAAACGCCTTTCATTTGTTCAGAAGCTGGGTGCCCTCCAGTCTGTCGTCTGTCTGCCGCAGACAGGCCAAAAGCTGCGGTTCTGTCTCCTATCCTCATCTATTAATGTGTCTCTGCACGCCACACTATCTGACATCAAAAGCTGGTGGCAACTCTCCAATCTGGGTTTCTAATAGAGATAAATGTTGAGCAGAGGTGGCGAGCTGGCCGATGGCCCGCTGAAGGCAGCCCCGGGCTAAGCGCTCAGGCCAATCATTAAAGGCGACTCGGCCAGGCACCGGCTGTGCTCGACACATCCAGGCAACTTGGCCCCAAGCCCGTCTTATCAGTCAGCGTCTCTGTGCCTCTGTCTCCTCATGCGCAGGATGCAAATCGGAGTTTCTGCTAATGAGGTCGTATGGATACTAACACACACAAAGTTCCCAAAGACACCTAGCACACATCAGCTTCTCCATACAGATCAGCCATCATCATCATCATGAAAGTTACTGGGAGGACTCTTACCATGAAACAGTGGCCTGTCCGCCTTTCCAATGACCATAGAATCCTTGAAACCATTCAGCAACCAAATAACCAAACATATGAGCTTGACGTATAAATTAAAATGCTAAACTCTTATACATGAAGAGAGTCACAGATGTATTTATCACTCAAAATATTTAAAAATTATATTTTAGCATTAAATGATATGAAAAGACTTTGTTTTTTCTAAATGTCTTTGTTAACCTCAACTCTGCAAGGTCTGGGGAGACACATTTCCATTACAAAATACTTGAAACTAACTCCAGGCCTCCACCACCCCTGACACCCTGGAGCTCTTCTGAGAGGCAGAAAACAGGATGATTTTCTTACGGGTTTGCAGAATGAGATCATGTCTACCTACAGACAAGACTATTGCCATTAAAAACTTATTGAAATATGTGTATCCCCCAGCCTTTCTTTTCTCCTGCTAAAGAAAGTTTTGTGGCTTCTCCCTCTCCTCTGCCCTCCAAGCAGAGGAATAGGATAGCTTCTACAGAATTCCAGCAGTGGTTAAAAGGCAGAACTGGCAAAAATTTCAAAAAAAAAAGATTTTGCATCAAAAATACATATGTCCAGTTTTCTTTAAAGTATTGAATGGCAGCGTAACAAAGAGGGGGAAATGGTTAGAAGAATTAAAAACTAGCGGCTGGTGTGTGCCGGCCACTGGGGTACGATTCAGCTGGAAGATGAGATTAATGATGACCAGTTTGGGGGGAAACAGCAGCCATTGGTGCAGAGGCCGCTAGAATGAGGACCGTTAGGAAGGATTTCTAATGCGCTTCTGTGCATATTACCACACAGCTCCCTATCCTTCCTTCCCAGACGATGTTTCCTGAGAAGAGCAAATTTCTCATTTTTTTAAATCAACACCTACGAAATACCTAGGCCACGTAAAAACCTTGCATGATGGTTATACCACATATCACACAGGGATGAGGGAGCAAGTCACAAATGAATGGTACAAATATCTAGAAGGACAGGTGTAATCAAATTTCAAAGATGGTGGCATTGTGGCTGGTTGTCAAACTGTTGGGAACGAATGAATCTTTTGGAAATGGTGGCTTGGTTGCTACCCTGAAGTTGCTGACAAAGCACAGCAGGAACGCTTGGAACCACGAACGGACTGACAGCTCCCACCCAAACCCCGGAGGGGAGTGACCCGAAGTCCCCGTGCCCTGCGGTTCGGTTCACGCTTTCACAGGAGGCGGCGGCAGCAGTGAGTTTATCAGCAGACAGAGCCCAGCAGCTCCACGGGCTGGAGCCCAGCTGCTCGCTCCCTTCTCGGAAGTGCAATACAAATTAATTTGCCAGAACATCCCAGAGTCATCTTTGTACTAAATGATGCATGATTAAACAAACACACACTGGCTAGGTTTGCCCTGGCCACATCCGCGATCGTGGTTTGCTGAACGCTGATGAGCCCACCACTATTTTGGGTGGCAACAGCTCAGTAGGCGCCAGGAGGACCCTGGAAACGCACCACGCTGCCGCTTCTGGAAGGCAGAGCTTCGGATTTCTCTGTTGCCATTTTCAAGCCAGATATTTCAAGGCAGTTGAGAGGCTTGGGAGAGCATTTTCAAGCCAGATATTTCAAGGCAGTTGAGAGGCTTGGGAGAGCATTTTCAAGCCAGACATTTCAAGGCAGTTGAGAGGCTTGGGAGAGCAGCTCTCCCAACAACCCCATCAGTCCTGAGTCCCACAGTGTGCCACGGTCTCAAGTGGTTTTTTAAAAAATAATAGTACCATAAAGTAGCAACTAAATATCAGCCAATAGAAACAATTCTGAAGAGAGAGCCTGAGACCATGTAAGAGATTAGTCACAGTTTATAAAACATTGATGACTTTTGGTTACTGTGCTTTATTCCTGCAAATGGGAGAAATTCATGCATAACCTATATAGTCGGGTGTCTTCAGAGTAAATGAAAGCAGCTGAATAATGCAGTTCCTTTCGACTTTGAGATGCCTTACATCTTACATAACCACCAGGCAAAGCATTTTGCTGCTTGGAGCGATTAAGTTGTAAAAAGAACGTTGTCCAGGCCCTGTGCGTCCTCAAAAATTCTCACGACAGGGACTCGCTGTCTCTTCTGGCCTCCCGAAAAGCTAAACCCTGGACGGGAACAGACAGCGCTCGAGCAGCTCCTCCTGCTGCAGCATCGCAGGCTCCGTCTCTGGGAAGGCGGAGACGCCCGTGTGTTCTCGCCTACACCCTTGCCTGCTTTCTGAAAGGCCAGAGCTGGCTTTGGCTTGGGAGGCCGTGTAAGTCTCCACTGTAATTAAAAAGTACAATGTCAAAAATTAGCTCTGCCTCCAGCAAGACAGAAGCTGTGCTCGTCAAAGGTCTTTGCCTCCTTCCTCACAGATCATCAAATCCAATCTTTTTTAAAAATGCAAATAAGAAAAACCCCTCCCAGGCAGAACAAGAACTATGTTGAAACTAAGTCAATGAAACAATTTGCTCTTCCAGGTAGCAGCAGAGGTAATTTCCACTCTGATCGTCCCTATGTACACCCCAGTTCAGACCGGATTATTCACCTTCCGGGAGGAAGCTCCGCATCCAACTTTTTGATTAAAGCCTGTTTTGTTAGTTGGGGGCAAAAGCTTTCAATTATCCTCATGGCCTTATTGTGTCTGAAAAAAAAAGAAGGTGCCCCTAAGCCCTGGGACAGGAAGACTATAAGGGTGTATTAATTCATAGGGATGACATGGAATTCCTTATAAATCACCTAAACCTGTGAGTCAGGAAGTACATTGGAAGTCAAAATGGAAGCTTTGCAGAAGCTTTTGGCTTCTAAAAGCCAAAAATGCAAGGCTTCATGCAAAGTTATTCACAGAGTGCAGAGCATGTTTCTTGCCAATTAGACAGCTCTATATTTACAGACTCTTATAATCAATTCAACTTACCATTTATAAAAGAAGAAACTGAGGCCCCCACAAATTAATTTCCCAAGATTAAATTACCCGGTTTACCCAAACGTGCCTGCTTAGTCCCAACTGCCGCCATGCCTTCACTCACCACGAGGCGGCAGCAGAGAGCCCCCCTCGCTGCGGAGAGCACGGGCCACGCGACGCGTGGAGCCTCGGGACGGGGCGGCCCAGTGCTTTAATAGGCTATCGCCTGTGTGTTTATGCGGCATGATGCCGAACAACCAACTGTCTGCATGCTTAAAACCTGGCCGCTGTCTGTCTCTGCACACCGTCAGGGTGGATGGAACACACTGCACTCTCCCTGTATTAAACGGGGCTCCCCTTGTCCTTCTGGGATTCTGCCTTCCCAATAGCCCAAAAGAGACTGTGTCTCCCAAAAGTGGAAAATCACTGCCTTCTTCTTCATTAATAATGAGATTAATTACCAACATCTTGGGCTGAAACTAGGAAAACGTGGTTGGATGTTTTAGGATTTCTTGAGGAAGGAGGAAAGTGCTGACTTACAGTATCATTACCTCTAGGTGACTCTTACTCTAAACACAGGTTCAAGTAAAACGCATACAATGTGTGCGTGGCTGTGACAGAGATGTGTGATGGAGAGCCGGCGAGACAAACTCAGACGAGTCCTGTCAGAGTGGACCCTGAGCAGCAAAGGAATAGCAGCTGGGGAAGCGAAAAAGATGCTGGTGGCCACAAGCGATGAGAAGCAAGCTCCGGCTCCTGATGACCCCAGTGGTGCCGTGGTGCATGCCTACCTACCGGCACCAGAGATTTGGAAAAACAAACCCAAAGATCAGGAAGGCGAGTCTTTGTTTGGTGGGGGTAGATTAAAAAGAGGCCTCACTTTTTCAGCCATTATACATCACAGGTATGTGGCGTCTGGTCCCATCACTTCATGGCAAATAAATGGGGAAACAGTGGAAACAGTAAAAGACCCTTTTTTGTGGGGGCTCCAAAATCACTGCAGATGGTGACTGCAGCCATGAAATTAAAAGATGCTTACTCCTTGGAAGAAAAGTTATGACCAACCTAGACAGCATATTAAAAAGCAGAGACATTACTTTGCCAACAAAGGTCTATCTAGTCAAAGCTACTGTTTTTCCAGTAGTCGTGTATGGATGTGAGATTTGGACTATAAAGAAAGCTGAGCACAGAAGAATTCATGCTTTTGAATTGCGGTGTTGGAGAAGACTCTTGAGAGTCCCATGGATTGCAAGGAGATCCAACCAGTCCATCCTAAAGGAGATCAGTCCTGAATATTCATTGGAAGGACTGATGCTAAAGCTGAAACTCCAGTCCTTTGGCCACCTGATGAGAAGAGCTGACTCATTTGAAAAGATCCTGATTCTGGGAAAGATTGAAGGCAGGAGGAGAAGGGGATGACAGAGGATGAGATGGTTGGATGGCATCACCAACTCAATGGACATGAGTCTGGGTAAACTCCGGGAGTTGGTGATGGACAGGGAGGCCTAATGTGCTGCAGTCCATGGGGTCACAAAGAGTCAGACACGACTGAGTGACTGAATTGAACTGATGTAGCAGAAGTTCTAGAATTTGGCAGAATATCGGAAGGAAGCTTTGCCATATTAATTATTATTACTTTACATTCATTAAACTTAAGTCCGTGTTAAAAGCGCTTTTCAGATATTCCTAAGAGGGCTTGCAGAGATGAGAGGGAAATGCTGAGACATTGATATCAGTGTGATTAATTATCTGGGGAATCTTCAGAGGCAGCCACTGACCCTGATATGACGCTCATCTCTCTCTACATACAGCCAGGGTGCTTCTGTCTCTACAACTCTTCATCAAGATGTAGGTGTACAGAGCACCTACATGTCCGGGGACTTCCAAACTGCTGAGACTAAAATGCTGAAACATTATCAAGTTACAGTGTGATTCTGACCACCCTCAGCTATTTGGCCCGTCCTTGAGGCCAAAGTCCAGACAAGGTGCAGGTCCAGGAGCACCCACCCTTTCTAGCCCTTTCTGCTTTCACAGTGAGTTTTCAGACTTGGCCCATTTCGATCAAATGAAGTCTCACTGCGGCTCCCCCAGCCCCTGAACGCAAGGAATGCTAGTATTCAGGTGCAGTAAAACATGCCGTGAAATCAGAAAGCAAAAGAAATGCAATTGACGTTTGAACAACAAGGACAGTTAGGAACACCGACCCCAAGTGCAGCTGAAAACCTGCCTGTAACTTTTGATTCCCCCAAACTTAACTACTAACAGCCTTACTGATAACACAGTCAATTAACACATACATTTTAAGTTATATGTATTCTTAGACTAAACTAGATAAAAAATGTTCAGAAAACCATAAGAGAAAAGATATTTACAGGACTGAAGTGTGTTCTTTGATAACGTAAGTTTATATTGTCAGCTCACAAGATGATTATCTATCAGTTCCTACGTCAATATTGTCTTATATGATACAAAATACTCTCAATGTTACTCACACTAGACATCAAAACTGAAAAGATAATGTGAACCAGAAACTCATATGCATTCGCAGGTTAAATGATTCGTGTGTTGATAACAAAGAAGCAGCAACATAATTGCTTTATAGTTGCCTGGTATAATCAATATGATTGCTTCACATTCGCCAAGCTTATACACTAATGAACAAATGGTTATAAAATTGTATGTCATACAATGTTACAGTCATGTCCATAATACATTATTAAAAACAGTGTTGCTTTTCAAAATAAACCACTTACCTGTGACAAGCTGATAGGCAGATTCTCCCATGATGAGAAAGGCATACTGTACAGTAACGTATTTCTCTGAAAGTAAAGTTAGAAAACAGTAAGAAAATGAACATATTTTCAATTTTCCATTAAATATTACTCACTTAATGCCAATGTAAAAATAGACTATCCCCTTTAATACAAATCACCCACATGATGTTCTACATGCATATTTTTGTATATACTGATTGAAAAAAATCTACATGGACCCACACAGTTCAAATCTGTGTTGTTCAAGGGCCAACTGTACTATGGATACATATGTGCAGGGTATGAGATAAATATTGTCTCCCAGTCTGAGTGAGCACTCACAAACCAATGAGACAGAAGAAGCTGTGGGGCAGTCTTTCTGAGGTGAACATGTTTCCACCTTTGGAATTCTTAGTTGTCTGTGTATAGGGCACATAAAAATTTTAAATACAAGGTTTAACCCTCCCTGTTGAAAATAAAGGATGAGATTACGTCTTCTCTTTTTCTTATTCACTTTGACAATGTAATTTTAAGCGGTTTCTCCTCCCTTTTCAATGGATATAAAACCTTCTGAAAACTAGATAGACTTTGTGTCACCTTAATAACCCAGAAACATCTTTGTCAAGAACCTGGGAGTCAGGCCTTTGAAATGCAGACCTTAGGAGAGCTCCCTGGGTCCAATCTCCACGGGAGGGCAGGAACAGGACTTCGGTGGGCACTTTCTTCCAAGTTGTCCTAAAGGTATGAGGAGTTTGCTCTTCTGAATAAAGCTAGTGAACTAACATAGACGGTTACCCCAATTACCAGGTAAAGTTAGGGTGAAGTGTGTGCGTGTGACCAATGCTGCTGCCAGTCCTCTTATTTGAGGACTGGCTGTTGCTTTTCTTGAGGAATCTGTAACGAGCATAATTCAGTAACAGGATATGGCAAAGTGGACAGTTTAATTGCCACTGTAAATCTGGAAAGGAGGTAAGATGTACAGCAATAAAATAATAGCAACAATAACAAGTCCTCACACACGGGACAAACGTGCTAACAATTTGCAGTAGATTTTACAGCCCTCATTCGATTTTAGAAATGATTGTAGGCAGTGAGGACAGGTGTGATCATCCCACCCCAGACACAGAAACCAAAGCTCTTAGGACTGACAGCTTGCGCACCATCAGGCATGGAATCAGAAAGCAACAGACACCACGACCCCGATCTTGTGATCGCATCCGGCCCCTGCGTTTGCTCACGTGGCCTCCTACCCAGGAGTGAAGCGCCAAGCGATGCCTGCAGGGCCTCTGTCCCATGCCCGCCCCGCCCTCCGCGCCGCCCCCAGGGCGCCTCCGCTCCGCCCACCCGCCCCGTCGCGGCGCGGCCCCTGATGAAGGCTCAGGAGCAGGAGCGGACAGCATCTTCTGCTCCTGCTGTCTCCTTTTCCGAGTGAACAAAGAAGGCGGGAGCTCATAACAGGGATTCTTAAAGGGCCCGAGAGTAGGCTCCAAAGAGAGCGGGAAAGAGTAGCTTCCGGTGCCTTTCCAAGGAGGTGAGGGGTGAGTTGGGAAAGCAGAATATAATACGTGTTTGCATTCATTCAGGAAACCTGCCCTGAGCACCTCGTGTGTGCCAGGCGTCGACTCTGCCATGATGAATAGGATGTGGATACAACAGAGTGATATAGAGAAGTGAATGAATAATTAAAAGAATTCCCTTTTATAAGTGCTTCAATAGCAACATCAACTATTAATAATCATCCAGTTAGAAATAGCACGTTCATCCAAAAATAAATGAATGGAAAATTTCACCAAATTGTACGATCAAATAACAAATGGGTCTAATGTAAATACTTATAAAAAAGTTTAAAAAAAAGTAAATAAAGCAAGGGTTTACTTTGAACTTAGCAGAGGGGACTGAAAAGTATTGAGAGTTAAATTCTTTGAAGCTGAGCTTATGGTACCAAGTCCGTACCATAGGGCAGACCCTGCGCTGGACTGTGAACATAAAAATTGGATAAAACAAAAGGAAGCAGACATATAAACTCACCATTGTAGAAGGAGTGAAACGTGCTATAACAGAGGCAACTGAAGAGCGCTGTAGGAGCAGAGAAAGTGGAAAAGGTGGACGTGGTAGTTGGCATGTCCTGCTCTGCGACCCCCTGGACTGCAGCCCAACAGGCTCCTCTGTCCATGGGCTCTCCAGGCCAGAATACTGGAGTGGGTTGCTGTTCCCTTCTCCAGGGGATCTTCAGGAGGAAAATTTAAATAAAACAGAGAGGGTTCCCGGGATATATGATTCTTAAACTGAGTAATGGGTGAAAAGGAGTTTCCTAGTTGTTAGAGATTGAATGTTTTGTGTCTCTTCAGTGTATGCTGAAGCCCTAATCCCCAAGGTGACGGCATCAGGAGGTGAGGCTTTGGGGCAGTAATTACGTTTAATGAAGGCGTGAGGGTGGAGCACGTATAATGGGGTTGCTGCTGCTGCCGCTAAGTCGCTTCAGTCGTGTCCGACTCTGTGCGACCCCATAGACGGCAGCCCACCAGGCTCCCCCGTCCCTGGGATTCTCCAGGCAAGAACACTGGAGTGGGTTGCCATTTCCTTCTCCAAAGCAGGAAAGTTAAAAGTGAAGTCGCTCAGTCGTGTCCAACCCTCAGCGACCCCATGGACTGCAGCCTACCAGGCTCCTCCGTCCATGGGATTTTCCAGGCAAGAGTACTGGAGTGAGGTGCCATTGCTTTATAAGAACAGGAGACAGAGACCAAACTTTGTTCTCTTTTTCAGTTCAGTCTCTCAGTCGTGTCCAACTCTTTGCTACCCCATGGACTGCAGCACACCAGGCCTCCCTGTCTATCACCAACTCCCAGAGTTTACTCAAACTCATGTCCATGGAGTTGATGATGCCATCCAACCATCTCATCCTCTGTTGTCCCCTTCTCCTCCTGCCTTCAATCTTTCCCAGCATCAGGGTCTTTTCTAATGAATCGGTTCTTTGCATCAGGTGGCCAAAGTACTGGAGCTTCAGCTTCATCATCAGTTCTTCCAGTGAACATTCAGGACTGATCTCCTTGCAGTCCAAGGGACTCTCAAGAGTCTTCTCCAACCACAGTTCAAAAGCATCAATTCTTCTGTGCTCAGCTTTCTTTATACTCTAACTCTCACATCCATATATGACTAGTGGAAAAACAATAGGTTTGACTATAAGGACTTCTGTCGGCAAAATAATGTCTCTGCTTTTTAATACATTGTCTAGGTTGATCATAGCTTTTCTTCCAAGGAGCTAGTGTCTTTTAATTTCATGGCTGCAGTCAATGTCCACAGTGATTTTGGAGCCCAAGAAAATAAATTCTGCCACTGTTTTCATCGCTTCTCCATCTGTTTGCCATGAAGTGATGGGACCAGATGCTATGATCTTTGTTTTTTGAGTGTTGAGTTTTAAGCCAGATTTCTCACTCTCCTCTTTCACTTTCATCAAGAGGCTCTTTAGTTCCTCTTCAGTTTCTGCCATTAATGTCGTATCGTCTGCATATCTGAGGTTATTCATATTTCTCCCTCCAATCTTGATTCCAGCTTGTGCTTCATCCAGTCCAACATTTCTCATGATGTACTCTGCATGTAAGTTAACTAAGCAGGGTGACAATATACAGCCTTACCGTACTCCTTTCACTATTTGGAACCAGTCTGTTGGTCCATGTCCAGTTCTAACTGTTGCTTCTTGACCTGGATACCGATTTTGCAGGAAGCAGGTAGGTGGTCTGGTATTCCCATCTCTTGAAGAATTTTCCAGTTTGTGGTGATCCACACAGTCAAAGGCTTTAGCATAGTCAGAGAAGTCAAAGTAGATTTTTTCCTGGAACTCTCTTGCTTTCTTTAAGTGCACACATAGAAGAGGTCATGTGAGCATCCAGGGAGATGGCTGCTCTGTGCAAGCTGGGAAGAAAGTTCTCACCAAGAACGGAATCTGTCTCCACCTTGATCTTGGACTTTCCAGATTTTAGAACTGTGAGAAATAGATGTCTGTGGTTGAAGCCACTCAATCTGTGGTATTTTGATAGGACAGCCCCAGCTGATTAAGAAATCAGGTGAAAATGAAGAAAAGAAAACCATATAGAAAGAAAAAAAATAAGAAGTGAAGAAATCACAGATGCTCAAGATAGCGTGCCAGGCTTGAGAACTAAAAGAAGGTCGCCACGATTAAGGGGTGGGCTTGTGCAAGGCTTAGTGCAAGAAGATGGAGCTTCAGAAACAGGAAACTCAGGAAAGCCTGAGGTGCTCAAGCGGGCCCTTCATACCGACAACTGTGGAGGGATTTTCCACAAAATAGGGTTTCTTCAGAATTGCAATGTAGCCTACTCTAAGGAGGCCACAGGATGGAGGTGAGGCAGAAGTTAAGTGGGAAATAGAGTGGACACATGTTCTTCTTCTTTCCTGATTTTATAATCCTGGTCAAGCTACATGGCTCAGGGGAGCAGATGGGGCCTCCCCCAGCCCTAGAGATGGACAGTAGCTTCATTTGGGGTCAGCTGGAATACTGCTTCATCAGCATCTAGGAAAGGGCTCAATATATAAGAAATGCCTTAAATTGTTGTTGAATATTATTATTAGAAAATAAACTGTGGAAGTGATCTGAGGAGTTTCTGCAGTTGTTGAGGATGAGGGGTTGTAGTTTATGGTATGCAAATAAGCAGCACTGTAATGAGAAATGATAAGGAGGCAAGTGTCATCATTCAGTCTTCAAATTAGCATTTATTACATACTGTACATGCCAAGTGCAAAAGGAGATACTGGAATAGGCTTGATAGAAATAGAAGCATGACTAAAACACAGTTCCTGGCCTTAAATACCGTACTTTTAACAAGGGGAACCTTTCTTATTCAAAATCAAAAAATTTAAAGACATCAAATGGTACAAATAAAGGAATATGGTTATCCAGAGGGAAAAAAATAGTTGCTGTTGCAGGGATCAGGAAAGCTGTGAAGAAGGGATAGTTTTTGAGCTGAGCCTGGGATGGATGAAATGTGAATGGAGACGGGGGAAAAATCAACTGAGTCAAGAAGGATGAGAGTGAGGGTCATTAACTTGAATCCCAAGATGGCAGAAGAGAAAGAATTGCACAAGACATTGAAATTACTTAGAAAAAGGAAACCAGCAGAGGCAGTGGGAGACCACAGGGTCACCACTGGAAGCGTTCAAATGGCAAGAATCGGAATCAGCCAAGGGCGCGGAAGGAGCTCTGGAAAGCAAGGAGCCTGGTACCCGGAGGGAGGGAGGGAAGCGGAGTTTCTACTTAAGGAGGAAAAGGAGGGGGAGGCACCGGATGAAGGACAGCCTCTCCACAGAACAAGCCAAGGCGCACGGGCCACGGGGCACGAGCCGCGGGGGACAAGACGAGCCTCGGGGCATGAGCCGCAGTGGACAGGCCTCGGGGGACGAGCCAAGGGGCACGAGCCACAGTGGACGAGCTGCAGGGCATGAGCCAAGGGGCACAAGCCACAGTGGACGAGCCACAAGGCACAAGCCAAGGGGCACGAGCCGTGGCACACGAGCCACTGTGGACGAGCCGTGGTGGATGAGCCACAGGGCATGAGCCACAGGACACAAGCCAAGGGGCACGAGCCCTGGCAGAAGAGCAGGTGCAGCAGAGAGTAAGTGGAAGAGCCTCCATGCTGGTCACACCAGGCTCTACTAAGCCCCAGGCTGGGGATGGCAGGAGTGAGCACGTTGCTGTAGACCGAGAGCGTGGAGCGAAGGCCCCTCGACCAGCAGGAGAGTCTGACGTCCAGAAGGACAGTCGTTCCTCCTCTCATCTGGATCCCTCCACCGCTCTGGTTGTTCACTCCCCAATTCCTCTTCACACTCGTAAGCAGTCACACACACAGCGGGGTAGGATTTATACGTTTACCCTGATGCTAGCTGTAATATATCAGAATCCAATGGAGATACGCTTACCGCCAGGTTCCAACTCTTGATGGAGAAGGTGCTCGGCCCGACGAGCTTCTGTGGGTAGCAGGCTCCCATCATCCCTGGGTTCCTCTGGCTCGTAAGTCACGTTGGAGCTGCCCACCCTCACCACCCTCATCATTCCCGCACGATTCTCATCGTCCATAAAGCACAACACCTGGTTTCCAGCCCAAGACTCCCTGCTTAAAATCCCACCTGGTTGGTATTTTGCAACACCGAGAAACACCTGCGGAAGAGAAGGAACGAGGCAGCAAAGGCAGGCAGGTCACACCCTAGCGTTCCCTGTAAGCACACGGATACAGCACTGTCTCTGTCGTGTCTGAATCTTACTAAATGCGGTAGCAGGAATTACGGAATAAAACGAGGGCAGGAACTGGATGGGGAAAGAAGGGGGGAGTTCAGGTCAAACCTGACCCCATTTAGGAGAAGCAAGTGAAAAGGAGGGGAAGAGAGGGATGAGACCAAACTCCGCACCCTTTCTTCCCTGGGGGCAGTGGAACGTGGTGCCCCGGGCGTGTCTGAAGACGGGGCCCCAGGCAGGTGTGTGAGGAGACCGACTAGTTGGCCCAAGCCCCGGAGCCCCTAGTAGCTTTTTCTCAAAGGGCGTGAGAGCAGGCAGTCCTGGGTAACCCAGGGGCGCCGCCAAAGAGGCACTGACGACGGCGGCAGGTGTAGAGGCGGCAGTGACCCTGCAGAGCAGGCCCCGAGGAAGCTGTGCACAAAAGCAGAGGGGACGAGGGAAAAGGCACCCTGCTACTGCTGCTTTCTGGGGCATTCGTGACTGGACGCTCCTTACTCTCTTACGAAACACACCCAAGGACTCACTGGGTCCCGAAAGCAGGGCAGGGAGGAGACCTGCTCCCGTTCTTGCTGCATGTGGCCGAGTGACTCACTGGGTCCCAAAAGCAGGGCAGAGAGGAGACTTGCTCCCGTTCTTGCTGCATGTGGCCGAGTGCTGTGCTCAGTTGCTCACTCGTGTCTGGCCCTCTCTGACCCCGTGGACTGCAGCCTGCCGGGCTCCTCTGTCCACGGGATTCTCCAGGCAAGAGTACTGGAGTGGGATGCCATGCCCTCCTCCATGGGATCTTCCCAACCCAGGGATCAAACCCGGGTCTTCCACATTGCAGGGGGATTCTTTCCCTTCGTCTTCACAGCTGGATGAAAGGTGATGTCACAGCAGCTGAGTAAATCCAGCCTTCTTTAAAAGGCATATTTATGATTCAATAGCGCTACATTAATAGCCTCATCAAAATATGTCTAAATCCGCCTGCATTTATTTTTGCCATCATAACTGATTTATTTGCATTTGTCTTCTCCAGTTACTTTAGAGTATTCTGTGGTTTTTAAAATTCTTGATATATTCATTACTGTGCCAAAAACCTTAATTTGGGAATTATTCCCAATAATCTCTACTCATTACAGGATATTGGTGAGCAGGGCAGGATGAAAAGCTTTCATCTATTTTCCTCACATAAATGAGGACAGAAACAAACATGAACAGTTCAAGTCAAGCAATTGCCTAGGGAGCCAATCCAATTTCTTTCATAATTTTAATTACACAAGTAATACAAGAAATACTCTCCTCATAAAAGTTTCAGTAATGCAGACCAAAAGTCTCCACTTCCCTCAATACCCAGCCCCACTCCCCTCTTTAGAAGTAGTCACTATGATTAGTTTGCTGTTTACCCTCCGGAAGTTTTTCTGTGTGTTTGTACACACACACGCATATATAAATTGTATTTAATATACATGATATTATATGCTTTCTTCATCAATATATCTTTGAGATATGGTTACGTCAAAATATACTAATCTACTTCCTCCTTTTTAACCGGTACAGATCATTTGTACTAGGGTAACACTAGCTACTTTAACAAAAAAATCCCAAGATGTCAGTGGCTTGATATGGTAGAAGTTGATGTTTTATTCACCAACCAGTCCAATGGCAGTGATGGAAATGGAGAGGTAGCTTTCCTCCATTTGGGAACCCAACTCCTTTCCATCTGGTTGCTAGCCATCTCTTGGGTCTTCTGATTATACTCGTCCTGTAAGTGGAAGAGCATGGAGAACACAAGCACTGGTTAAAGCACACGGCCTGGAAGTGACCCACACTCCTCTCACCAGTGTCGTCCCACTGACCGCAAGGCAGACGGGGAAACTGCCACCGTAACTTGTCTGCCGTTGACATGCTGTCTCATTCTTGTTCTCACAAGCAATGCTGCGATGCACGTCTTTGGCTGCCTTTGTAAGTACATGGGCAAATATTTCTCTCGGCTAGCAAAAAATGGTGTAGAAATAACGGCTCAAGAACACGCCCATTTCTTATCTTAATGGAGACTGACAGCGTGCTTTCCAGAAGAGACTATGCCGATGGATGCTCCACCAACAGAGTATGATCTCCCTTCGGAAATGATACGAATGATGCCACGAACACTATTTATTATCAATCATTTACATTCCACCAATATGATATACGCAATATCTAGTTGCTCTATTTCCAAGATTTCATAATTATGTTGAGCATCTTTTAAGACATGACTGTATCTGTGAAGTGATCAGTCATAACCTTTGCCAATATTGTGTTTCATTGTAGGTAAAACAAAATGTTCAAATGGAATTACTGCAGTGCAGTTTAGACTGGGGCCTTAAACCAAGGATCAGGCTTATTTACATTACAAAGTGAGTTGGGAGGAAGCAAAAGCAAGGACTTCCAAAATAGGTACCTGAGAACTAATTTGGGGATTGTGTTCAAACAGTGAAGAATCTGCCTGTAATGCAGGAGACCCAGGTTCATCCCTGGGTTGGGAAGATCCCCTTGAGAAGGGAATGGCAGCCTACTGCAGTATCCTCGCCTGGAGAATCCCATGGACAGAGGAGTCTGGCGGGCTACATCCAGGGGTCACAAAGAGTCCGACATGACTGAGTGACTAACACTTTCACTTTTCGCTTTCTACCTCCAATCCATTAAAGAACTTGGAGAAGCTGAGAACGAGTGAATAT